>NC_137455.1:76153914-76607673 GCF_964235325.1 Thermobia domestica
TGTTTGTGTTTGTTCTGTGAAGTGCACCTCACCATCATCTTTTTTCCCTGCCCTAATGATTATGATCACAAGATCATAATGTCCAAATGGATACTGCAATATTATGCAATAAAGATGTAATATAATAAAGTGCTATCCGTATAAAAGATATTCCAGATTTCCTCAGCATCCCATAGACCGGCTCCAATCTCCTTTCTGCACCAGTACTTTCACCTTTCACCCCGAATAGAGGGCGTAACCCTCGCAAGGGAGCTAGCCTTTGGCTAGCAAAAAAAAAAAAACTGTATATTTATCATTAAATTTATATCAATGTAAGTTACTCTGATGTTAAGTTTATTTATGGTTATGCTTCTTATGCAATTTTCAGTTATGATTAGTTATTAACAAGTTGATTTATGGTTATGCTTCCTATGCAATTTTCAGTTATGATTAGTTATTAACAAGTTGATTTATGGTTATGCTTCCTATGCAATTTTCAGTTATGATTAGTTATTAAAATAGGATCGAACCTTGTTCGATGCTCATATTCCGTCCAACAAAACTGTAGGCCTCCTTCTTCTGCTATGAAATAATTTAAATCCCAATTCTATCCAAATTTTAGTTATTTTGCAACGAAACTCAGGTTATGGGCCTCATGCAATAGATACCTTTACCTTCTCTTGTAAAAATCTGTTTTTCAGTGGTAGCATTTGTTAAACCAGGTTTTTAAATGTCTTTTGCTAGCTATCAAATAAAAATTTCATCAAATAAAAATTCCGTAAATTAAGTTTCGTTAAATACGGATAAATTTTACGGGAGTTATCGTGTAACACACATACACAAATACTAGTTGAGTCAAAGTGTAGCCTCTTCGGTCCTGGGCATATTTTTGGTGAGAATTTCATGTATTGCTGTATTTGTTTCCAGCTATATAGCCTTTGCGCGCATACTTGTTCTTGCAGTGTTTGCGTTGCGTTCAGTAGTGTTGTAGTTCTTACAGTGTTACTTACCAGTGTCGGGGCCTATGTCTCCTGTAGGCGACATTGGGAGTCAAAAATGTCTCCTACTATGGTTATGTCTCCTACAGGAGACGCGGGGACTGAAGAGGGTAGAATCTGCACTACGCTCAGGTCAATTATTCTTTAGTTTTCTCGATATGTTTTATTTATTTATTTATTTATTTTAAAACAGATAGGTAAACATCTGCATAATTTCCAGTAAAGAACATCTATAAATATGCATGTCCGTATTTTTTTAAAAAAAATATTTATTTGCGTCCTCCCATCCCAATATGTTTGAGGCATTTTGCTTCAGATTGTTAAGTAAGAGGCTTATAGGAAAAGCCTCAGTTATTTTGCCTTCCTATAATACGTAACGTGTGTATGTATATAACTAGAATGATGGGGAAACTGTTAACTGTACTTGTAGTCGCCCCCGTGGAAAATGGAAAATAACATCCCACACACGATTATGGCGATTGACATCGAACATCTGTCCCGAGAATCAAAAGGATGCAAACATTACTCTTTGTAATATCTTGTTTCCTGGACAACCGTTGCTATGAACCTTCTCCGCGTCACTAAGTTAACACAAATTGACACTAAATTGGATTGTGTAGTTGTACAAGTTACAACATAAATACTGTTTTACGTTCGAATTGCTAAAATACTTTCAGTTCAACATACCATAATCTCCCTTCTCTCTGTAACGTCTACTCATATTTCAGCAAGATATATAAACGTGTAAATTTATTATTATTATTATTATTATTATTATTATTATTATTATTATTATTATTATTATTATTATTATTATTATTCATAGGTATTCTGCCATTATTGGAAGGTCACTTGCTGCAGCTGAGAAGCTTCCAGCTCCACAGTCTTCCGTTAACCTTTCGTCTTCACATATAATTTTTCTGTTTTGCTATTGCCCATTATTTGTAGTCTCCTTCGCTCTCTCCCTCTCTTACCTGCCACCATACTCTCTAGCACGCTCCTCATTTGATAGAGTTCCTTTTTAGCAATGTTCAAACCATTTTATCTTTCTCTTCTTAGATAGTAATACTGATAAAAGTACAAATCATAATTCTTACGACTTTTTCTAGTATCTAGAATAGCGTTTCCCAACCTTCTTCAACTTACGGCACACTACGGGTATAACTTGAATTCTCGCGGCACACTTATAGATATTATTATTTGTAAATACGTATAAAACACAGTGGTATTTTTTTCTGTGATTACTGATCTTCTCACAGAGAAGAAAGCTCGATCACTAGTTTTCCCCAGTGGTAAATCATTATGCTTATTCTTCATTCTAATTTAAAAATAGAAAACAATTGCAATGAAATATTGGACTCAGGTTTTTAAAAATACGCTTTCTTTTTCGAAAACTGTATCCAAGCTTTCACTAAGAAGGAAGATCACTAAATAACGTACGAACAAACAAATCTCTTTTACTTTTAAAACACAATTTGTATGCATGTTTGCTTTGTCGAAGAGATTGAATGATATTTTAAATTTTCAAGTTACGAAATAGTCTGCAACAATAAAGAAGCAATAATGGTCATAACAATGATAAATAATTTTTTTCAACATTAAAAATGTACAAAAAGTAACACGGTATGAAACTTAAAATTGTAGATTCATAGTAGAGTTTCATAGTAGCGTGAAATAGAAATGTACATTTTTCCCTTGTAATTTGATTGCTATAGTATTAATAATTTTGTTTCGATTTCCTCGCGGCACACCAGCGGCCCATTCACTGCACACCGGTTGGGAAACGCTGCTCTAGAATATGCCTATCGGATAAACTGGATAATTAACGTACAGCTAAACATTGCTTACTCCAACAGAAAAAAATGCGAGATTTTAACACAAATTTTCACAAAATTGGAAAATGGACCACCAATCATTTAGTAGACAGCGTGAGTTTATCTTTGTAGGAAATATAGTAATTTCCTTCATATTTACATCAGTCAGATCATTTATTTGCTGTGCATCTAAACCAACAATTTAATGGTCTGGGTGTTTGATTAGGAAGCTCTGTAATGCAAGATTATATACGGGTTTCTTCCATGCATTGCTTCCTGAGCAAACACGCATTATGTTTATTTCCCACGCCTTTCGACAAAAATAGTCTGAGTGCGCCATCTATGCGGCAGCAGTTTCTCTACGGTAGTTGTTTACACCTTACAAGCATTTGAGATAATCTTTAAAAAAACATAGGAAGCGCTAAAAAAAAAAACCTTATATAAGTGTTTTTTTTTTTTATTTTTCCTTGTACCTTTCGCTGCCTCCAGACTCCCACACTTGCCTTGATGCATAGTCCATGCTTCTATGGGCGGTTGGGTGGTTTTCTGAGGGGTTAAAAATGTAGGGAATGCTAAATACTTAAAATACCGGGGGTACAGCGTTCACCCTTACTTTCTTATGAGACTCTAGCTTTCCGAAGTTGAAAGAGATGCATTGTTTCTTCGCTAATCTTTTTTCTTTTCGTTTCTCCCTTCTTCCTTCCTTTAACATGTATCCTCACCCTCTTTCTTCCCTTCACCAATCCACCCAAAAAGATTTTCTTTTTCTTTCTTTTTCATTTCTGTAAAAAAAAGGGGAAGAAAGATTCTTTCTGGTCCAGATCTTTTCCATGCAGCCTCCAGGGAGAATTCTTTCCGATCTGCGTTCAGCAAGGGATTTTTAATGCTACGTTTTTTCTATTGAGAAGAAAAATATAACAATGTTTTAACAGCCTATTATTCTATAGTAACTATGTTCACAACTTCTCATGCTTAAAAATATACGTGGTTTATTAAAACGTATTTATTTTACTTATTTAGAGATATTTAATCGTATCTCACTTTAACAAGAGTTCATACCCCATCTAGAAAATGGATGAAAAAAAAAAAAACATTCATATTCTAATCCATAAGGCTAAACATTCTTGATACAGATCATATAGGTGTGTGATAAATAATAATATGTCCAGGAATTCTCTTTGACAGGAGCGACCCATGAGGAAAGTTACACAGCATATTTTTCTCTTCAAATTAAAGGGGAAATATTTTCCAATGTACTAATTGTTGTATGCAACAGTTAATATATTAGGAACTTTTTCTTTTTTTATCTGAAATGAAGAAAACTAATATTTACCTAAAATGTATCTAATATTTAAATTCCTTCAGGAGCCGCCTCTGTTTTTCCCATATCTACCGCCTTCATTCCAGAGCATTTATTTTACTTCTCAGAAACAAGTTTCCAACAATGAAACTCTCAACAATGAAAGAAACAGAATAATATATGTTACATATAAGCCGCACAATATAGTATTATACAGTCATGTGGAAGTGCATCATTGAAATAGGAAAAAGAATTTATTGACTAATTGTTTGTGCTGAAAGTGTTTGAAGTGATTGTGAACAGTGCCACTGTGTTTCATAACACATTTGATACAAACATTGTCAAAGGGAAGGAAATATATCCCTCACTTTCATAATAAGTTCTGTAACAGCAACCCTGAAACAAAGGAATGAAAAAATATGTATCAATGTAGCCAACATAAATTTAGAAACATCCATACTGACTAACAAGATTAATGACCTCTATTGAGTAATGTTCGGAAACGTAATACCTCCCTAATTAACTCGAAAAGTGGATAATTGTAAATTCAAAATGAATACATTAAGAAACAAATTAAGTTGAATAGCAATTCCTTTGATGATGCAGGTAAATAGCTACAGGCAAGTGGTTATCGATCTGAATACAGATATTCACATGGTCAATATCTTGCAATTATGTTGAATTTTGAATCGGATCCCATTGAGTGCTCAAAATGCAACTTTGTGGTGTTTTAGTACACATATGAGATTAAAATCTGGACAATTTTGAACAAATTCAGGACATTTCTATTATCATTCTTTCTCTATAGTGAAAACCAGAAGTTGTTGATTTCTGTTGCTTTCCGCTTGAATATAATCTCCATTGACAAATTCGATCCCTAACTATTGATTCTATACTTCGTTGCCAAAACTGATGCTGTTGATCCACCAATTAGTTCTTGAGATTGTTTGTCTCCCGGACGAAAGGAAACACAGACAGACAGGGTAAATATATGAAGAAAAAAAAAAGCTTTGGTAAACCTAACTTTTTTTAAAAGGTGTTTCCAAACCTTTGCTTATAGGTAAGAAATCTGCGTGCACAGTGGGTGATGTCATAATCAACGGACACTCAAATTGTTGCATTATACCAGCGTTTCCCAACCGGTGTGCCGCGAATGGGCTGCTGGCGTGCCGCGAAGAAATCGAAGCAAAATTACTAATTCTATAGCATTCAAACTGCAACACAGGGAAAAATGTATATTTGTATTTCACATTAGTATGAATCTCTACTATGAATCTACAATTTTGTTTCATAATGTTACTTTTATGTATATACACTTTTAATGTTGAAAAAAAGTATTTGTTATTATTCTTATGACCATTGTTGCTTCTTTATTGTTCTTTATTATTCACTATTGTTCCAGACTATTTCGTAACTTGAAATTTTAAAATATCATTCAATCCTTCCGATAAATCAAACCTTCATACAAATTACATACATTTGTGTTTAAAAAAACAAGTGGTTTGAGTGAAAGATTGGATACAGCTTTCGAAAAAGAAAGTGTATTTTCTAAAAATGTGAGTACTATAATTCATTGCAATTGTCTTCTGTCTTTAAATTAGAACGAAATATAAGCATAATGATTTACCATTGGGGGAAACCAGTGATCGAGCTTTCTTCTTTGTGAGAAGGAGATCAGTGATCATAGAAAAAATTATCCGGTATTTTATATTTAAAATAATAATAATAATAATAATAATAATAATAATAATAATAATAATAATAATAATAATAATAATAATATCTATATGGGTGTGCCGGGAGAATTCAAATTATATCTGAACTGTGCCGCGAGTAGAAAAAGGTTGGGAAACGCTGCATTATACGAAAGGTTTTGAGGCAAATAGTGAAGTGAAATGAAACCATTCAGTTGAACGTCACATGATTATGTACCAGTAGCGTAGCTAGAATTTTTTAAGGGGAGGCCTATGAAGGGTCCAAGAAAATTTTGAGGGGGCAATCTCCAATCAACGAAAAATTTTATTCAAGTATATATATATATATATATATATATATATATATATATATATATATATATATATATATATATATATATATGATGTGTCTGTGTTCAAGATGAATGTTTCATCTTTGTTGTTCATGATTTTACTCTTTTACAGTGAAGCGTGGGAGACCTGGGTTCGTTTCCCGGTGACAACTTACGTGGTTCGGATTCCACGTTAATCAGTAAGTCCAGGTCTCATATAGCCTCGCTGCTGAACGGGACGTTAAACCGAAAATCAACTCTTTTACAGTGAAAATGTAAGAATTTACTACCTCAAGCAACTAGGACACATTAACACAATTGATTTCTAATATAAGTAAGTAGTTATTTAATCACGGCATTTAAAATATTTGTGTCTGATTGATTTAAGCGGAAGCAGTGAAATACACTTTTAAAGGTAAAGAAAATAACTTATAGATTCATGCCTCTACTTAAGAGGATCTTTCTATTCTTGTGGGCAGCAGCAAACTTATCAATAACTTTTGCAAGATCTTACGATTTAGCAATTTCCTTCTCAATGTAAAGTAATCCTTTTTTTTTTTTTTTTTAAATAATCCTATCATCAGTTATTGAATTGCGTATATGTTTTTAATCTTTTCAAACATGAGAATGACCTTTCACATGTAGCACTAGAAATTGGTATAGTCACAGAGCTTGTAGGTTTCTAGGAATGCGTTTTTGTAGACACAAAAAAGATAAATGAAATTCATCAAGAAATCAACTTTGGTTTTCTCTCGTCTTCATACAACTTAATTGTGTTTGGGAGGATTTTGAGTTCACATTTGAATATTTCCAGCTTGCATAATACTGGGCCATAGGCTCCACAATATTGTAATTTAGAAAGTTTTCGCTTTTTGGATGTAAAGTGATTGCTATAATGATTTTGCTATATGATCCAAAGCGTTTTTCCGTCGCAGTAATTGCCTTATGAATAGTAGGCAGAAAAATGTCTCTTAGTATATTATTTTTAGAAAATTTGTTTTCTGCCTCCAACGAAGGAAGAGATTCATCAAAAATGAATTTGTGCTATTTCGATGGCGAATGTCTAATTCGTTTTCACGAGGAACCTCTATTGTCTATCTGTTTCCGGCTCTGAAATTTCAAGACCATTTTCTTTGCATATCTCCAAACATTCTTGATAAATTTGTTCGAATGTTGTTCGTTGAGAGTCATATTCCCCAAAACTCATCTTCGACAGCGTTTGAACTAGTGTATCTACAAGAATTAAACCTTCCGACATATCTGCATCTACTTGAGATAAGGCGAAACTCAAAGTTATAGCATGGCAGCAGTCATCTCAAATTTTACCAGCCCGAAAACATTCTCTCTCGTACAGATCACACTAATTTGCGGGATGGAATGATGGAAGTAAATAAATGTCACAAGTTCCAGATTTGGTTTAATACCGCATAATAATATAAATAGTTGTTTTGTATATAAACTGTATTGATAATAATAATAAAGTAAAAAGTGATGGAAAAGGACAATAGACACAGGAACTGAACTCGAACAGGACACTGATTCGCCGTCCCAGCCCACTTTAAATTTTAAGCCTTGCTCTTGAAGCTTAAGTTTCACTTTAAAGTAAATTTCCAATAATTATCATGTATTCTTAACTTTTCAGAAAAATGTCCAGATTTCACACTCTGAAAATATGGTAACATAATCAGTGACGAAACTAGACATTTGTCGCCCAGAGCAAATTTTGCGATTAGCATCCCGTTCATCTACACCCACACCAATAAACACTGATTAGTTTGCTGGCGCATTGGGTAACTGGCCCGGTTACAGCCTCTTGTTTTGATCTGGCTGTAGTTCAATTAGTTTTGGTTACTTTTACCATTGAGCTCTAAAATTGAGTAATGAATTTGCCTTTTCTTCATTAAAATGATGAAGTGAACACTCTTTGAAGCAAAAAGAGGAATTGTTTTTCTTTCCCTAATATCAAACAATATCAGAATAGACATTTCAATGAGAACTTCTTACAGCAAAATAAGAATATGTGGCCTTTTTCTTTCTTTCGTTTGTTTACCTTCACTAGTTATTATTATTATTATTATTTTGACGTGAATTTAAATACACAAACACTTCATACCCACACCGAATGGCCAAATCACAGCGGTAGAACATCAGCTTAAGATTCGGAAGATGGCGTGATCGATCCCTCATGGGTAAATATTTCGACTGAGGAGTTTGCCAAGATTCTTCTTCTTTGTCACTAGGGAAAATTTTATGGCCATATTGACTCATTTCCCTCATTTCTATACTCTGAGCCTTGGATGTTTCAAAGCCTTTCGATGCTAAATTAATATTGTTAGTTTTGAGATTACATTTGAAGGAGGGGTATTAATTAGTATATCCTGTCGAAAATTCATGTCATCATTGATTTACTGTTCTGCATAATTCCTACAATGTAATTTTCTCAGAAATGCATATTTTGACAGAACAAATATAAATCTGTGACAAAAGTAGGTAGGCTATTCAGTGACTGAACTTACTGAATGGAATATCTGGAATATTTGGAACTTAAATATGGACCAGTCCCACAAAAGCCTGATATCTCTTTGATTACTAAACATCAGAAAACGGGATGATACAACCGGGTCACAGGAGTAACTACCACTTTTACACAAAATAGCATTACTGCTGCGACCAAGTTGTATCATCTTGGTATCTTACCTTATGCTTAGTAATCAGGAGATTATAGCACTACTCTGTGGTAAACTTCGGAATTTTTCTAGTAGTAGCAGTTTTGAGATTAAGCTACAGTTAAAATCGTGTACAAGAAAATATTTCTGAACGATTTATTTATAAAGAATCACTGGTTTTTGTTAATCTCATTTCCCCAGGCTTTAGTTAATAGTATAGTTACACCAAGCGCTGACTCCGTTTTCCGTAGATATCGCTAGTATTGCTTGTTAACATCGCAGCAGAAGGTTTCTGCACAGTTGTCAACGGCCAAGAGCGTTAGGAAAGAGAAGAAGAACCAGTATCAGTAGCAAAGAGTAGGTGTTATTAGTATTCAATATCTTAATTTTCTCGAACGATTGGGATACGAACAACAGAGAGAATGACAGAAACAACGGCGCCGACTTTCCAAATTTTATGTGGGTGCATATCAATGGCAGGACGTATTATATGTTTTCAGGATAGTCGATATTTTTTTTTTGGTTCATTTCCTCTTAGTATTTTTTTTTTTTTTTTTTTTTTATGAACACTATCATAAAGGGCTGTGTTGTGATAAAGTAAAATAGATCGGTACTGGTACTATAAGGATAAGCTGTGGCTTCCTTAGCTCAATCGGTAATACGGCTGACGTAAACGCAAGAGAAACGGGTTCAAACTCGGGTCCAAGGTTAAGGATAAGTTACTGTAATGAATATTCTCATCATATGTAATCGTAACATTAAGTGTATACTTTAAACAACTTAATACACAGTGATTACAAGAGGCAATGATATTATGAATACGGTACGTTACTAAAAGAAAATACCACTTCCATACTAACTAAAATGAAAAATCTTCATAAAAGCAAATTATTTTAATGATATTGCAGAAAGAATTGTGCAAAGATTTTGTTGTGAACATAAACTACAAAATGACTAAGTGAAGTATGTTGCTTGGTTGACTTTAGAGATTAGAAATTTTAACTTTCATCTCAATGCTTTAATTGCTTTTTTTTTTTTTTTTTTAATACTGACAAGTGAGAAATATTTATTTTATTTTCTTCTATTAAACTAAAAATCTTGTAGGTGCGCCGCACCCACAAGATTATTCGTGTGGGTGTTGGAGCCCCGGAGCACGCAAATAGTCGGCGCGCATGGACAGAAATAATAAAAGCTTTTGCTCTCTTCTTTCACTTTATATTAAACAAGACGGCTCGATATTAAGATTACTTGATAAAAATACCAAATTATTTAATAGATGCTATGCATGCTATGTCGACGTAATTAATGGAAATTAATTACCTGGTTTACGAAGACTTCTTTCATCCAACACAAGTGTAATATCTTACAGCAGTGTATGCTATTTGTAAGTAAGCATCTCTTATTTTAGTATGACTTTCAACATTGAAGCGAATGAGAATGTCGACTGATTTTGCTTTTTTTCTGGTTCTTTGTCGGAAACAAAGAAGATAATTAGACAAGGGACAGAGGTTAAAAGGAACGTTCAGATGGGGAGGTCAATGCATGCCATTACAGATTTCGATGAATTAGATCTTACTGTATTACCAAGAATAACGAGCCTGGAGCTTTTTACTCGGAACGCAGACTATTGCAACATACGGTATTCTACAGTTGGTAACTGTTTCCGAGAGATGTTTCGGTAGTAGTTTCACTTGTCGCCACTCAACTCACCATTTTTCGATTTATAGCAGTATCAGTCTGTGTGGGGGCCACTAGGGGGGCCAAGAATTTGAGCAAGGGGCCTGGCCACCCCAGACCCTTTCTTGGGCCTTGGCTCCGCCACTGTTATTTACTCTAGGCGATGATTAAAGCAAGTGAATGATGATGGAATAATTTGTGAAATGAGAATGTGGGAGGAAACGGGAGTACCCTGAAAAAACCTATGGACACGACGTTGTCCACTACAAATTTAGTTAGCTATTGTGCTGCCAAAATGTCCTGAGCCGTGGCAAAAATGCGAACTAAAGCTCACACCCTCACACACCCACGCGTTGAGCCAATAAGGGTTCAGTTATTGCTAAGCGAGAGATAGCGAGTGGAATTCCTTCAGCCGACAGCAGCGCTTGCAACGGAAGATTAGGGATCAAGTCAATGTGGTATATCTTTAGAGATCGAACCAGGGACCCCATGCACCAAAGGTAAGCGCTTACCACTGAGCCACCATGTCCTTATAAGTTTGATAGGCAGAAAGTGTTTTCTAACTTTTTAAATGTTTCTTTTTGTCTTATTAACTTCTTTAAAAAATCTGAATTTGTTTCACATTGTGAAACTACGGTAAACTTCCCGAACAGTGGCGGATCTAGAATGTAAAAACTGGGGGAAGCAGCCAGAACGCAGACTATGGTAGGTATATCATAAATTTACTACAAACTTTTAAATATATATAAATAATAATAACTTAAATTATTTTTTCAATCAAAAAACTGGGATGGCCTAGCCCCTCCGGCTCCCGGCTAAATCCGCCACTGCTTGCAAACTATGAGGAATCAGTATTGCAATCGGGAATGGTTTATTTATGCTATTTTCCTTTTAGAGATATAAGGGTGAAGATAGAACCTATTTTTGGGACACTGTATCCATTTTGAAAAAAAAAAAAAAAGTTTCTCGCTGTCTCTTGCCGGTTTTGCTCTGACATCTATCGGCAGAGAGAAGAACTGACGGACGAATATAGGCGTTCGATGATACTTCCTATACTTATGGATATAGGAAGGCTTTTATTTTAATACTAGGGAGTTGCTGCGAAAGTTCTTGGTGGTCGGGACAGGTGATATATTTTTTCGCTACGCCACTTTTATAACTATGTACAAATATAATATGACTTTTTTTTTTCGTTTGTTTTTGATTACTATAGAGGCAAATTAAACAAAGCAAATAGTTTTAATTAATCCCAGCGGAAATGATATCACACATTCGCGTGGCTGGTTCTGTTGAATGAGTAACTCCGGATGCAGCCTCAACGTGTACCATGTGTTGCATTGTTTACTCAAAGTGTAGAGAGCGTGTTCACCATGAAGTGGTGGAGTGAGAGAAACATGTTACCCATATTCACAACCTTCCGAGGCTAACCGCAACAAACATCACATTGTGACAGCCTTCCCAAGTATATACAAATTGTACTGGATTCACCTTAGTTTTTCCCTCTTTTTCTTTCTCGCTTGTTGAGTAAAGCAGAATGTTTTCAGTGTTTGCCATTGCTTGATAACACATTAAAAAAAATACACACACACACACACACACACATAATTAACATAATTTCTGCAATATTATTAGCATTTAACGATACCAATCTGTAGATCACATTAAGCTGAATAAAGTGATAAAAGGAGTGTAAAACCTCATGCATAATTTTAGAGAAAAACAAATTAGTAAACCTAAAAATTGATGTTGTTCGATAACCATGCTACTTAATGAGGTAGTTTCTGTTTAGCTATAATATTGTGTAAACATAAGATACAAATCTTATGAATTTAATGGAAACCGTTGGAGTTGAAAACATGTCAGATGTATGCTTGGCAACGGTCAGGTTGCGACCGCAATTCGTGCTGGTGGTGGTGATGTGTTAGGGCAACTCCGTACTACGTGAGGAGCAGTAGAACTTCAATATGCAGTGAACTGAGCAGTATAAAATGGATGACCTCTCTGATTTTCAAAAGGGGCAAATTGTTGGCGCTCAGTTATGTGGTGCAAGCGTAACTAAACTGACAATTCTGTTATCTGTATCACAAGAGACAATGTTCAAGGCGTTGGAGGTCTACAAAACTTACTGCAAAGCCAAATCAGCGAAGAGAAACAGTGGTCTGAAGTAAACCTCAGTGACAGGTGTCGCCGAGCAATAAAGCGGATTGTCACTCAGAACCGTCGTGCGACTGCGGTGCAAATGACAAGGAAACTTAAGTAGATCTCTCACAGCCTGTGTCAGCAATCACAGTCCACTCCAAGTTACATGACATGGACACATGGGATTGGGGTGCATGGGCAAAATCGCTGATAAAAGGTCATAAGGCTTTATTAACTCCAGTGGTGCCGCGAACATTTAGCATGGACTTACTGGTAGTTGCAAGAGTGTGATATGGTCGGATAAGTCATAGTTAATTTTGTTTCAAACAACAGGTCATGTTTATTTGTGCCGGACGCCCAAAGATGAGTATAATTCACAGTGTCTCCGCCTAACCGTACGGCTCTGTGATGCTGTGGACCGCATTATTCGAGATTTCAGTGGATCCTGTGCTGACGCCTACCCAAGAATAAGTTTTCGTCCTATTTCCTACGTCGAAATAGAGTATGATAGATCTATCACATTCGGTTTCAGTATTAAACCTCGCAATGTTTCACAATGTGATAGGATGGTTTACCAACCAAAACTCATTTATATCCGTGGGTCCGTTCGTCCACAAGACAAAATCAAGTCCGTGGTCCGTCTGGGAGACAAAATTCTCTTAGAACTACTTAGATTAGGGCCAAAATTAGAAAATGAGTTCGTTAATGGAGGTAATCCATTTACCGGAAGTGATAATTAACAATTTCCGGTTTCAATTTTGATCACTATAGAGCAAAACTGGAAATGGATAGCAGGAAGTGGTTTCCTGCAGTATATTAACTGTTCCTACTCTCTAATAAAAAAGTAAGTGATAGAAATTGACGACAACTTCCGGTTTCAATATTGATCTGTATAGAGCAAAAACGAAAAGAGAAAGCGGTAACCGTTTTTTTTTTTCTTTCGGGAGAAGGATCGATTTAGCGTTCTAGATATTGTCTTCTCTCTTAATCCTTTATTCAAATCAGAAGAGGCAAAAATCAACGTCTTCCGATTTCAACTCTGATCGGTATAGAGTTAAAACGGTAATAGATAGGTAGAAATGGTTTAATTCAATCGATTAACTATCCCAATAATAGATTTCGTCTCCATTCTAATCTTTCTACTGAAAACCGGAAATGGTTGACATTTACCACCACATCCGGTATCAATATTAACTGAGAAATATCACGTCATAAAAACTTCATTCCTTCACGGGGTGTACACGTGTCACTGCTATTTGTTTTATAGACTAAATTCTACTAATATTAAGCTCTCTCTGTCTCCGTGTGTAATCTTTATAAGGGGAAGAAGGTGTAATGGAAATTTGAAGTGGGGGATGTTACACTTCAAAAATATTGCCGTGTTCTGATTTTTTTAGATAATTCAGAAGGATCATGGCTGCTTGGAGGATAAGTGTAAATCACTGAATTCAATGTATTTTTGGTTTTACAGTTTATGTCTTGAGATGTTTTTTTAATGACATGGAATATTTATTTAACGATCTATAGTTATGCCGTTTAGACTGAAGTAGATGGATGATCGATAAAAGTTATCGATTATGGAAGAACTGATTGAGTGAAAATGTGGAATAAAACAAGATAACTCCTAGAAAACCTATGTATACGAAGTTCTGCTGATATCAAAAGCGAGGTTTCTACAATTGAGCCACCGTGTGCTCCAATCACCTTGAGACAAGGGTGCCAATCCTGGCGGGCCCGGGCTCCCCAATGATCATGTGACCCCTCCATGTATTTTTATAATATACGAGGCGCATCCAGAAAGTAAGTTTCCCACGCGTCCCATAGCTAGGAAGCCGTATCTTGCTCGAAGCGACTGCGTGTACGTGAGAGAGTAAGGTCCTAACATGGCGCATGCGCCAGCAGAACTTTCTTAATTCTCTCAGTACTAGCGTCGTGGCAGTGATTGAAGATTGGCGTTTCTATTCCAGCTCCCGCCGAGTGTGAAATGCGAGCAGTGATCAAGTTTGTGAATGTACAGGGCATAGCACCGATTGAAATCTATCGTCAGCTGTATCGTTGCAAAAAAGTCAATGCTGACTCTGTGCGCCTTGCTTTGTGCTCTAGGCTCAGTTGCTTCAACACAAAATTTCTTGATCAACAGGCACTCCGTGACAGTGGTGTGCAATAAGGAGCGGAAAATCTGCAGGAACTGCTTGCTCGTGCCGTTAGGCCCATGGTACTGGCACAGCTAACCATGGATTTCGATTGGTGCTATGCTCTGTGCATTCAAAAACTTCATCACTGCTCGCACTTCACACGCGGCAGGAGCTAGAATAGGAACGTCCATCTTCAACCACTGCCACGACGCTACTGAGAGCGCTATGTAAGTTCCGGTAGTGCATGTGCCATGTTAGGACCTTACTCTCTCACGTACATGTAGTCTCTTCGCGCAACATACCGTTTCCTAGCTATGGGACGCGTAGGAAACTTACTTTCTGGATGCGCCTCGTATATTTTATATGTATTTTATTGTTATAGCCTATGTATTGTTATATGCATTTTTTTTATGAATTTGCAATATTTGGCATAATTTGAATTCAATTTGTCTTTAAATCCTCATAATTACCTTCTTTGACCCTTGTGTGCAACCAAACACAAATCTCAAATGGCCCCTTCAAAGTTACAGAGAAATTGGCGCCCTTGCCTCAAGATGGAACAATCTAATTGTTTCATTAAAAAAAAAAAAATAGACGTGTAATAGTAATACTTTGTCTCTGGTATGCATGATCCTGAGTTCCATACTGTGCATTTTTTTTTTCGGATTTACCCCAGTAAAACGAAGTAATCGGGGTAACTACTGTATATTTTAGTTAATAAGATAACTAACTCCAATGTAAAGTGAGAAATTTCTGCAGAGGGAAGTGATATGCTGACCACACATTAGCGAAAAACCACGTAGTCTGTCCACCAAGAGCCTCCTGAGCTCTCGAGGTAATTAAATTATTTATATTTGGAGACAACCATAGTTTTCAATAGTTACAGTCTCAAGGCAAAAAATGCAAATATATGAGATAACTTATGTGAAGTATTAGTATTAGAACGGAATTAGTATTTTCATAATACCCACAGAATAGTAATTAATTTTAAATACCGTATTCAGGTACTAATAATTATAGTTGTAAATTCGTCAGATTTCTACCACTATTTTTTTTCATTCCAAATTTAAAAGTTTCTACCGAAGATTTCAAATCTTAATTGTGACAAACTACTTTTAAAAAGTACATTTCTGGGGCTGAGAAGTATAGGTCACAAAATATTAATTTCACAGCAGAAGCGAAAAAGTGTTTGCAAGACAATATTTTGTTGAATTGCGTCGATTGTTTATTGACGGAAAAATTATTCACTTCCTGCGTTCCAGTTGTTCACATCTCAAAACGTTCCTAGTGTCCCTCGTACTAATGTAAATAAAGAAAACTATGATAACTCAATTTCGGCCAAAAAGTGACTTAGCATAGTTTACCTCTCAGCCCCAGAATTGGTACGTTCTCAACATTTCGATAGGACTGTAATCTATCTGTATAAAAATAATAAATCCACTGCCGCAGCACTAGATCTCCGACCCGGAACTTATGTATTGTGCTTGCACCTTAGGATATAGATAATGCAGGGTTTTGCGAAGTCCAACCCCTAAGAAGAAAAGGAGGATGTATTGAAAAAATTTTAACCTCAAATTTGACATTAACGATCTCCTTTTATCCGAGGTTGTATTTAAGACAGATTCTCAGAAATGCGACCCCTAAGGAGGTAAAAGAGGAAGGGAGTTGAAAGATTTTTGTTGTTCACCAGATCTTTGAAACTATTAAGGGTGGCTTCAAAAATTCGTATAAATATTCCTAATCTTATCATAGGGTGACGATAAGATGGGTATTCAGGAAATGTGACCGTAAAATAGGAAATGAGTTAAGCGTTTACGGAATTCCAGTAAAATCGAATTTAAAACAAGATTGTTGTAATCAGAAAAAACAAAATTGTACGTAGGCCTATATATCTATAAAATAACTATTTTCTATAAACCGTATTTTTTCTGTACGAAGAACAGGCATCCTGATAATTTTGCACACACTTTCAAACAAGTTTTTTTTTTTTTTTTTTTTTTTTTGTAAATAAATTTGATTAAGACCCTGATAATCTTTTAAGCTTATAATCTTGTTATAAGTTCTTGCAATCATGTATTGAGTGGTATTTATTTACAACACACAGTCGAGAGTAAATCATTTTTAATTAGTGATTGTAGCGATGAAAAAGATTTAGCTTGTACTTGCTGTGATCGTGTTAGTAATGAATGTGTTCCATAGAGCGCAGCACATGCATCGAGTAGAAAGCATGGTATTGCCATCTGTGGCAGAAACTGGAACTACCTCATGTAGATCCCATTCATTTTCTCAATATCTGAAATATTCTTTTCTAATCAAAATCCTTGTTTTCTTCTGTATTTTCCTGAACACCAATAGAATTTATTCCTGTATATTACATGAACAGTCATTACTATATTTATTATTTATTTATATTATAAATTCATGCCATTATACAGGACATTTGCTTCTGTTTTCGTTACTCTCTTGAGAAGGTAGACGGTTTGCCATATACAGTCAGAGGCGGACAATGGACCGGGCAACCCGGCCAACTGCCCGGGGCGCTACAGCCAGGAGGGCGCCAAAATGAGCCTCAAAAAGTAAATTTTATGACGTGTTTTCTACTGACTTTTTTGGTTTATGTTCTTGTAAACTATCGTCAATTACATAATATTTTTCCATTTCACCATGGAAGAATAGTTTCATAGTACTTGGGGGACTGTATCGACAATTGGAGACATGGCATGTAGAAGAAAGAGTGGAAGGGGAGTTAATATTGTTTATAGGAAGCCATTTTCTTTGTGAACTTTTCCCAGGCAATGTGAACTTTTCCCAAAAAGTCATTTTGAAGCAATGCGAAACGATAGATGGTTTGAAGAGCTACTAGTTGATGCAAGAGAAATTGCAGGGACTCTCGAAATGCGACCCCCTATTTCTAAATGAGTTACAATTACGACCACGGAAATCCAAACGTCAGTTTGAACATGAAGCCCCTGATGAGTGCATTGCGCATCTCAAAATTTCTTTCCTAAAGTAGCTTTTATTTTCATATTTTGGATCAAGCCATAAGCTCCCTAGAAGAAGGGTCTTTTCAACTAAACCACCATCATGATCTATTTGGGTTTCCATGGAGGATCCAAAATGATAACAAAGATTCCTTGATGAAAAAATGTGTTGACCTTCAGGTTGCTTTCACAGATGAAGAGCATTGTGATATTGAGTATTTCCAACTTCAACAGGAACTATTGGCTTTACTCTCTCTGCTAAAAGCTTTATTGAACAATTAAAATATTTGACGAGTAATCAGCTGACTGAACATTTCTCTAATGTATCAACTGCACTCAGAATTACTCTCACTCTTCCTGTTAGTGTGGCTTCAGGCGAAAAGAGCTTCTCAAAATTAAAATTAATTAAAAATTAGAGATCTATCATGTGCTAGGAGGCCTCGTGGAACTTCCCATGATGTCGATTGAGTTCGACATTCTTCAAGACATTGACAGGATACCATTGTCAGAGATTTTGCAGGCAAAAAAGCTCGGAAGGTTATATTGTAATTGTTGTGAAGTACTGAAAACAAATGTATTTAAAATTGTTTAATTTGTTGTTAATTTTCAGTAATAGTGGAATTTAACTTTCTATTTAGTTTTCCTTAAGTTGTATTATGCTCTTAATTATCATGCCTGAGGCCAAAGGTTGCAAAATTAGGACAACGATTTGTGTAAATTATTCTAGATTTTAAGATACTATTTTTATGGAAGAAAAATATATGGTTTACTCATAAAGTTCTCTAAATTGACTTCGATATGGTTTACTTACATATCAAACTTACGAAAGTTAGAAGATTTCTAATACTTGATAAAACCTGTTATTAATCTTTAGTCTTGTAAGAGTGTTCAGCTTTTGTACAAATTCATGAGATACGTTTTATGAATACTATGGACTTCAACTACTAGGACCTACATAAAAATGGTTGCGTATATTGCTGTGCGTAAAACATGTTCAAGATACGTGAAATGTATTTATTGGTATTTCACGTTATTAGAATAGATTGTTACATAGTCGGATATATGGTAGAATGACTCCTGATGTTATTAATATAACAAAATAATTTACAATACAGGGTGTTTCAAAAAGACACGGCAAAATGCAGGGGCAGATTCCTTACGGGTAGACAAGTAAAAACGTTCATATAAACATATGTCCGGAAATGCATCGTTACAGAGCTATAGCCACTGACACCACCTGACGGTGTGAAATAGTCACCTTCTGTCCGGAACTGTTTCCCGACGTATTACCGGAGTGTCGAGTGTGAAAGAATATGCAACACAGGTTCGAACAAAATTAATTATGCCGTTGAATGGTACAAGAATCAGAAAAAACACGCGCAAATAATGCATAATAATTGGTACTTTTAATGTCCGTATTGGAAAGTGCAACACTAATACAAATGGCAGTGAAAAAAGCAAAACGACACAGGTATAGTTCATATTTGGAATTTACTGTTTTGCAGCACAAGTGTTGGGGGAAGAAGCAAGCAAAATATGAACTAATGGCTATACACAGTGAAGGTTCTTGAGGAAAGTCCTGATGCCTGAGGTACCTGATGGAGACAGGTGAATGGTACCGTTTGAAGGACTGTTCTATTCTGAACAGAATGAGGTACAAAACATTACCCTAGAATAAATAGGGATTCTCAGGATTTTTTTTTATTATTATTACCTGAGATCAGGATCTCTTGCGGTGATCTGCTGCATTGTGGGGATCATTGGTAAATATTTTTTCCGTCCTTACTATTCAATGTAGAAACTTGATATTTTATACACCCATTTAGTAGACCCCTTTTGTATTTTTCAGTTGATTTTCAGATCTCTGCGTTAATTCAGGGAGGTCCAGAGGGGCACAAAATTTGAAATAATTTCAGGGAAAAATCACGATTTCCCTCAAAATTTCCCATTTCAAGAAAATGATAGGGAAATACGAATGGTACCATTTGAAAGGTTGTTCTATTGTGAAAAAAGAGGTATGAACCATGATCCTACGGTAAATAGGGAAGATGCTGTAGCCGCTTGACTAAAGGTCTAAAATTTACCTTTAAATTTCAAAAGGTTAAAATGGCGCTCTCCTCACTGTTTCTTTTAATGTTGCATGCAGTGGAGTGTGAAAATCTCTGCTATCAGATGTCAGTTTAGAGGGGGAAAGTAAAGGAGAAACAACCTTAATCCAATAAACAGGAGCGTGGTGTTCATGGAAGCTGTTGAAGCTCTGTCTTCACTGAATAATACATTAAATACAAGTAATGCAATAATGATTTAAGAATAATACTTTATATTTTTTACTTTAAGGATAGTGCAATGATAATGATAGCATTCCCCTAAGTAGAAAATCACACTACGACACTGCTAAGAAGTATCTTGAAGTTAATCAGCTATCATACTATATAGAAAATGTATAATCCGTTTTCTTACCTAATTCAAAAAGCGTACTTGAACACTTTCCCCTTTACACCTTAAACGGCACCCTAAAGCTTTCTTTATGTGTATGAGGTGCCGCTGGCAACACTGTACGTTCTTCTGTGCACAGAACCTCCCACTAGTCCTGCCCAGTGATTTCAAGTTTTTTTCTTTTTTCTTTATTTTTCTTTTTTCTTTTCTTTTCTTTTTCTTTCTTTTTTTTGTCAGCGTTTATTATCTGGATATCCCTTGTATATGGACTGTGAGTCACAATGTAGTCTCATTTCAGAAAGAACGGAAAGGAGCAGAGAGAAAGACTGTTTTTTTTCTTGGCCTCTTTCTCCGTAGATCTCTAAGAAACATATTAAGAACAATCATTTAAATTAAGTAGTAGGTCGCTCGCTGCGAACTCGTCGAGAAGAATGACTGTGAGAGGTTTTCACGTTCACAGAAAGCCGATGAAACAAGGAAATAAGGGTATATTCCACAATGATTAACTTCATAACAGACCACTGAATTTCAAACAGGTAATAAAGTAGGGACGCTTTGTGATAGGCGGGCAGTGTCACTCGCATGTGAAAATTCGCTCCAGGTTTGTAGTGTTGTAGTAGGGAAATCTGTGCCAAAGAAGTCTTTGTGTAGAGACTAAACAGAAGGAGGCGCCAAGATGAAGGAAGATTATATTACGAAGTGGAAACAACGTACCCATGATAAAGAGCATTGTATTATTAGACCAGTATGCGTAGTTGGTCCTCTAATCAAGCACTGTTGTAGGTATCATTAGTGTAGTGCGAATTAGCCTATACTGTGAGGGTTGATTTTACATTGTGGTTTCTGCATCTGTTAACCATTGGTGTATCTAGGATATTTTCTTAGGTTGTAGGAGCATGGACTTTCCTCTTACATTATATTCTAGCATCTTCTGCATTGTACTTTGCTTGACGACATACTCACCTTTTTTCCTATTATTATTAAGTATTCTGTCTTTTGACAGGCACTGGAACTTTTTTTAATGTAAATTTAGGCCTGAAAATATTTCTTCTACGTTTTTCGATCGTAAGCTTCCTCTTTTAACTCCCAACATTTTTTCTGTTTCTCAAATCATCTATCAGTTGTGCTCTTCTTCTTCCTATTCCTCACTTTCCTTCTATGGCGGTATGAAGAAGACAATTTCTTCGCAAGATGTGTCCAATCCAATTGGCCTTCCTACGAAGGATACTGGCTAGAAGTGTCCTCTTCTCTCCTATCTGTTTTAAAACATCTTTGTTTGCAGCTCTCTTTGTCCATTTTATCTTCTCTATCTTCCTCCAGCGCCACATTTCGAAGCTCTCTAAATATTTCTTCTCTAACTTCCGTAATGTCAAAGTCTCTGAACCATACAGTCCAATGCTCCAGATATAGTACTTGACCAACTTCTTCCTAACTCCAATATTGAGCCTGGTAGTTAAGAGTGATCTTTTCTTGTTGAATGCTTCTTTAGCTATGGCTATTCTTGACCTGATCTCTTTATTGCAGTAAGTGTCTCTCGTTAAAATACTTCACAGATACTTGAAATTCTCGACCTTTTCAAGTTCTTTTTGTTCTACTCTGACTCGTAAGAGTGCGTTTCCTCGGGATATCCTTATGACTTTCGACTTTTCGAGGTTGATTTCCTTTCCATATAGTTTCCCAGTGTCAACAATTTTGTCAATCATCATCTCCTATAGTCCTTCTTCGGTTCTAGCTATAATAACCATATCCTCTGTATACCTGATCTTGTTAGTAATCTGCCCTCCAATCTTAAAATCCCAAATTCCCATTATTGTTTCCTTCGTTAAACATTCACTGTAAATGTTAAATAATTGTAGATTATATCACTCTTAAAAGCAACGGCGCCGACTTTCCAAAATTTATGTGAGTGCATATCAATGGTGGGATGTATTAGTCTATATGTTTTCAGGGAAGTCTCGATATTTGATTGATTTATCTTTAGTTAAAATCTTTTATGTACACAATCATAAGTGGCTGTACTGTGATAAAGGAAAATTTAACGGTACTATAAGAATAAGTTGGGGCTGCCCTAGCTCAGTCCGTAACACGGCTGATTTAAACGCAAGAGAAAAGGGTTCAAACCCAGATTCAAACTGAAAATCCTGTGGGTGCGTCGCTGCTGAACGGGACGTTAAACTCAAAATCAACTCAACTGCACCAGGGTAAAGACCTGATCATAAGGAAATAGTTTTTTTTTTTTTTAAAAAAAAAAAAAAAAGCTCAAATTCAATATGAAAATACGGGTAGATTGACATGGATCTAGGATAATTCAATTAACGAAGATAACCATAATCCGAAATTAATCTGAACGAATGTAAGCTAGTAGTATCTATACTTTATTTTTTTTTTAAAAAATACATTTCAGTAGAAAAATGTACTGAATTGTCCGGATTTCTGCTGATGTGGCTATATGATAAATAGCCTTTTCTACTGATCAGCTAGTGTTGTGTTTAACAATGTCCCCTTCGGGAATCGAAGCTTGGTCTCCTGCAGAGTGAAGACGCAAACGCTAACCACTTTATCACGAAAGAGTTTTAAATAGATCTGTGTGTCACAAACGTTACATGAGTTTGTGTGTTGACAATACTACACACACAATTAGATACTTAACACTTTGCTGGCGAAGTTCTTTTTATTGTTTTTCCAAAATTTGTAGAAAAGACCCTCGCTTCAGTTGCTTTTGTTTTAAAGACGTGTCTGAAAATTACAAAACTTGGTATAAAATACAAAGCAAAGGTAAGGCTATGCTTGTTATCCATCTTACCGTACACTAACTCCAGAGCGGCATAGCTCACCGCTCTCTCCAATGTGCTAAAAGCAGATGCAGTGTCTGGAAGAAAATATTTTGCAATAAAAATAATTAAATAAAATCAAGTTTTTCGCTAGAAGGTAGGAATTATGAGCACCATAAGAATTGATTTGGCAGAAGGTAGGATCAAATGTTGTGATTTTGCTTCTGCGGCAATGGACTTTCGTGAATCTTAGACATAGATTGAGGTATAGTGGCGGATTTAGAAGGTAAAACTAGGCGGTGGACAGCCATAACCCAGACTATATCATGAGTATATCATGAGTTTACTATAAACTTTCACAAATATATAAATAATAGCTTAAATTATTTTTGTCAGTCAAAAAACTGGGGGCCTAAGTCCCCGACCGTGGGCTAGATCCCCCTCTCGCGAAGCAGTTAATTAACTTAGGACAAAGTAACAATAATAATATGGTGACAGAAGGTAGAAATTGCTCGTTCCGCGTACAACTCCCCCCCCCAAAAAAAAAACATGAGACAAAGAGAATGAAAAATTCATCAATTTGTCAATGAAGTGTATACTTAATAAAACGAGTACGATTTGGCAACGTTGTACAGCTGTGTTGAAGGTCATGGACTTGAATGGTCATGAGTACAAAGTATTTTATCTTGCCACTAAATAACAGAGACCTTTCTTCGCTTCCTCTTGCAATGGATGGACCAACATTCTTCCACAAAGAACGAAAGAAAGAAAAAAAAACTACTCTTCTATCTCACCTGAACGATTCCAGTTTCTCTTAGCCTTCGAGGTCGCAGTGGAAGGTAGTTGACGCAAGAGGTTTTAGTTGTGAGTAGCAAGTGTTGTGAGACAGTGAGAAATGAGGTGTTTTGAGTATTAAACGTGATGATTACTATTTGTGGATTAAACTTTTCCTATGTACTGATGCTGATCGAGGCTAAACAGTTGTGGTGTTTATCACGATAACACTTATCTCTTCGCTGTGGACATTCCTGTGTTTCAAAGATCGCTTAGTGGCGTTTTGAATATTGAAAGCTTCTTTCCGTGTTGTAGGATAAAGCAGTAGCAGGTAATTTATTTTCTTTGTTCTTTTCCCGTATAACATTTTGTTAATATGTTTTACGTAAATAGAAATGTGTAATAGGTGTGGTAAAAAAAAAAAAAAAAAAATTTCAAAATTCATTTTAAGGAATATTAAAGCCATACGGAAGTGTTTTTCAAACTTTTTCTCAAATGAGAAACATTTTTAGATTTCCAAACTGTTATCCATAGTGTCGGAAATCTTACAGAACGGCATTATCGCCTGTGGGCAAGTATCAGAGCTAAAACGGTAAAGTAGGACTATATGTAGATGTAGTTTTTTGCAATTGGCTTAGCGTCCCAAGAATAGGTTCCATACCCCCGTTAACTCTATTCAAACCAGAAGTGGTTCAAATTAGCCATTTCCGGTTTCAACACCACCATAGAACAAACAGAGACGAGACGAGACAGAACAAAAAACGAGAAGCGGATTTTTGTAAACGATTCAGAGTCTCAAGGCAACATACACCACCTATCCACAACCCTCTACCAAAACCGAAAGTGGTTCAGATTTACTATTACTTCCGGTTTCAGTTCTGATTTCCATAGAACAAAAACAGTAAATGGTATCAAGTTGCGGTTCTTGTGAATCGATTCATTGTCCCAAGTATAGATTTCATCTGCTCTGTTAACCTTCTATTCAAACCGGAAGTGGTTAAAATTAGTCATTTCCTGTTTCAACGTTTATCGCTATAGAACGGAAAGAGTAACAGGTAGCAAGAAGTGTTTTTTTTTTCAAATGATTCAACGTTTCATGGCAACACCGCTAAAATCTTGAAGAGGGCATTTCTATACAATATACCCCCAGGTAAGAGGTAAGAGTGACGAGGAATGCGGGGCAGTGCTTAAAGTGACATCAGATGAGGTGACGGTATGGAACAAATATGACCACTTACAGCAGAAATTTAGACAGAGCCCTAAACACCACCCCTACTCCTGACATTTTTGCACAATTTTTATGTGAAGAATCTATAGAAAAAAAAAAGAGAGAGATTGAAATTGAGAGAGAGAGAGAGAGAGAGAGAGAGGACTAATATAGTAAATGTTTTACTCCCCACTATTATCAGCCTAACAGAAATAAATATTTATAAAATGATTTTGTTTTTCTAAGATTTTGTTTGAGCATATCGGTGATCTAAATTTGGAAGATCATGGATGGTACGTTTACTTAAACATCGCATTTATAAAAGTAACCAAGTAAGTTCTGTCGCTTTTTGTGGAGGTCTATGTTCAATTGGCCCTCACACCGTGAAGTGAATGCGAATGGAGATAAGGCGAAGGTCAGCTGTTGGTGCGGGTATATCCAACATACTACCTGGTTGTGGCAGTTCAGTTACATCGTGAACTTGCGTAACGACACTGAACATGGATCTTCCCAGCGCTGTAAGTTAGATTTTTTCTGGGGGGAAGCAATAACACGCGTATATGGGCTCCCCTAGAAATTTTTTTTTAATTCTTGGGCCCCCTCTTTTCATCTTTCTCTTATCCTTTATGGGCCCCGGACCTGCGGGCCCTCCCGCACAGCAAGGTCTGCGGGGTCGTTAGTTACGCCCCTGGGCCCGTTTCATACATGACAAATTAATGAAGGGGACAATATTGATAAACCTCAAAGCCATAAGAATGAATATTATTTCTAGGGTCCCTAGCAATTGAGGCGAACAGTGGCCAGACATGTGAGGAACTGGGATTATAATTCAGTGTGAGTGGAGAAACCATTCAGAAGCACTTCCATCAACTTGGGAAGCACTACTGGTTGGGTCTATGAGTCCCACATGATTTGAATCCGGGCCAGAAGGCAACGCGAACAGACACCTGTGTTTCTTTGCTGTCTCGACTGAGGGAGGAGCCATTTCTGGACAGGGTATTGACATGTGATGGAAGTGGGTCCTATACGAAGCTCCACGGCACCGTCATCATTGCTTAGCATCTCATGAACCGGTTCCAAAGCAGCCGAAACCATCACTACACCAGAATGTCCTCCCGTGTGTTTGGTGGACTACTTGCGGCATTGTGCATCGGGAACTGCTACCAGCTGGTCAGAACATAAATGCAACTGTGTATTGTCAGCAGTTGAGACGTGTACAAGAAAAACTCAATTCCCTTGGAGAATTGCAAAGGGATTCTCCTGTTACGGGACAACGCTAAGCCCGACGTGGCTAGGATGACCCGGGACACCATTCTACGCCTTGGATGGGAAACACTATTACATCCACTATAGTTCCCGGACATTGCACCGTCCGATTATCTCCTGCTCCGTTCCTTGGGTAATCACCTTAGACGTCAGTTTAAATCCCCAGTAGAGGTTCAAAATGCACTTGATATCTTATTCGCTTCATCGCAAGTTCTATCGCGATGGAATCCATGGCCTTCCAGAACGTTGTAGAAGATCGTCGATGCTCACGGAGACTATTTTTGATCTTCCAGTTACGTTTTAGATGACATATCGATGTTCGAAGGTGGTGGGTGAAAAAGCGACAGAACTTTCTTGGTTACCTTTATACAATAACATAGTGATCCAACGTGGCTTTTAAGTCGATTAAAACAGACAAGAAAAAAAAACACATGCCCATAACTTTTTCGTCTTGTTTTCAAAGCTTTGTAGGCACTTTCGTCTCGTCTCTAGTATCTAGCATTTAATGATTCTTTCCAACCTCATTTCTATTTTCAAAAGCTCGTCTCGTTTCGTGGTCAACACTAATTTTCTTATAATTGTATACACAAGTCCAGACAACGTGAAAAGAATGATTTTAAATTAAAAAAACGAAAAAGTCAATGCCAGAGGTGGAGTCAGGTTAAACATTTTTGGCGGGCGATACGGTAGTTGGATTTTTTTGAAGGGGGATGTTTGGAATTGCTCGCACAAATGTTGAAAAATTCAAGAGCACAAATTCTGCCATTGAATAGGGTGATATGGAACTGTTATTTCTTAGGAAGCAGCAGCAACGAAATCTTTGACAGTACAAACATATTTGTTGACTCAATGTCAACATCGTACTTATTTCCATGTGTAAAATCTGCTTTTTCCTAAACGCAAACTACAATTTAAATGTTATTTTTCCCGGTATGCCATACCGGTCGATTTTCTAACTTTCGGATGCATAACTGGCTCATACCGGCTCACTTTAAGCACTGGGGGACGTCGTTTCCCCCACTTCCCAAAAGATTATAATGGGCGAAGATTATAAGCACGGAGGACGGCGTAACGTCATGCATCCCACTACCTTTTCTGATCCACTTTTACCCCTGCCCCAGGCCCCTCATGTGTGTGTGTGTGTAGAACGGCCTGGGTATATTCTGAACATTCGAAACTTCGCAATTTGTTGCTGCCAGAAGATCGATTACCGGTAGTCTTCGAAATACAATAATCATTGACTAAATATCCATCCTTAGGGAACATAAAGGCTATTAAAAAAAAAATACAGATGAATTCGAAATACTGTCAAGTTTATATTGTCGTTCTCAAAGATGATTTGTAGTGCTGCCAGATTTTGTCGTGGTTCGATGCTAAAGTATACGTTATGGCCGTAAGTCTCGAAAATTGGTTATCCTGTAAAATATTTTCAATATGAGTGAAGTCTTAAAATTCTGTCAGTATGTATTCTTGGTATCTGAGATCCCTTGTGATCAATTTCATCACTCAAAGTACTTTGATAATATGATATGCCAAAGACCCCAAATCTCGAGAATTGGCAAAAAATTGATATCATGGTATTCGAAAGAACCTGAAATTTAGTTGTCTTGATTTTAATCTGTACAAATTTCATCATTCTATTATGTTTCAAAATATGAGAACTCATACCGGACCAAAAATTTTGGATTGCTAGCACCTGTATTTTCACCTCACCTCAGTCCTCTTCCCAACTCCTCTTCCTTTATGTTTCTCCTTTTCTACTTCTGGTACACCAAACTTTCCGTATACCAATAATACCATGCTCCAAATTTAACTCACACCAAAAATCCCGGCTCCTTAAAAGTGCACAGTTCACGATAACCTCAAAGTCCTTCTGAAATTTACAGTAGACCTTCAGAATCGTGATTTACCGAGATTGACACAAATAAGATAACTAACATATTTTGTTGTGTAGCAGTGTACGTACTACTAGAATCAGAAAAATTAACATAGTAATCAGACACACTTTATTTTGATTTTACTCAAGTTTTAGAGAAGTTTTGTTTTGATAAGATATTCAATTACCTCAAATCATAAATGATCAGAAGTTGACAATTATTGAATTTAGAATTGGCCAGAATTAAGCTGATTAACTGAAATACGTTTTTACGTCCTAATCATTATGTGAAAATGAACAGCTTTATCCGTAAAACGACTGAATTGGCAACACTGACTCTTGCATTGCATCGACTGCTTGATTCTTCATATTGAATTCGTTACTAGAGTAAAAATTCCGTTAACTTTGTGCCTTTGTATCCAACGGTTTAAAAAAAATGTAATACGCCAACCCTGCGGTTAGAATTGTCAAAAAGTAATAAACTGATCAGTAAGTAAATTGATAGAGTTGTGAACAGTTTTGACTCTGTACATTAGCGTCATTTCAGGTTTTGCGTTGGGGGGAAGCGGAGGGGAGGGAACGCTGTCCACTGACATGAGAAGTTCACATCTTTTAGTAGTGTATTAGTACACAATTATGAGGAAAGCACTTACCCCTTGCCCTCCCAAATAACATCTCTGGTTATATAGCAATAACGTTATCTAACATAAAAATACGTCTAAATATACATGAAGCATAACTATATATATATATATATATATATATATATATATATATATATATATATATATATATATATATATATATATATATATATATATATATACGTTCCTAATCCATTACAGCAAATTATATAACACTTGCAATAAAAACAATCATGTTCTGTCCGAGTACCAATTAAAAAGTAACACTTTCACCTTCAATCATCTTCAGAAGTATGTGCTTGAATTAAAAACTGGATACTCAGTTAGACACCTTACCTCATTTGTCATCAGTTTTGTTGCCTGTTCCTTTGCTCTTTTTTCTCTCTTTCTTCTCCACTCAGTAACTTTTCCCACTTATTAACCCTACACTGGAATTCAATAGTCAATTGTAACATTGTATCGAAGCGTTATACTATAGCTTTGTTGTTATATGTACCCTGTTTAGAATTATAGCATGTTCTCAATGATCAATAGAACATATTGATCAATATAAGTTAATAATCGATATTCGCATTCCGAGTATCAAAATGGCCTCTATATCAAATTTTGTTCATGTACATTCAGCGTTAAAAAAATTAAACCTCCACTACGTCCTCCATATTGAATTCATACAAATGCACAGGACACAGTCGATGGTATGTGGTCTGGGCAAATGGCACGAAGGCTGTGACGCGACATTGCTGTGTGTTGAAGAGGTGTGGTTCAGCATACATACCACAGCGCGAGCAATTCAATAAGTAACAGACACGCCTTCTTCGTTCCTTTAACACGTATATAAAAACGTGGCAACACCGCAGTTCTTTCATTTGCTAACAATGTTTAAAAGGAAATCGGAACGCCACCTTCAAACGCCATAAACGCTGACCCTTAACATAATAAATGAATTTATATTCTTTGAACAATAAACCCTTCATATAGGTACCAAATTTGATTTCTTAACATTCAGAACATGCCACAGAAAGTAGTCATCATACCAAAGTTGATTCCGACCCATGAAGTAGCTTTGGCGTGGTGATTTGACTCATACATAAAAAAGATTATTTAAGAGGAAATTTTAAAAAGCAAATTTTCAGATGATTTGTCTCTTTTTACTAGTTATTTGTGAGGAATAATATTAAAATATCAGATTTTCAGGTGATTTGTCTCTTTTTATTAGTTATTTGTGAGAATAATATTAAAATAGCAAATTCTCGGGTTGTTTTGCTGTTAGTAGTGTCATTCGTAAAGAACATGAAAAGCAACAAGTCTTTACATGTTTTATTTTTACTGGAGTGACGTAAAGGTCAACACTAGAAACACATTTTTAGGTGACTTGTTTTTACTAGAGTTATTTATAAAGACCAACATGAAAAATAAATACTCAGGTTATTTGTTTTGATTAGTTATTAATAATTAATAAAGGTCAAAATATAACTGGTTCACAGGATCAGGACAATGTATGAGAGTTAGGCCTACTCATGAAACTGAAAATAAAATATCAAGTCTTTGTAAGTGATTATTCATGAAAAGCAAAATAGTTTGATATCAAAACAAGATGTAATTTTTATTTATTACAAGAACATTTTAAGAGTAGTGCAAACATATGTCTTGTTGACACAAAGTAAAAGTCTGATGTTGACTGACTTTAATTTATGAATCATTTTCTGCAAAAGAAATTCTCCCATTTTGACAATTATCTTGTATCATATATTGATTTACGACATCTGCACACGTTTCTCCACTCCGTGTTAATTAATAACCTTTGTGTGAGACCACGGTGGCTAAGCAGATGGGAGGAGCGTTGACGGCAGACATAAATCTCTACCCACCTCAACCAAATTTATCCGCACTTAATTACTTCCTCACTGAAATGAGTTTTCTGTCATTACGTGAGTCATTTTTATAATAATAGAGTCATAAAAATTTTAATTGCGAAACATGCGTTCTAATATTTTAAAAATAGTATATTAGTCTCACCCATTACTACTACATATTATTTGATTAATAATAATATAATTTGTTGGAGTCTTGAAGTCTTCATGCACTTGGTGGCACCAGGTCCACTTAAGTGCTATTTTGCAAATTGACTTTATGAGTTTCAACCGTTTCATTATTATTATTATTATTATTATTATTATTATTATTATTATTATTATTATTATTATTATTATTATTATTATTATTATTATTATTATTATTATTATTATTATTACCGTGTTATAACTACAGGACACAATGAGAAATTAAAATATTTATAGAAGGTGCTCCCTTTTCCTCTTTAGGAAAAGAATTTTCTGAAATGTTTTTGCTCCTTTCAAGTGTTTCAATTAGGAGGTTCTATCATTGTATACCTAGTTTCATCTGCGTAACCTGATGGCTCATGAGATATTCTACTTTTGGCATAAATTTTGAACTCACTCCCACGCTTAGGGTTCACGTTTAACGAAACTGACATTATAAAAACGAACAATCCTACCCATGTTTCAAACTTAATTTCGAACAGGTCAGCCGTTTTCCCGTGATGATGACACTGAAGTACGAAAAGAATAGATTCAAATACATCAGTTCATCATACAAAAAGAATAGATTTATGGAAAAAGTTTAAAAACTATACTTGGATCCCCTTTCCCCCTTACGATATGTATTTGAATCGAAATTAAATAATAATAACCAAGCTCGAACCACGTGCTAACCATGTTTCCAGATTCATTTCAAGCGGTTCAGATATTCTTCTGAACAATTTAAATACTCTATTTTCCTTATTATACGCATTTTCATTGAAGTATAATCATACAAACGTGCTTCTTCAAAAAATAAATAAATAAATGGTTCAATCACAGCATTTATTTATGATGCAAAATGAGAAATTAAAACATTGTAGAAATTACTCTCCTCCCCCCTTTTGAAACAGGATTTTTCGAAAACTTTGGCCACTTGGCGGAAGATGTCACTAATATGTCGCTGCTGCATACTAGTGACATCTCTTGTTAACCAATCAGAACTTTAACACTCCTATATTCCAACTGCAGGCATTTCATTCAAATACGATTAGCAGTGTTCAAGTTATAACAAACATATTTTAAAGACATCCTCTACGTATATTTATGAGTAGAAATTGATTATCCATTTACGTGTTTCTTACGCTCTTTTCTGTACGTGAACAGAAGTAGTAACATTCTTACTATATCTACGTACTAAACCCGGGTCAAATGTTCTGCTTCACAATCTGAAAACATTAATAACTCCCCATGCATAAACTACATGTATATTACACATCATTATTATTATTAATCGATACATGGATTTTGACACTGACCAAAATTAGAATCACATATCGTAGGAATATGCCAATGAACTAACTACTCGTAGGAAAAGAAAAAAAAATATTTAGGAAGCCCATATTTTGACTTCGCCTTTGTGTGTAGGATTTTCTCGCTCTAATTTCTAAAACTAAATCATATTATACTGCTGTTATTACTGGAACATTTGAATGTGAAAAACCAACAAAATTACGTTTTCAGAAAACTTCGAAGGAAACTCAGCCTCAAAAGTAGACTAGCGTTTATAAACTTTCTAAGGACAAATGACTATCATGTACTACAATTATTTATGAAACATTTGTTTAAGAAACATCAACAAATTCGCAAGAGTAGTATTTTAGGATATTCTAAATAATCCTAAATTAATGTAACAGTAATGTTCTTTAATTTTATTGCGTATTTTCGCATTTTTTAAAATAGCCTACGTTTACTCTCAAAATAAAATATTAAAAATGAGGATTTCATAAGTAATGAGGATTTTTGTGGTACTTACAAAACGCTATAATCTACAAAATATTAAATTCGTCATTGTATTTAAGTTCTTCATTGTCGAGTGAAACATTAGCAAATAGTACATGACGCCACTGTTCATTTACATACATAAGGTAGGTGCAGGTAAATACGCCATGTTAAGGGTGTTGTATTTTTTATGGCCTTAATTTCCATGAAACACAAAGAACAAGACATGTGCGTTGCAGAGTAGCCTTTTCCGCGTGTAGAAAAAATGTAGCAATGATGCGACTCATTTCTATTTCGTACCCAAGGCAAAAGAAAAAAGTGTTACAAAGTGGCGTATTTACCAACACGTTCAGGTAATTACGCCAATTTAGGATACTACTAGCAACCCGTAATAAATCTTGCAACTGCTTACATCATCTGTATTATACGAACTCAAATATTAGTACACAACATGGCTGAAGCAAAAAATAGAATAACCAAACTGCAAGATGAAGATAAAAAGATAAAATGTAAAAACGATAATCTCCAAAGTTGAAATGAAGTTCCAAACTGGAAAGTTTTAGTCCATAAAAAGATAAACAACCAGTGTCACTGTACTGTGACTTTAAAAAACTACACCGATAATACATGGAACATGTGGGCCAAATGAAAACATCTTTGTCTTCTACAGTCAGTCCTGCACAAGCCCTGGCGTATTTGCTGCACCGTGCTTGGTATTTATTTAGTAGCCATGGAATCACAAATACTGAAATTACATTTACAAAACAAAGTGTTCCTAGACGGACACGAGATAAGGCGTACATTGCTATAAATAATCGGCTATGTAATATGTTAGCACGGTACTAATAACGGATACTTACCTCCATTGAAATAATAGCGTCCTTCCATGGAACCTTTCCGAAGCAAAGAACGCTGCACAGCATGGCGGTCTCAGCGCTGCCTCCCGGAGTATTCGTCAAATCGGACTTGTCCAAGACTGTGGCACATATTGGAGGCACATTTTAGCGGATATCGTCGGAAACGTCCGAGCACTGAACACTTGGCTTATTTAGCTCCACTGGCGTATATATAGCTGCAGTCACATTAGTTCTAATCAAAGTACTAAAAAGAATAGAATTTTAATATATTTTACATTTAGTCTGTGGCTATTTGGGAATGCGTTTTCGAAGCGTTACCCCCTAGAGCGAACGCGACCAAGGTGGCTATTTGGTAACTTTACTTTTGCCAGAGTTATAAATCATACTGTGAGCCAGTCAGGGTTTCCAGGCCTTTTTTGCCAAGTCCAGGTTTATAAAGCAGAGTTCCATTATTGTCACAAATAATACAATATACTCTGCACAAAGCATCTTCAAAGCAGCTGTTTCTTGCTAAAATCCCCTTGCCTGGCAACACGTCTTTCCTTTTTTTTTCTTCCTTTTGACATCTTTTAAATAGCAGGCGGTCTATAGTTCCGAAACGCACCAAATACGCTCGAGCTGACGTTTTCTCTGCGTTTTTATTGCTTTCGCGTTTGTGATTAGCCATCCAAATTTAAATACATGGTCAGCGTATTCCAAGCGTACGCAAGAGCAATAAAATCGCTTTGCAAACGCTACAGATAGCCGGGGACATAGTGTGTTATGTTTATCACCGTTACGAGAAGATGAACAACAAGAAATACAATCTGCTACTTAGCAGTGTATTTCTTTTACATATACAGTATCTCCAAGAAGTCCTTTTACCCCTAGGTTTGGGTATCATAATAACAATGTTAGTGTAATTATACTTTATTTATTTAGCACATGCTATAGTTGAATTCTAACATATACGACCAATGTATTTGGTGGATCTGTATATACTCTTTCATGCTATGCACATAAATGTATGAGTCTCCATGTTCTCTTTGTCATGTTGCGTAGTGCTGTGGACTTATCTTGCGAAGAGATTCTTCAAAAATTTCCGCAAACTTTTTTTTTTCAATCAAACAGAATTTACTTTACGAAGTGGATCTTTGCCAAACCGATCTCTAAAGAAAGTCATTGTTCACTCCATGTGTGGTTCATTCGTGCACCCACATATCTGCCACTAAGCGTTCCTTAATTGTGTAACTGAAACCACTCACATTTACTATGGTTTCAGAACTCAACTGTTCCACATGATTTTTGAACGCAAGGATACCGAACTTTGCTTTGAAAGCAGGGATATATATATATATATATACCAGACAGTGGTGTCTGTGACCATGAAAGCAGAGTTACCAATGCTACAAACTGAAATTACACTGATATTGTTCTTTGGGATACTCAACCTTAGGGACAGGCACGTAGCCAGGATTTTGCAATAGGAGGGGGTCCGTGACGAAATACTGTGGTTATCACACTAGGGCCTCGATCATTCTAAACTATTTTACTGGTAACATAGGCCTATATTCGTTCGTTTAGCCAGGAATTCATAATGGCGCGGGGGAGGGGATGACATGAAATACTGTGGTTACACACCAGGGAATCGATCAATCTAAATATTTAATTGGCAACGTATCCGTATTTTTTTAGGGCAATAAAATAGAGATATGTTAGTAAGTATTTTAATCAGAAAAACTATGAAGAAATTTTAGTAAAAGAATATTGAAAAAGTATTGAAAAAGATATAGTCTTCCGAGGTCATTCGAACTCGGTTCTACTTGTCTTCTTCTTTTTCTTATCTTCGTTTAATGCCGTCAAGGATAGCAACGAGATCTCTTTCGGGAGTATAGACATCCTATAAATTGGATTAGTGTTACCGCGAAATTCAAAATGGCTTATGTTATTGGTGATTCTGGACATTTCTTAAGTTCTACCTGAGAGTCTATCTTATCGAACCGGTTTATCGACCGTCATTTGTAGCCCATAGGATTAGCATGGAGTTAGATGGAATTCGGAATGTTTCGTTACAATAATATCCATTTTCAACTTGATCCCCCTCCCCCGCTTCCTCCACACAAAGCTCCTCATAAGAATGAGTAACCAAACGCTTGCTGCAGCTCTATATTTTTGACGCTGATTCATCTGTTTCTCGTTTCTTTTGTTTCATCTTTCCTTAATATTTTCATATCTGGATCCGAAGGGGGGGGGTCCGGACCCCCCGAACCCACCCCTTGGCTACGTGGCTGCTAGGGATATACGGATTTCTTTGCAAAATACAGTCTTTATACAACTATAAAGTTTAAGATTTAATCACAATATTGGGTTTCTGTCTCATTAACCATACTATACTGCCTTATTGCTGGTGACATACTGAAAAATTTGATGAGCTCAGTCTCGTGTTGTAATTCGTTACGAAATTCCTGCATCGTCTTGTCTCACGGGATCAGTCAGTATCATATTTATATATTTTTTTTCTCTTAATTTTACCGAAAACTGCACATGCAGATTTACACTTACTTTTATCATTTTTATCGGCTCAGCGGTATCAATCGATTGGTATCTTTGAATTTTTTCTGTACTTATATATTGCAGAATTCATTTCTTTATTTGCTCTTTTACTATAGGCATACTTTACATTATACTGCTTTAAAAATATTTCAAAGTTTCACTCTAAATATTTTATTTTTTCTTATATTATTTATGGCAATATTTTGAAAACAAGTACAAATTTTTAAAAAATGTTAAATAAAGCATTGTTTTATTTGTAATTTAATTACAGAATTACAATGCTAATTTGGGAAACAATGAATCATATAAAAATACGCATATATTAGTATATAAAATGAGTACAAATGACTCATTCATTGACACTAATAGGGTTATAAATTTCGGACATGAAACTTCTTTTGTTACGTAAGCCAGGATAACAGATTTTTTGTTTTTTAAATATGTATCCAAAAGAAAGGAGGGTAGAGAGGGGTTTAAATCTTTTGTCAAGGATAGAATATCTCATGAATCCCTGAAGTTAGGAAGATAAATTCCTTATTAAAAATTCCGCTTCAGTCGGGGAAAATGGAGGCACTTTCTAAAAATATTCAAATTTCCCATTCTTTATTCAGAAAAGTCCATTGCGAGAGTTTGCTAATGTTGGAAATGTCGAAATCGGTATATAAACTCTTAAGTTAGATTGCAAGAATACGCATTTCTTTGTTTTGAAAACTCATGCTTCTAAAGAAAAAGTGGGGCAGTTTCCATAACATTCAAATTACCCTTTTATTAAATATTATTCCCTACCGAAGAGAGGGCACTTCGCTCGCTTCTGCTAGTTTATTATTATTATTATTATTATTATTATTATTATTATTATTATTATTATTATTATTATTATTATTATTATTATTATTATTATTATTATTATTATTATTATATTGTATTGCAGGTTCGAAGCGGAATGCGGAGAAGCCCCAAAGGCATAGCGTTGCTGTAGATAGTGGCCACCACGTTCACCATAATGGAAGGTAAGCAGATGTAATGTACCTAAATTGAATTGATATATTGCTCGAACAATCAAAATTTCTGTGTTCTTACATTGGGGCTAACAGATGTTCAAAGTAGAGATAATGCTGACCTAACGTACGGAATCTTGATTTGGACAAAGTCAGTGTCTATATTTGCAAATGAGTTATTTTCTTCTTCTTCTTCTTCTTTATATGTGTGTTTGTGTGTGTGTGGAGATAAATAAATAAATAAATAAATAAATAGATAGATAGATAGATAGATAGATAGATAGATAGATAGATAGATAGATAGATAGATAGATAGATAGATAGATAGATAGATAGATAGATAGATAGATAGATAGATAGATAGATAGATAGAGAGAGAGAGAACAGGTGGTGCTCTAACACTGTCCAAGTTTGTGTTGTTTTGATCAGTGAATATTAGTGCGAAACTTTAGTTTAATTGTGATATTCGTACTTTGCAACAAATTTCTTGTTATGTAACGTTTTGCTTCTTTTTACGTACCGTACTTCTTTCGTTACATTTATAGCCCACAGTTTGAATACTAGATATCAGTCACCACTAAGAACTAGTGATTGCTCAAACATGAAATTAAAATCATCACATACACATCACAATTACCGTTGTATTTTTCTCAAAATCTCCATTAATTTATTTTTAGTTGTCATAGCAACTCGAAAGAAACAGTTATTTGTAATTACTGCTCCTACGATTACTCATTAATTATATATATATATATATATATATATATATATATATATATAAATCAACAACATATTATCTCCTTTTTTCTTCTTCTTCTTAACAACAGATTGTGCACTATTAAACACCTTTGCCCACAATAGCTACAAGAAAAATGAAAGTAATTCACATGAAAATAATGCACAGATATACAATATCGTTGTAACTTGTCACCGTAGCGTGATTATCTCTGTTCCTTCTCGCAGGGGTTTGTTTATTTTTCTGGGTACCTACACACCCACTTAACGTTATTAATGGAGTGATTTACCTAAAAGCTATCACCAAGAAAATAGCATAAAATGCTTTTAGACTGTAAAATAGTATCCCAACCTTTATATTTCAATGGATTTATTAATACAAGTGTTTTACATTGTTCATTAGAAAAAGAAAAGTCTTCTCTACTGTCACATATGGAATATCTGTTCTGCCAACCATAAACTTGCACAGAACAGTGTATATACCCTGTAAAAATTCTAGCATACAGTACTGACGTACATCACACCACAATTTATTATTTATGAAATCTGTAACAGAGTTATAGCTCCTTTTACAAAGAAATGCTATATTAACAAATATTATAATACATAACACCAAGACTACGGTTCCTCATTCACATACAAACTTTTTTTTTTCAAACGGTACATATCTGAGTTTAGTTACAAAATTTGTATGTGCTATAGGAGATATTTGATTCATTTAGCAACAAGTATATCATTTTATGCAGAAAAATAAAATGTACTGTATTGAATTTAATTTAGTAAATAAAATTGCAAGAATTTCATATCTATTTGGACCCAGTTTTAAAATTCTCTATATCACCGTGTTTTAGAGGGGACTTGCCCGCTCTAACCCCTTCCTGGCTACGAGATTGGTATCAGACCACTATTTATCATTCTTCTATCCATTAGTGGTAATGGAATTGATGGCTTGGGATTGGGTCACCACTCACCACAGCAGAACGAAGTGTGTTGGCGGTGCAGTCGAATGTGTGGAGTGGGGAATGGGATGTGTGTTGGTGTGCATCCACCACTATTGTAGAAGAGGTATGAGTATAGGAAAAAGAGATGGGGGAAGAACTCATTCTTTGAGCATTTCTCATAACGGCCAGCTACCGGAAATAGCTTTCTGACTTCTCCCGTTCTTGCTAGATTGCAGTCCTGGAGAGCAAAGGCTCAGGTGCATCATCGAATACAGGGTTGCCATGTTTTTCAGTTTAAACACATTTATTCCCGCTAAAAACTACGGGATGTGACGCCAATTCTAATTAAATCCATTACAAATTGGTTGCAAGTCAAAATAATTTGGTTTGTAATTAGTTATCCATATTAAGTTTGCTTTTTTAAAAATAAGATATAACAGGGTACATGCATTATCATTATCATATTACAAAAATGCATTATCATTATTATTATTACTAGACCTTAAACCGGTTCGATTTCTTAGAGGGCGCAGAAATGAATGCTGAGAAGGGGGCGGTAAAAAGCAAAGCATGTTCGATTTCTTAGAGGGCGCAGAAATGAATGCTGAGAAGGGGGCGGTAAAAAGCAAAGCATGTTCGATTTCTTAGAGGGCGCTGAAATGAATGCTGAGAAGGGGGCGGTAAAAAGCAAAGCATGTTCGATTTCTTAGAGGGCGCTGAAATGAATGCTGAGAAGGGGGCGGTAAAAAGCAAAGCATGTTCGATTTCTTAGAGGGCGCAGAAATGAATGCTGAGAAGGGGGCGGTAAAAAGCAAAGCATGTTCGATTTCTTAGAGGGCGCAGAAATGAATGCTGAGAAGGGGTCGGTAAAAAACAAAGCATGTTCGATTTCTTAGAGGGCGCTGAAATGAATGCTGAGAAGGGGCGGTAAAAAGCAAAGCATCAAGGAACTGCAGAAAATTGTTTGTTTACTTATTATTCGTGGGACTTACAACTGGCCTGTAGCCTTGTTTACAAAATATACTATTATGGTACACAAATCAATAATACAGAGGTTCATCATTTACATACTAATGCTTTTTTTAAAAATGTGGAAATGAGTAAAGTGTTCTCGGTTAAATGTAGTGTCGTAAGTAAAATTATAAGAATTTCATGCCAGTTTTGAGTCATTTAAAAAATTATGTCAAATGTGCTATTTTAGAGCGAGCAAATAATAAATTAGGGCGGACACTGCCCGCTTTAGCCCCTCCCTGAGTACAGGCTTTATTATTATTATTATTATTATTATTATTATTATTATTATTATTATTATTATTATTATTATTATTATTATTATTAAAGACAGTTTGCCTGTCTTTTTCATTCAACTACTTATCTAGTTGTGATATAAAGTTCAGTCGATGAAATAAAAAAATTGTGCGTTCACCGGTGATTGAATTTGTAATCAGCTTTAGTCTTTCTTAACACTCATTAAGTTTTATTTGTCTTGAATTTTTTAAACTTGTAGAATTTATTTAATTGTAGAAACTCGATTTTGTTTTATTTTATTTTGAGTGTAGTGTCCCTTTTAACAGCGATGCTATATGAAACATGGACCTATAGTTTAATGTGGGATGTAAACCACACTAGCTCCCGCCGGGAATCGAACCCGGGTCTACCATGTAAGAGGCTCGTACGCTAACTGCTTAGCCACAAGGAAGCTCTGTAGGAACACGAGCATACAAAGGTTGAGTATGGCCAAGCTGAAACTCCAACTCACGGCAGTCTCACTTCGCGCTCAATGAACTCATTTTAGACTTTTAAAAAAGCCAGAAAAGAAGATCGAACATTTTATAAATTTGGGAAGCTTCGCATTTTTATCCATCTATACATGAAGAGTTAAAGGGGACACGGAGGCTCAGTGATACAGTACGCACCTCTGATATGAAGGATCTCTGGTTCGATCCACATGAGTTTACATCGTGTCCGTGGATTTTTCAAGATTCTCCCTTTTGTTCCACTTGATCATTCCACGAGTTATTTCATAATGATTCACTTTCATGCTGTATCCTACGTGGCATAATCGTGGGACGCAAAACTTAAAAATTTCATCTCATTTCATTTCTTGGAAATAAAGATGAATCGCTTTAGTCCATTATTGACATAGGCGCTAGTGCTTGGGAATAGTGGGCAGTTGTTCCTATTTATTTTTAAGGAGATGCAAGTAAAATCACAGTTTAGGTTCCGAATGTCGTTTAGTTTATAGTATTATGTATGATATTATGTTATGCACTTGAAAACATTATTATTTCGGCATTTTTATTGTCATAAGCTTGAAGCCCACACATTACATTCCAGCATAATTAATCGGTTGTAAGAGTTCCACCTTTGTAAATCCACGCCTTCATACATCCAACGCTTTCGTGTCATCAGCTTTGCAGGTGTTTCAGCTGCTTAACTATTGACGTTAAAAGGGGAATAAAGGTCGAATTGTTTTCGAAAAGAAATGTATGATTTTTTTTCGAATCTTTTTCGTCCGCACTCTTTGCAAATTACTTATCTGTTCTTTTATTAGTTATGAATAGAGACCGAACGTTAAGCAAAGTGTCTATTCTTTATGAAAAATACGATAAAAATATAACGTTTTAAAGTTTATATAGGGGTTATAGTTTCAGTTTAAGCCAATTTTATTTTGCCTATTTCGCCCATTTCTGCCTAAATAATTGTTTTAGTGCCTAATGTTACCTATTCTATGCTTTTTCTTCAAAATAAGACTTTATTGGGGGGAAATATATAATTTGCGTAGTATTTCAAGAAAGGATTCTGCCTTTTTCCAGAAATATAAGTGTTGTTTGTAGTGATAAGATATCGTAAAACTGTAGACTGCTATGTATACTGATAAAGTGCTGTAAAACTTTGAACTGCTGTGTGTACTGATAAGTGTATAAAATTTGGACTGTTATGTGTAGTGATAAAGTGCTGTAGGGAATGTATTTACCAAATAAACACGGAATACATGTCAAGGTTCGTTTTCATAATACAGTAAAAGAAGATATTAACAAATAAGTATGTTTCTATATTCTTTGAACATTATCCATGACTTGAATTTATTTTTTAATTGCATTGAGTATTTATCTTCATTATTACGAGTTACATTTTAGTGCCTATTTTACTGCTTACTTTTTAAATTTTAAGTACCTATTTTCCAGGATTTTAATGTCTAAACACCCGGTCTCTAGTTATGAATAATACAACGTTCATTTTCTAAAAATACTCGTAGTTACGGCCAGAAAAAGAATGTACGGTGTCTATAGAAGTAGAATCTAGAATCATAGGAGGAATGTACGGGACATTACTTAAATTTAAAACGTGATCCATATGTTCACGACCACCATTCTATACGCATTTCGTCAAGCGATCAACAATCTGGACCTTATGAAACAATAATTATTTTAAAAATGATTTTCATATGATTTCCTCCTTTAAAAAAACATGAAAAAGAAAAAGAAAAAAAGAATTCAGTATTTTTTTCACAAATGAAAAACGTTTAATCTGATGCTGTCGATACTTTGTGATCATGATGTAACAATGTTACAAAGAGGTAGAAAATGCAAGTATGTGTGCCCTTATATACGTAGATATATGATAAATTAACAGTCTCGCGGTCATCATTTCCGAAAGTAATTCCCTTGCAGCTGAACGGAAAGCATGGGAGATCCAATTCTGATTCCTGGTGTTGGTTGACGGTATACATAGATGATACCACGTTGCAGATAGTCGTGGTTCGGTACAGACTGAGAATATCAAGGTTTAAATAAACGAAAATAACATTGCCCAAAATATAAAAATCTGTCTGCGGGACAGATGGGGGAGAGTTCTTGGTTTAGACAATATAGGAATCTTGATCTGCTTGAGAAGCTACTGGTAGTACTTAAAAATCATAGAATATTTCATATTAAGTCCGGTGAAAATTACTTTCGAATGACAAAATTTGTGACAAGTAGTGTAACTATATATGACTACTCTATTGAAAGAACTATTTTAGAGTCATCTAACTTAATTAAGGATTTAGGAGTTCTATTTTACCCTAAAATAACTTTTACTCATTATATTGGAACAATTACTAATAATTCATATAGAAATCTTGATTTTATTATGAGAATAGGCAAAGAGTTTCAAAATGATGTGACATTAATGAAACTCTTTCTGTCTTGTGGGATCTAATTGATATGTCCTTTCTAGCCAAAAGTTTTAATTTAATGATACTAACATTCAGACCTAGTCATCAGTATAATATACAGGTTCTACCAAAAATTTCATACCGTTATTTCTTAGTTACGGAGATACAAAGTTTCAAATAATGCAAAAACGTGCTGTTTACGTCATGGCAACAGCACCAAGCCCCATGTATCGGTTTCCCTCTTTGATTCGGATTGAAAGCTTTATATTGCAGTTTCGTACTTTAAACTACAAATAAATTTAGTGAAATAGTGAAAGGATTCATAACCCTACTCGAACATAACTTATACATGAGATTCTACACCACATTACCAACAAATCACCAACCAATTACCAAAGGCGCCGATCCTGGGGGGTGGCGGAGGACCCCCCCCAAAGCTCATCTGGGCCCCCATGTATTTTTATGCATTTGTATTTTTATATGTATTTTTCTATGAATATACAAATCCACATCTGATTGCCACCCCCCCAAGTTACAGAGAAATCGGGGCCTCTCCAATTACCACCAACAAACTCCATCATATCTCGACACACACATCCCTCCAACTCCATAACTAGCCACACACTTTAACACCCTACTTCAAGTTCACATAACCTCGGACTTCTTTAATTTATATACTCACTATACACACACTCCCTGGACAAGATAGCAACTCACGCCAGACGTCCCTATCTGCACAAGTACACAGTTAAATTTTGTTTTTAATTAGTTAGTTAGACTCAACGTCTTTTTCTTCAATCTAACTATATAGTATATAAAAATGAAAGTGACCATGTTTGTAAGTTAATAACTCTTGAACCACCCGACCGATTGTGATCAAATTTTCAACATTTCAGGTTCAGACCTGGAATGTTTTTTATCATTTGACTTTAACGGTGCGAGTTAGGGGAGGGGGAGACATATAAAACTGATCGAAAATGACTAATATTAGTGTCGAATCCATAGTTTTCGGTGTTGGTGAGACGAACGGTGACACTTCCGATGCCATTTAAATCCAAATTCAGCCCCCTTGGTACTCTTAAGGGGGATATTGACATGTAAAAATAGTTTAAAATTGCCGATATTAGGGTCGAATTCATAGTTTTTGGAGTCCCTAAATTGATTAGTGAAAATTTTGGTGCCCTTTATGTCCAAAATGAAACGTGCGGTCCGAAGAACGGGCACTGCTAGTCTAGTACTAAAGTCAGCAACATATAATTATGTAGTTTAACGTCACGCCGAACTAGTATAGCGTTCCCATATAAGACAGTATCAATAGGCCCATAGGACTGACTAGCAAGTAGAGGGCAGAAAGAGAGTGGCCTTTCTGTGTGACCTTGAAACAATTTTCTTTCACCAATTTTAATTCTCTAAAATGCAAGTACGTAATTCCAATGCAAATTGGTGCTATATGCGGTAACTGGAAGTATGTTGAATTAATCAAACTCTATTTCGTTTGGCTAATTATTCAAATAAATTATTCGATTCGATTAATTTAATTTCTAAACCCAGCCGACGAAAAGCTACGTTCTGATTTTAATTATATCATATGTTAGGACACTTTCTCTCAACGTCATTGTTTGTGAATTTCCAATCCAAATTCTCTACAGTACTGCTTTTATCAAGATAGTTCACCATTATCTGATGATTTTGTGTTAATATTAAAAACTTCTGTGTCTCCAGCAAAGATAGAATGGGTCAGTGGGTGCTGGGTCAAGTGGGTAAAAATTTGAGATTGAGTCGTCGGTCAACAGGACGTGACTCACTCTGACCCATCGACTCATTCTGCTTAAGAGGCTTCATCCCGGCGAAATTAAAATACAGCTAATTTTACAGTAATTATGTGATATCTTCATATAGATAAAAGATAATTGAAATATGGAACAAGAGCGCCCTAGGCAATATTATTTTGCGTGAAGTACCGTTATCACAAGTCACCTAGTGACTTTCTGTTTTCAGCCGTTTAGAAACGCGAAAATAAATGCCGATTTTTCAAAATGGCTCTAAATCGAAAGCAGATAAGTGAGTCGTGATAACGGTATCTCATGTAAAATGATATTTTTTTAGAGCGCTCTTGTTCCCCATTTCGATTATCTTTTATCTATTTGAAGATATCACTTAATTACTGTAAAATTAGTGGTATTTTAATTTCGCCGGGAGGAGGCCTCTTAATGCATTGTAGACAGCAGGTGAATTTGTCTACGATTTACTTTCAAGGCTTCCATTTTTCTCTCTTTTTCACTTGTCCCTATTTACTTACCTGAGGTTAGTATATCTAAGTAAAAAAAGAAGAGAATAAGAAAACTTAGGACACTTTTGGATAATGATATTTGCAATTGTAATAATAGCAACAGGACTTACTACTTGGCTTTCGAGACACAGTCGAATTTTAAATTTTTTCCTTTTCGTTGGCCTAATTTATCTTGAGTTGAGACTCTCAAATTTCGTCCTATTTTCTACTGAAAAGTATTTGTAATTTAACAATTAAATATGATAATTAAATTAAAATTCATCGCAACATGGTCCATGACAAACATTTTACCATTTTATATCTTAAAGGTCAGATCCACCGTTATTGTAACAGAGCGGTGCTTGAGCGATTGACGGTAGAAATTATAACTCCGATTAGTGAGAATTTCACAGCCTTGTTTTATTACAAGTGTAAACTCTTTAGTCAGTGGAGAAGAGGTGTGGATCATAGGTCAGAGTTGATGACGATGAGTTTTGGTGCGTGGTGGGTCAGAGTGGCTCATGGTGGGTAATGGGTCACAGAGGGTCACAGTGGGTAGTGTGTCCAGTGAGTCATGGGTCAAATTTTCATTGACTCACGCCATCTCTTATCTCCAGCAAATCAAAACCTGAAACCACACGCGTAGTTATTTATGAACACACCTGAAATCACAGATGGACATTTATTTATTTACACAGAGAATATTGAAACAACAAAAAGGAGATCATTCGAATTATATGTACAATATTCCTTACAATTAGCACGATTTTTATAGTGCTTTGTGCTAGAGCTAATATGCTAAATTTGTCACAGTTTCTAATTTTAATAATAGATTACCATACCGAATATGTTTTGAAGCTTACAAGGTTAACCTCCGTCATAAGTGTTAATTTTCACTAGTTTTCCCCACATGTATTTGTAATTGGGATACCTAATACAATGTACGGCCTTAATGAGCAAATAAACGAGAGAAAATGGGGTCTGACATCACAGAAATCCACTCGAAAATTCATTAGAAACATTAAATTCCCACAGGACAATTTCTGCTTCCCTGTGTCTATCTGTATACATGTATGTATATAGGAAGAAATGGCAACGATTATGTATATATAGTGGACGGCAATGCTAAATGGTCTATTTTGTGTAACCTCGTCAGAAAATAGCCCCGTCTCTCTCTCAGCGGTCATTGTCATTTGACCTAACACATTGCGTTTCTTGTGTACAAAGAGCACGGCTTGCGTTGAGATGAGAAAGCTTTTGAAAACAGAGAACTACATAGATTAGAATAGTCTTTACAGCATCATGCATCATCCCCATCAGTCGAACAGTAGCCATTTCCCATGTCGGGTAAAAGGTGGGAGGGAGGCTAAACCTGAACAATGTGATTATAATTCCCTCCCTCTTGCCTCGCCCCTCCTCCTCTCTCTCTATCTCCCATTCCTTGTCTTCCCGGACCCTTTGTCTCCTGGGAGATTGCACCCTTGTAGGTCGGTTGCCAGGTTACCGACATAGAATTATGGAGGCTGCCAGTAGATTTTTTTTTTCGAAAGGCATTTCTCCCTCTGTTTTCTTGATCAAACGTTGCCAACTGCTTTTCCATAGGATGAAAAAAAAGCATTATTATTTAATTCATAGTGGTCCCATGCAGTCTGTTTTTTATTGTGTATGCCTTTAGTATACATGGTTCTGGGTTCGATTCTGGTTGGAAAAATGAAATGAAATCTTTATTATACGTCCCACGATTATGTTGACTAGGCTAAAGGAGACGGTGATGATGAGAAATGAAAGAAAGAGTGAAATGAAAGTGGGAGGAAACGTGAGAAACCCAAGAAAACTCACGCACACGATGTTCGTCCACCACAAAGTTCACTTGGCGCGAGCTGGTATTGGCCCAAGGACCCCATGCACCAGAGGTGAAAGATCTCCCACTGAACCACCACAGAGTGACATACTTTGCCTTGACCTAGAAGTAATTGGGAAATTAGCGAAATGTGATCTAGAAAGCGAGGAATGAATATACGTTCCAATGTACTGACAACACATCATTCAGCTGAAAGCTGTGTCCTCTGAGGATTGTAAAACCAGGTTCTAGCGTACTAGTTAACTTAATGTTTTATGAAACATGTGAGAAAATGAAGTTTGACCAAAAGAGGAAGTTAAACATTGAAAATTATATTCCAGTATTTAGTATTCAGGACTGTTAACTTAAACAACCAGAACAGGGAATCAGTTCGATGAATCTAACAAGTAAGTGCACTCTCACAGTAACCAATAAACCTTCTTAAATATTTTGAGGTGGTGAGATATTCATTTATCTGGCATGACAGTCAAAATGTGAATGTTTGACTCTGTTCTCTAATCATGTGTTTAACTTTGCCACCTATGCAATTGTAAATATAATGGTCGAATTGGAATCCTTATCAGTTCCTAAAACTCCCGTTTTACTTTCTTTCCTTTTATCTCTACTTGTAAGGAACTACGACCCTCAAATTGATGAAAAATTAGCCTCTTAGCGGTGTCATTTTAGATTTTGCTTGAGAGGAACCCTAGATATCAGTATATTTTCAGACTTTTTATTGTTATATTACTATCTTATGAATTAAAGTGTATATAAATGTCGAACTCATGGAAGGGCAACTGACCGCTCCTGGAGCCCCAAATGATGTCCGTGCTCTTAAGCCTCAGAAATACAAGGTCTGTATGATAAGTAATGAGACTCGCCGCGCCGCGGCGCGCGTGTCGCTGGAGCGGGTTTGTCGGTGATGGAGGATGTAGGGGGGGGGGGGTCCGAGCAAAGCAACGCACCGCGCGTCGCTCCGAGCCTTAGTGGAGCGCGGACAAGCCTTGGACAAAGCCCTTGTGAACATTCTTGTCACGGCGGAAAATCAACAAACATGGAGGGTTCCATCGAACAGCGTTATGCGATCAAATTTTGCGTTCGCCTGGGGAAAACGGCTACTCAGACGCTTTCTCTCATCACGGAGGCCTACAAAGAGGAAGCCCTATCCAAAGCCCAGGTGTTTCGTTGGCACAGTGCGTTCCGGAACGGCCGGGAAAGCGTTGAGGATCTGGAGAGGGCTGGACGCCCGACAACAGTGACTACGGACGAAACTGTGGCAAAAGTGAGGGATCTCCTGAACTCAGACCGTCGATTATCGTTGAGATTGATTGCTGATGAACTCGATATGAACCACACAACAGTGCACAAGATTGTGACGGAACAATTGGGAATGAGAAAAATCTGTGCGAAACTGGTGCCGCGAGTGTTGACTGACGAACAAAAGCAACGACGTGTTGATTGTTGTCAGGAACTGTTGAACCTCATGAACAGTGACCCTAACTTTGAAGATGACGTCATAACAGGTGACGAGTCGTGGGTGTTCCAGTACGACCCTGAAACGAAACGTCAAAGCGCGGAGTGGCACACTCCTGCGTCCCCGCGCCCCAAGAAGGCCAGAATGTCGAAGTCAAAGGTGAAAACAATGTTGATTGTTTTTTTTGACAATGTGGGGGTGGTCCACAAGGAGTTTGTACCCCAAGGACAAGCCGTCAACGCCGCCTTCTACAAACAAGTCCTTGAGAGACTGCACAGGAGCGTCAAGCGGAAAAGACCGGCGATCGCTAGCCGGTGGAAGTTGCATCACGACAATGCCCCTGCCCACACCGCCTTCTTAGTGACCTCCTTTTTGACCCGGATTGGGGTGGAAGTCCTTCCACAACCACCCTACAGCCCAGATGTGAGCCCGGCCGACTTCTTCCTCTTCCCGAAGCTGAAGCCACGCTTGAAAGGAACCCGTTTTGCAGACGTCACAGCCATCCAAGCAGCCGTGACCACATTTCTAAAGGACATGCCGGCTGCTGACTTCCAGGGGGCGTTTGCAGCGTGGAAACATCGATTGCAGAAGTGCATCGACGCAAGAGGAGAGTACTTCGAAAGCTTTTAAGTCCCTGTACAGATCAGATCAATAAAACAATGTTTCCAGACCTGGTCTCATTACTTATCATACAAACCCTGTAGAATTGCTTGGATGAAGATATTTTTCTAACAATATTTCTGAGTGGTTTGCCGCCTATCTTTTATTCTTGTGATCTGAGGTTGAATTCTCGGTGAGGGCAGAAAGTTCTGTTTGACACAACCTCGTGAGGTAGTTGGGAAGCTTCGGAACTGCAGAAACATCAGCTGTAATAGGCCATGTGCTGAGTAGATAGACTTGTTTATTCGTTGGTTGGTTCGGTACATAATTCCCCTTTCAGCAACGAGATTGTATGATACGTGGATCTACAGCTTAAAGTGGGGTCCCAACCAGACCGGTAGCAAGCCCAAAAATGTAAGGGGGCGGCTGAAGTTGGGGGTCCGATCCAACCATACTATAGTTCATCTCCATATTATATTTAATTTGCAAGCCTACCGTGAAAATTTTAGGGGGCTAGAAAAAATTTAGGGGGCCCTGCCCCCCTAGACCCCCCTAGTCTGGTTCCACCAACCACATGAGCTCTCACCAAGAATTAAACTCGGTTCCTCGAGCTCTAGACCTCTTCATGAAGTATAACAGTATGAGTTCTGATTATACTGTGAAGAGGGACTTGCGCATTCAATGAGAAGTGAATGGAAAGATATTCCTTTTTCACATGCTACGAAGGACACACTGAATTCTTGACCTTTGACACCAGATATAAACTTTTATATCCAGTAACATTGCCGAAGATTTATTCTAATAATGTTATGCATGATGTTTTCGAATATTAAAATTTCCCGCTGATGACGTCATTTTCAAATATGCGCCTTAACATATGCTCATGGGCGTCGCCATATCGATCCGTCCACATACACACACACATACACACATATATACATACAGCGGCGCTATACGAAACGAGATGCATTACGCGAGCCGTCTTGTTTGCGAGGCGTAGATTGACCCTGTAGAAGAGAGCGCGCATGCTAGTTGCGTTCCGTCGTGTGGAGTGTTGGTGGAGTGTTCTGTACGGTCACCCAAAGGAAAATCAATATGGAACGGGTGATCGTCTCTGGGCGAAGGACTACTCCATACAGACGTCGAGGAAGCTGTTGGATAGTCTCTTACGCTGGGTAGTGAAGCTTGGTGAAATGTGTGTGTGATGTGTTTAAAAAAAAGAGTAGTGTAGAATAATATTCTCAACCCAAAACCGTGTTTTGTACCTCCGTATATTACCTGGTCCAAGATATGAAATTTCAAAGCTTAGCGATTATTTAACAAATAGGCGTGTTTACAAAAAAAGAGCTGGCTTTTTTGTATGGACTTTTGTGTTGACGAACAAATGTTTTAAAAAGTAGATTCAATTAAGCACAATGAGAAAGTAACTAGTGAATTATAAAAGGGGCTATAGATAAGGTAAGTTCTATTTAACTACCATTTAAAAAGAGAAAAATAAATGATCACTTTTTGTTTACATTGTAAATGTTTATTAATATTCTTTTAAGTATAGCAAGTTTGTTTTGGTTTTTCATAGCTCTTTCTCTCGCTAGCATTCTATTGTTACTCCAAACAAAATGTTTTTCATCGACACTTTTGTAGGCTTATCATCTGCTTGTAGTAGCTAGAAGAAACCTCTCTCAACACGCCCTTTTCTCTTGTCAAAATCTCCTTCCTGTTTTTTTTTTTTTTTTTCTAACTTTCCTCCACACACGACAATTAACTTGCCCTCAACCATATGTTCTCTGTATCAATGAGTTTGTTTGTATGGACTATTCTTGTGGTAGTAATAGTAATGTTTGTTTTGAATAGATTGCGTGTGTGTTTGTTATATTTATATTACTTTATTTTTATTCCATGCATGGCCTATATCTTTCATCTCCTTATTTATTTGTTTTGAAGGTGTTGAAGTCATTGTGATAATTATTAATTAGATTGTTCCATATGTATTGCTGTCATCGACCTAACGTTTTCATTTCACCGTGCAGATACATAATGCACAGCTTGTAACAGCTTGTAATTACTGAAGAATTATTTACTATTAAAATTAATTAGCTAATAAAAATTATCATGAAATGAAATGAAATCTTTCAGTTTAACGTCCCACGACTATACCCGTTAGGCTAAGGAAGACGGATAATTAAGTCAAGTTAATAATTAATAATAATAATAATAATAATAATAATAATAATAATAATAATAATAATAATAATAATGGAAAAATTGGTGGAATGAGAAAGTGGGAGGAGACGGAAGTATCCCGAGAAAACTCACAGACACGATGTTGTCCACCACAAGCTTTCTTGGTCGGGGATCGAACCAGGAACCCCACAATACGCAAGCGCTCTACCACTAAGCCATCGTGCCCTCCGCAACTAATAATTTAAAAAATCGAATGATTGATAGGAGTTAAAACAAGAGTTTTAACATCGAAGCTATATATATTTTAGGACCTTTTTAAATTTAGTGCCAATAATAAAATTATGGCATGTAGCGCTATATTTCCTTTCTGCATGGCCACCAGCCAATTATTACTTAATACAAATAAGCGATAAAAATCAGCAGATTTCAGATTTCTCCCAACGGAAAGGGAGAGGGTATTTAAGCACACTAAGGATGGAGTGAAAAGTAATAATACAAAAATACTGAGAATCCACATTAAGGACAATAGAAAATACGGCACTGGGTGGAGAATTTCGTAGCTCCAGGGGGAAATCCCACCCCTGAGGCCAACCCTGAAAACATTATTGGATAAAATTATACCGAAAAAAACAATATATTTCGAAGAAGTGAATCAGGTTGTTTCATAGTATTTTGCGAGTACAAGTCGGTTTCGAAGACCAACGTTATTTTTGGTTATTGCGTGTTCAAATTGAAAATTATTATTTAAAAAAAAATTAAGAAATCATCAAATCCAAAATTTCTTAAGGTGAATGTAAAAGAATGCCAAGGAAAAATACATGGCGACACTCAAAGGATAAAAATTGAAACAAAACTCAGAGGATAATCAGCTGACGTCTTAAATAACAAATTGTATCTACTACACAGTTAGGTGCATTCATGCCACTATTAACAAAGGACAAATAAAAATAGATACAATCTTTTATTTAACAGTAAATCAGTAGGACAAAAACTATTATTTATTATTGGCAACGAATGACATATAATTCCCCCCAAAATATCGTTTTTCTCGATTATTCTGAAAACTACACATGAAACTTCACCCCAATAACAAGAATAATTTCAGGGGGGCTCGGTGGCTCAGTAGTAGAGAGAGCTTAACTCTGGTGTGTGTTGTCCCTGGTCCAATCCCCGACCAGTAAGTTTGTGTTAGACAACATTGTATCCGTGGGTTTTCTGGGGATACTCCCATTTCCTCCTACATTTTCATTCCATCAAATTGTTCCATCATCATTCACTCCTTACTCATCCCGTTTCCCTGAGCCTAACAGGAATAATCATGAGACGTTAAACTAAAAGTTTTCATGTACAATATTTTTTTTGACGAGAGAGGGGAGACAGAATGGTCCACGGACTTAAGTATATACGAGATTCATACAAAAAGTATATGTTTCTCAAACTTAGGGGGAGCAATGGCCCCTTGCCATCACAAAATGACGCCTCTGATTTATCCTCAAGTATGTTATTTTGTCCAGCTGTATATAATCTATCTACTGATAGTTGCCCTATCTTTGGACAGTACTTTGATCATAATATTGATCTATATCTCATTAACTATACTAAGAGAATACTGTGTACTGTCGTCTTGCTACAGGATCATACGGATGCGACGAGTCGAGTCGAGTCGAGATTTAAGCGTCTCTCGACTCGTCTCGAGGAAATGTCTCGACTCGAAAATATTTTTCTCTCTCGACCTGACAATTTCTGTCTCGACTCTTCTCGAATTCGAGTTGAGTCGAGACAAAATATACGAGTTAAAATATACGCACACATCAGCCAGAACATTATGACTACCTACCTAATTGTCAGTATGTCCATCTTTGGTACGGATAACAACAGCGACGCGTCTTGGCATAGATGCAATGATCCTTGGTAGTTTTTGAATTTTCGAGACATTCGAGTCGAGTCGAGATTTTACGAGCTGTTCCGACTTGCCTCGAATTTTACAAAGTGTGTCTCGACTCGAATTCGAGTCGAGTCGAGTCGAGATTCGAGACATGTCTCAACTCGTGCGCATCCCTATACGATAATAACTTATAACGATAATAACTTATAACGAAAAGTTTAATGAGAGGATATCCTCCAAGATGAGTTTCATCTCAATAAGGTGTCGTGGTTATTCTACACCATCAAGGTTTAGGTTACGATAACATTTACACACAGCTTTCTTGAAAAAACTGCACTGCGCGTGAGGATTTACACTTGCCCATATCATTTTGTTTATCTTAATGATATACAGTATGTGGATTGGTATATGCATTGTCTTTGGATATTTTTTTTTCGTTGTTCGTAATAATACTACAGAATTTTGTTTCATTCATTGTTCAAAGCATTTGCACATGCTTCTTTTGAATTTGACTGTTTTGAATGTTCTCGCTGTTCGACTTTTCGTTTGTGTCGATGTAAGAAACACGTTGACTAAATTTGCCTTATCTCTTTATGTCTGTGGATCTAGCCTCATTGTTATTAGTTATTGTTGTCTATTTGAACCCAAGGATGAAAACAAGGAACTCCAGAAAATAGCATCTCTGTAAAACTCTGCTGTTTCGTTTATTAGAGTTTGGTATACTTTAGATACAAGTAATATTCTGTCACATGTAAGTATCATTTCGTCCCCAGAAAGCAGAAAGGTGCTAAGCGCCACTTTCTCTTCATTTCCAACTAAGTGCATATCTTGACTACCCATTCCATGTTTAATGTTGTGCAGAAAGGAGACAAGTGGCAGGAGACAATATGAAAGGTCTCTGCATTGAAAAGTGAATTCTAGAAGAAAGAAAGAATCTGAATTCATTCATGTTTCATTCGTTTTTTTATTCTCTCCTGAGAAATTTGCATTTTGGCGGTTAGTACCTTTCTGTACAAAACAGGGGCCAACTATGAATGAAGCTTGTTTTATTTATTTTATATATATATATATCAGGTGGTCCATTTGCGCAGCCTAATCAGTAAAGTTGGACAACCAACCATACACTGAAGTAAGTAGTGTTGCCTGCATCAAAGGGGTAACATGCTTACTAGAGCAGTTTGTCTTCCTATAAGCAAATGTATACGCAAATGTATGTGCATATAAAAATTACATTGTATGTATAATGCGAATTGCTTTCACCGATATTCATATAGCATAAGAGACTTGAAAAATGTTTAGAAGTCAATTACTGTTCTAAGAAAGTATATATTTAACAACAATTTACATTTACAGTGCTAAGTTAGGTTACGTGATTCAGTAATTACTTTATTATGCGATCGAGCTCTATGACAAAACATGTTAGCATCAATCGTGAGCGATTGTTTCGAATGAAGTCTAGCCGAAATTCCTGAATAATATAATAGCAATTGCTGATCAAATGCTTAGTAATCAAAGCACTGATCTAATTTGTTCAATAATTAAACGAAACATACCATTTTATTTATTTTATTTTAGACAGTCTAAACTGTACCTGTAGTTTCCAATTAGCAGAAATCAGTAGGTTCCAAAACCATCACTAAATAAGACATCTTCCATGTAACATAAATAACCACTTGTTACATATCTAAATCTTCGATACCGACTAATTCACAAAATATTCTCTTTCATTTAACCAGATACGCCAGATAATAATTTCAAACACATAAATACGAACATTAAGAATGCAATTAAGTCATACAGAAACCATCTTGTTTATCAAACACATAAATACGAACATTAAAAATACAATTAAGTCATATAGAAATCATCTTGTTTATCAGAAGACAATTTAAGATCACACGATTTTCATTTGCCGAACGTTCCTAAAGAAGTATGCACACTGAAGCGAACGATAAGGAATACTAAGAAACGAGCATTTGATAGATGTCCATTACCATTCCTTACTGCACGTCATTTATACTACCAACAACAGCTTAATTTGAATCAATGTTTTCATAGACAGTTGTCGAAATATCATACACAAGTGTCTTTCTTCCAAATTCTACACAGTTTCGCACAATAATTTACTTCACATACAGTTTGAATTTAAAATCTCTATACTACACTATGTTGAACATTTATGGTCATCCCATTTATGAATATTAATTATACTGGTATGTGCACAGCACAAGATATAGGAACTTTGACGATTTGTAGTAACACAACGCAGGAAGACAATAAGTTAGCCTATGCTCGGCATAACCCGGAAAGATGGGGGAAAAATACATGGATCAGGAAGATGACAGGAGTGACGGATATAATTGCAAAAATAAATGGGTTAAAAAGGCAGTGGGCGGGACATATGGTAAGCAGAATTGATGGCAGGTGGATAAAAGCAATCTTTGACTGGATACAAAGAGTCAAGAAGTAACCTAGGAAACGTTCTAATACAAGCTGATGTGACCAAATGAAAAAAGTACTGTGGGTTAACTTGAAAACGGACTGCCCAAGACAGATAGTTGCGGAGAAATATTGGAGAGATTTCCATACAGCAGTAGATCCATAACGATTGATAATGATGATGAACAACAATTATAATAATCATCATCTTATTAGATACGGGCCGCGAAAATGACAAATAAGTCTACTGGAAATTCATTAAGTTACTGATAATTATAAAGGCAGTTTATTGTGTGTACGTACAATTATGTTCAAATAAGAAGAGAAACCCTGAAAGCTGGACTGACGGCAATCGAAGACCTGTCTTCTGCATGTTGGATAGTTGCTTTGCCATTAAGCAAGGCTCTCTCATCAATTCTTGCTTTTCATGCGTGCTTTATTCATTTCCCATATCTTGTCAAAGTCCGGCCACCTGAAGTCTCCAGCAACTCACCATAGGTAGACGTATTTTCATATGTTTGGTCATTTTTGGGTTTTTCCAAGTGCATACACATTTTTCTATCTTTGCAGGTGGAAACGCGTAATTGCTCAAGATCCACGGCACTGAAGTTGTCAATATGTGAATCTAACATTTCATTTGAAAGAAAGTTTACGAACGTTATTTTCCAGGTTAATATACCTAGGCATCTGCAATCCTGAAGCATGTTTTCAGTTTTTCGGAATGATATCCCACGAGAATACGAAATAAGATTGGGCATCCGGTTGTACTGGGAAACATCTTCAGAAAAGTACATACGCAGTTTACTTTAACAGCTTTTGAGTGTGGGTTCGATAAAAGGGTACTTTCTGGAATACACCTGTAAGATCGAATTATTTCTGTTTTACCACAGAGAGAGGGAGAAAATGAGAATGAGAATTAACATCTTAAACGATAGGAGTTTTCCTGATTGTGTTTGTGTTAACCCATCAGGGCCGTTCTCGCCCTATTCACACAAAGGAATGAATAGTATCCATAGTGAGGTAATTGCACAACATGAAGACACGGGCTATTGTTTAATGTAATGTAATACGGCATTTTGAAATGAAATTTGATAAATTACTGCGACGCCCACATTGGGCCGTGACACTTCTGGGAGCCCCGACGCTTAGTTTGACATTCATGGATTATTTAAGGAAAACTATCAACTTGCAGTAGTTCACTATAGTTTTAAGTGCGACACCCTAAATACCAAGAAATGCAACAAACATGTCGAAATAAGTACCATTACATACTATATATCGAATGTTCTTGAAAATAACCCATCACTCCTTCTACAGTATCCTCGTTGTCAAGTACTGGTTTGTGTCTTCTTGCTTACACCTTGTATAAGCCGTGTGTTCGAAGTTTTATTTCTGTGCGTCTAAATAGATATACTGACGGTAATCTTTGCATTAGGAATTGTTTCTGATATAACCTCCGAAGTTCGGACGCATTTTGCCGTATTTCGTCATAGATAGGAATCATGCCCGTATACTCCTCACATACGGCACTTCCAACCAATGTTTCTTCCAGACATGTTTTTTTGGGGCACTGCCCCCCCCCCCCCGGAGCTCTGAGATTGCCACCCCCCAGGACGAGACCAAAATAATAGACGTCTATAATATAATAATAAATAAAACAGTACCAGCAGTGCCTCCCGGAATACTACGTGTGCCCCCCCCCCCCGGAACACTTTTTCTGAAAGAACGACTTCTTCCAACACCAGCCATCTCGTTACAAAAGAAATCACTTACCACTGATTACCACTACTAATGCAGTATGTAACCATCATACAGAAATAAAAACTCAAAAGGAATAAAAGAAATCACTCTAGCGATCATATACAGGGTGACCGCGTGACTATGTTACAAAATGTAAGGGATGATTCCTGACACGGAAACAAAAAAAAAAGCTCAAATAAACTTTTGTCCAAAGTACATAATTTCGGAGCTACAAGGTGCCGAAAGCGTGGGAAAATGACATTCAAAGCTCTATAGCTCGACTATGGTGAATGATAGAACTAATGCGGCATGGTCACGTCAAAGACACCGAAGCTGCTGTATTCAAAAATGCTTAGGTCGAGATCGTGCAATTCGTGCACAAGGGATTCCCCAAAGGAGCGTAGGGATTCCCGGATAATCTGTCAAGAAAGATGGATCGAAAAGTATACGGATAAATAGGTGTCCCAACTGTTAGCAATAATGCGTCTGTACTAAGTCGATATATCGCACAAGCACAAAATGGCGAACAGTTTTATACGTGTCATGTGTGGTTGCATAACGCGCACTAAATAAGAGTGAGAAACATGAAAGGAAAATGTGAATAATTTGGTACAAATGGTAAATACATGATATTACGCTGTTCTATCATTGAACAGACGCTTTTAATAAAAGGCAATAGTCATGAAACGTACTCAAATGTTGTAAAAGGATCACACTATTAAAGTCTTTCTTCCATGTAGTTTTGTCATTGAAAGCAAGTAAAACTAAGGGTAAAAACCGGGGGATATGGGTGCTTTCTTCCTGATAGAAATCTTATTTTATTTGATGATGCGAGCCGAGGAGGGGGATTTTTCCGCCATCCCATGTTAATTTGACCACTGCCAGAGAACAATAGTAAAATAGTTTCTTATCATTAGCCGTAATGTGCGTTACCCGAACATTGAAAAAGAACAAGGAAAAACAATTTATCAGGACGTTTGTTGTAGTCGCTGCTTCCGCTGTTTTGCAGGGCTGATTCCGAGATTTTGTCTAGAATGCTTAACATGTCGTCATAGTGTTATCGTTTAGAAGATGTTTTGTTTTCACAGACGGTATTATCACCTGAAGTACACCACAGTTTCCAGGTTCGATCACAAGCATTTGTTCTTCCTTCTGTCGTAGAAAACAATCGAAGGTAAGGAAAGTATAAAACAACCCTACTAGAAGGCGTTGTGGAAGGTGGAAGGTCATTCTTCATGTGGTTTGTTCGTAGCGTACGAGTTCCTTAATGCAGTTTGTGCTTTGCTTGTTCGAATGTGAGATCAAATGGAGTATTCGATAGCTTGCGGACATGATATTTGTATACGGTCAAGCAAATGGCAACAGTCGAGAAGCTGATAGGTTATATCGACTGAAGTATCCACAAAGAAGACATCCAGCCCATACTATGTTTGCCAGACTTTTTCAACGCTTACGAGACACGGGGAATTTACAACCTCAATACTACGACCAAGGAAGACGAAGAACCAGAAGGACTCCGGACTTTGAAGAACAAGTGGTTGATCGTTTCGCCCAAGACCCAACAGTAAGTACCCGGAAAGTAGCACGTGAAAGGAGAGTAGCACAAGATACTGTTTGGAAAGTAGTACACGAGCAACAGTTACACCTCTATCATCCGCAGAGGGTTCAGGCCTTACGTCCAACTGACTTTCAACCTCGCGTTCGGTTTTGTGAGTGGTTTCTCCAACGCTTTGTAATTGATCCGCAGTTTGGTTCCTATGTGCTTTTCACCGACGAAGCTTCTTTTACGAAAGACGGGATATTTAATAGTCACAATAGTCATGTATGGGCAGACGAAAATCCTTATGCAATTGTGGAAAGGGGCCACCAAGACCGATTCGCCATAAATATGTGGGCGGGTATTATCAGTGATCAGATAATAGGTCCATATTTACTACCACCACGATTAACTGCACCAGTGTATACGTGATTCCTGCGAGACGTACTTCCAGAGCTATTAGAGGATGTCCCTCTCGATGTTCGTCAACGGATTTGGTTTCAACATGATGACACCCCAGCCCACTTTTCAGCTAGTGCTCGAGAGTATTTGAATCAAACGTTTCGTGACAGATGGATTGGAAGAGGTGGTCCTTGTAATGGGTCTGCACGTTTCCCAGATTTCCCTCCACTTGATTTCTTTTTGTGGGGTCATGTCAAAACACTTGTCTATGAAACGCCTATAGACAACGCAGAAGAACTATTAGCACGAATACTCGCTGCCTGTGATACTATAAGAACATATCCTGGGTTGTTACAGCGGATGCGTCAGAACTTACTGCGACGCTGTAACGCCTGTGTTGAAGTAGAGGGACGCCATGTCCATCACCTATTGTAGGATAATTGGGAGATTTGTCTCGTTTACAGGTAATTGATGATGTTCTTGGCTGCATTCAATCCTGCTGTAAAATATTGATTGAAGACATTATTCCCATTCTTGTGACTTTTGTTTTTAGGAAACAACCTCTTTTGCATTATGGTTGTTTCGCTCAGTTTTGTATATTTGTTTTCAATGACAACAATACACGGAAGAAAGACTTTAATAGTGTGATCCTTTTACAACATTTGAGTACGTTTCATGACTATTACCTTTTATTAAAAGCGTCTGTTCAATGATAGAACAGCGTAATATCATGTATTTACCATTTGTACCAAATTATTCACATTTTCCTTTCATGTTTCCCACTCTTATTTAGTGCGCGTTATGCAACCACACATGACACGTATAAAACTGTTTGCCATTTTGTGCTTGTGCGATATATCGACTTAGTACAGACGCATTATTGCTAACAGTTGGGACACCTATTCATCCGTATACTTTTCGATCCATCTTTCTTGACAGATTATCCGGGAATCCCTACGCTTCTTTGGGGAATCCCTTGTGCACGAATTGCACGATCTCGACCTAAGCATTTTTGAATACAGCAGCTTCGGTGTCTTTGACGTGACCATGCCGCATTAGCTCTATCATTTACCATAGTCGAGCTATAGAGCTTTGAATGTCATTTTCCCACGCTTTCGGCACCTTGTAGCTCCGAAATTATGTACTTTGGACAAAAGTTTATTTGAACTTTTTTTCTTGTTTCCGTGTCAGGAATCATCCCTTACATTTTGTAACATAGTCACGCGGTCACCCTGTATACCTAGTATTAATAACTTCCGTTGTTATTCGCAGTCCGGCTTGTACCGGATAGTTAGGCAACTACTTTCTCACATATGTATGGTTGGTCATCTATTTACGTATTGTACGGCGCAAGTGGACCACCTGGTATTCTTGCTTAAAGACACGTAAGAGTAAATCGAAAGTTAAGGTCTTGCTCATTGTTATACAGTACTGTACTGTATATACTGTATATATGTACAGTAGAACCCCTCTCGTCCGCCACTCCGGTTGATCCAATCGTGCTCCAACCGAACTTGTCCCGACTTGTCGGAACTCACGAGGCCCATTGTCGTTTACTGCCGTCGCGGCATTGTTGTTTACTTGCTATTACCGCATATCCGCTTTAGTCATCTCTTGTATCGTTTCGTTCGTTGTGCGTGTTTTCTGCACTCTACTGTGCAGTTTTTAGGCATACTGTTCGTTGGTTTTACGGCAGTGTTCTTCTGTGGTCTGTAAATCCGCAATATTTTCTGATAATCCGACTTTTTTTTCTGCGTTCCGACCACACCCCCACTCCCAAAGATGACTGTGTTTTACTACTTAAAATGACAAAGTTGTGGAAAATTATTTTAAATAATTGTTGCTTTCGTTTGTTTCTATAGATTACAGCAATAGTTTTTAGTAGTAATTATAACAAGGTTTTGGAGTTTAAGTATATTACAAACTTGATCAACGTTCGTCATATCTCCGGAACGGGTTGAACTATCAAATTACTGTAAATGGCGTTATGATCTGTACGTTTATTGTAAACCGTTTATGTGATTGAATGTGACACTAACGAAGCACCTTTACCAAATAAAACCTTTTGAAGAAAGTCAAATGTTCAATTCCTTGTAACCTTATACCTGCTTGTTTGAGATATACCATATCATAACACTGTATATACAGGGTGTTTCAAAACAACACCAACAACGTTTCGGAGATGATTCCTGACAGCAAGACAAGGCAAAAAGTATAGACCAACCTGGGTGCATAAATGCTTCCTTTCGAAGTTATAGGCTGCCGAAAATATGAAAAAATGAACTTTAAAGGTGCATAGCTCCAAAACTATGGGACCTACCACAGTCGGGTCAAGACTTCACTTAGGAACTAGTATGTGCCATATGCAAATATCCATTTTCACAATCCTGCGGTACTTCCGCTATAATTTTTATAGAGGTAGTTGGTGAGTACTTTAAATTATATGCTCGTAGCCAAACTCCTCTATAAAAATTGTTATGTGAATACCTTAGGATTCTGAAACATGTATTTTTGGATAGCGCATATATTAATTCCTAAGTGAAGTCTTGACCCGACTACAGTAGGTCCTATAGTTTTGTAGCTATAGACTTCTAAAGTTCATTTTTTCATGCTTTCGGCAGCCTATAACTCCGAAACTAAGCATTTATGCGCCAGGTTGGTCTATAGTGTTTGTATTATCTTAGTGTCAGAAATCACCTCCCAAACGTTGTCGGTGTTGTACAAACTCCATTCAGCTTGCTTGGCTTAATTATTGATACCAAATTCCCAATACATTATATTACACTTGTGAAAAATACATCTTGTCACTTCCATTTTTTCACGTTTCATCGTTCCTTTCCTAACTATCGTGTGAATGAGAGCTTTTCCAATTAATCTTCCGGATTTTAAATATACGTAGTGATCATTTGCAATACCTGATTATTATAAGAATCTAGTTAAATTTCCGGTTTTCTCAGAATAGAGCTGTTGCTAGTTGTTTTGATCGATGGTAATTGGGTAACGCTATAGTTTGTAAATGATTTACGGAACATAATAAATCAGCCAATGCTAAGTGGATAATCACAAGGTTAATTCTCTTATTGCTTCAGGTGAAAACTTTGAATATTAATGTTTCCTTTAGACCATATGCTATGTGATGCTTTTTAAACCTGTTCTTATTGTGCCTTGTCATTGACAGTGTACAATATAAAAAGATTTTGAAAGCTCTCACAAAGAAGATTTAAAACATGTTTGATATACGGGATGTGAAATGATATGCATTGGTGTTACCTTGAGATTACTAGGTTCCAATATTATATACTAGGATATAATATTGAATTTTTGTTGTTTTGAAAGTAGTAAAGCAAGTAGGAGAATGCTAAGTTGCATGAAGCTTGAGGTATCACTTCTAAAGTATCAATGTTAAGCGCAAGCCTTCTTCGTTACAAATTGTTAGTACTATATTACGCAGGCTATATTAGTGTATGCTGGCAACAGTTTTTTTTTATTTTTTTTTACGTTTAACGTCACACCTTGATACTCTGAGGATAAGACAAAATGAAATGAAATCTTTGAATTTTACGTCCCACAGTTACGCCGGTTAGGCTAAAGGAGACGGTGATTATGAGAAATGAGTGAAATGGTGGAATGAAGAAAGTGGGAGGAAATGGGAGAACCCCGAGAAAACCCATGAGCACGGTGTTTGTCCACCACTAAGTCCAGATCGAACCAGAAACCCCAAGCACCGTCTCATATAGTCTCTCTGCTGAAAGGGACGTTAAATTCAAAATCAACTCAAATATCATAGAATAACTACGATCCATAAAATTGTTTGAACCACGACAGTAAAAGTAGCGAACGTAACTGAAAGATTAAAATGGGCCTACGCAAGGGCGCCGATCCTGGGGAGGTCCCCCTCAAAGCCCATGTGACCCCCTATTGTATTTATGAATATACAATATTTGGCATAATTTGAATGCAATTTGTCTTAAAATCCTCATATATATTGGGCCCTTGGGCCTGCGTAAGATTTAATAACATATTACATTCCTGTCTTTGTACATGCCTTCTACGTTCGTTACATAGATAACTCAGTGAATCAAGTCACAAAAGGACCAACGCAAAACTTTTATTTTCTGTTACAAAAAGAAATAATCTCTACAGAGAACTTTCACAGCTTTAAAAAAAAAATAATAAACGCATTTTTAGAAGCACCATTTTAATTTTTCATTGCCAAGTGAGGTGTGGTACTAGAGAATATTCCAATTATAAAAATTTGTTATTGGAAGATTAATGTAGGGTTAATAACTGATATAGGATATTTGAGGCGCTTAGCATCAAAATCCGCCACATACATTTGACCAAGTTTCGAGTAATCTCGCAAAACGTGCAGTGAAGATCCCATATACACGCGTACAAAGTCTCATGTTTGAACTATTCTTTTAAGTATGAAATATTAAGCTTTTAAACAAAACTCTGTTTCCATGGAATTCTTTTAGATCAAACATATAACAAGCGATATATAACTCAATTTCGGTTAAAAAAAAATGGATTTGGCGGCTTTTGATACTAAGCGCCCCATTTCTTTAGCATGGAAAATTATCCGGGAAAATTTTCAACCTCAACATACCATAAACATACTTGAACTTCACTTGATGTAAAAACACAATCAAATTAATCACGTTTTAGTAGTTAGAAGAAGACAATCTAACATAATTGATATTCGATCTCTAGAGGAGCAAACTGTGATATTCACCAGAAGTAGCAGCAACTGTAAAAAAGAGGCTATCGTTGAGATAAAAGAATAATCAGCATCAAATAATTGAGAAGTGTGATTTAAAGAAGTTAGAAGGAAATCAGGAAAGAGGGGAATACCTGATGAAGTGTCGAATTGATTCTCGGTTTTAGAAGATACGGGATGCATTAGTGTTTAGGATACTCAGGTTGAAATTATGGATAGAATTAAATTTACAGCAAAAGAAAAAAACTGGGGAACGCGGAAATACATGAAAACATACTATAGTTCGACCAGGAGTGCTCTAAATTAACAAAGAAGAGAAAGCAGGCAAAATTACTTTTGGTACAAAATCCGAACGATAGAACTATACAAAATTTCACTGAATCAAGCGGGAAGTTTCTAAATCTTTTAGAACAAAGAAACGCGATTATTTTGGAAAGCTAAAGATACTTGTGTTGAACTGTGGTTGTTTCCTCCACTGGCTGCTGATTCGAAAGATTCTGTCTTTCAACAAGACGGGGCACCCCCTCATTAGACCTTCAAGTTCGTGAATACCTAAACGATGTTTTCTGCATCGCTGGATTGTTCGTGTTGGTGAGGCTGACCTATCTTTGTTCCTTGGCCCCGATGATCACTTGATTTAACGCCATGAAACATCTTCCTTTAAGGGTACATTAGGGACCTTGTTTACCACCTTCACTACCAGAATCAAATGAGGAATTATTATTTAAAATGATTTTATATGTTATTTTCTTCTATGTATTATACTTCATCAGTACCTTAGTCAACATGCTTTATTCCGTAAAATGTCCCAACTTCATAAGCATTGTTGTACTTTCAGAGTTTATTTGTCATTAGTATTCGGACATTTAGCACATGCACTGAAATAATCAGTGTTTTAACATGTTTTTGATACTGTTTAGAAATTACTTTTAGACATGTTAAAAATTCTTTACCAGAAATGTTCAAATGAATTTTAACAGTGGTTAATAAAAATTTTCCTAAGATTGTTCAAAATGTACGTGAACTTCTTATGTACGTGTTCTAATAATTATACGTTCAGAAACGACTTTAGAACATAGTTAAGATACATTACACATTACTAACACTCTTTGAACAACCCCGGATGACGTAAAAAAAAAAAAGGCCTGTTTTCAAACGAAGGATCCCAAGCTGAACAGATGCACGCACTATCGCTGAGACATTGGAATTTGTGAAGCCTAGCGGAGTCGTTCGCTTTCTACAAATGAATCATAGGGCTTTTCATTCTCAAATGTGCTCGCGCGTAGGTCAATTGAGCACGAGGGCTGGGCTCTTGGTTAACACAAATGAACCATATGTCCAGGAGCGTCATTTCAGATTTTGCTTGGGGGGGGGGGCAAGACCCGTTGATTTAAGTAAAATTTCTCGTTTTTCACTGATTTACCATTATTCTTTTGATAAAGTCTATATAAATCTCAAACTCAGGGGGGCAATTGCCCCTCCCTGCCCTCCTAAATGACGCCTCTGCATATGTCTTTTCATGCTCAAATGTGCTTACGTGCTCAATTATTAAGTTCGAGGTGAATTGAGCACGAGGGCCGGGGTCTTAGTTACTACAAATAAGTCATAGATCTTTTCATTCTGAAATGTGCTCAAGTGCTCAATTAGGGATGCGCACGAGACAAGATTTGTGGCTGTCTCGACTCGAAAATGTGCTGTAAAAGTGATGTCTCGACTCGAAAAATATATATTTTTCTATTGGAAAAGTCGTGTTTCGACTCGAATTTTGTCAGGAAAATCCTGTTTGGACTCGTCTCATGCGCATCCCTATGCTCAATTATTAAGCTCGAAGTCAAGTGAGCATGAGGGCCAGGCTCTTAATTACTACAAATGAGTCATATGTCTTTTCATGGTCAAACATGCTCGCGCGCTCATTTATTAAGCTCGAGGTCAATTGGGCCCGATGATTTCTTGAGTTTGAACATTTCTGCAAAGTACTTTACCATCTGTATATAATCTTAAAGTAAGGCCTAAATAAATTTATGGGTGAAATTCCGTCAAGCTCTGCCGATATTACTTATATCATAGTAAGCTAAACATAACCTAATCTAACCTGAACTAACCTAACCTAAATCTACCTAACGGACGCTCTATATGCTAGCAGGGGCTAATGGAATTTATGTCAAAGTTATCACAACTATGTTTTCCATCTATGTCCTAGATATGTTCAACTATTTCTGCAAAAATATGATATAATTTTGTTCTCATAGTGCTGACAAGAATTTTTTTTTTTTTTTTTTTTTTTTTAAAGTAAGATCATACTAGAACAAAGTTTCAAGAATTATGCTGCTGGCGAAACCAATTCTCAATTAATACTTAAAAGTGTTTTATCGCTATACTTCAATTTCCTTTGTACAATTCGTTTTGTCGATACTAGAGGATTCTAAAACATGAATATATATATATATTTTTAAATAGAACGCATACTACAGGGGCCGCTACGACTCGTGAAGCCTGACTCTACACGAATCGTAGAACTGCTTTGCCTAACGTGTGATGCGTCGGGAGAATTCGGCACGATTCGTGGAGCTGCCTTCCGAACGCACACTTGAGAAAGAGCGAAACTACAGAAGTGCACCAACAACGTTGCCAAACCCAGAGGACATGGTAAACAAGCGAAAAATAAAACACTTTAAAAAACAGAACACAAACACTAACAGCTATTAGAATTAAACTGTAATAATAATAATAATAACAAAAATATAAAACAACAACAACAACAATAACAAAAAGTAAACAAAACGACACTTGCGCCAATCCGACAACACTGTACTCTCAGGAGATGATCTCCGTATAACGCAAGAGACGACACTGGCAACATTCCATGGATGGGGATTGACGATCGAGACACACCCTTCACGTTCTATTGGGTGCTGAAATTTGTAAATGTAGGTGAAGCTTCACGACTCCGTGCGATCACTATAGTTCCTCTGTAACTGCTTGTACCACCTATAATATCTCCCGTAGTTTTCAGCCCCACATGGTGTTTTAAAACGTGATATTTTGTATTTTCGGGGCTTATAACTTTAAGAGATGGTATTTATCGACCTACTCATACGTTTATTAGATTTTTTTAAAAAACTAATTTAATATAAGGAATCACATCCTGGTCACTTAATTTTTAAACATACTATACAGACCAAAATATAGTTATCATACTGTGTTTGCCCAATTATGTCGCAGAAGCATTGCAAAATAATACCATAACTTTGTTTCGTGCTTGACAAGAAGAAGTGTTTTGAGTGACTGGAACTTTATTATGAAAGTGAACGCTTTTTGGATGAGCGCAGAACATTTTGTAAAACACTATTTGACCCATTTTCCCCACAAAATCTGTTATAGAAGGATTTTATCACTATTTTATTTTGCACAACGTGTGTGTGTTCCTTTCAGCAAATCAAGTTTTAAAAATATTGCTCATTGTTCATAATAATAGGCTGCAAAATCTGATTGTAACTCTAAAGTGCAAGTATTTAATGTTAAATCTCTTTTGTGTTTATTCTAGTTTAAACTTCAGCTACATAGTTTCAAACAAGAGATACGTACAGTCATTTTAACAAAACTAACACCTAGTACAATACGTAGACCCTATACACAGTAATATTGCTAAACCATGATTAACAGATTCCCAGGGACAAGCTTCCATTAATATAGATTATATTGATTTTGTGCAATGTTGTATTAATTACGGAGTAGCACACTTAGACAACCAGTGTAGAGATATGTGTAATTTATATCACTTAATGAACCAGTAGCTCGTTTATTAATTAGTTTCAGTATTTCATGTATATTAACTGAAAGTTAAGAATGAGTAATTTTAGAAGACTTAATTATATCAACGATAATAACACTGGCTGACAGATAAGACAAGCATTACCAAGTACAATCTTTCTAAACCGGTGTGTCGCGCAGCCTACACGAGGTTTGTCGCGAAAATTTCACAATTTTAAAATAAATTTTATGCTCTCCGGAAGGCCTATAAGTGGAGGAAAATCAATTTACAGACTGGCTGTGCCACGAGACGAGAGAAAATACAGATTTTTTTTTTTGACTACATATGAGACAAGACACATGAGCTTTTCTGATAGGAAGAAGATACGCTTTCCAAGACGAGAGGTCCTTTCACGACATCTTTTCGAGACAAGATAGCCAATTCTATGATATCTGAACGGCAGTAACATTCTCAGTTCTATGAAGAAACTTACCTATATAAATAGAAGTGACTGTAACGATATTTCCTTACAAACTCGTCGTAGACTACTGTACTGGTTTTGATAAGTTTTAGGTATATGAGTTCACGCTGAACTAACTTAAATTTTTAACACATTTTGAGCATGGCAGGAGAAGGGATGAGGGAGTGATATATAAAAATAATCAAAAACTACTGACATTAATGTCCAATCCATAGTTTTTCCGGTTCGCTGAGATGAATAGTGACACATCCCGATGCCGCTCAAATACAAGTTCAGCCTCCATCGGAATGGGGATGACGGATGGGAGTGTTCGGTCCATAGTTTTCGCGGTGGCGTAGTGAATAGTAACACTTTCCGATTCCGTTTAAGTCCAAATTCAGTCCCCATCAACGTGAGGGGTGATGGTGATAATGGAAAGGGGTGACATGTAAAAATAATCGAAAACGAGCGACATTAGTATCCAATCCAAAGTTTTCGGGGTGGCTGAGAGGAATAGTGACACTTCATATGCCGTTTAAGTTTCCAAATTCATCCCTCACGCGTATCCAAAGGACGGAAGAAGTTCAAATACTTTCCATGAAACTTCATCTGCGTGTGAAGAACGAGTATTTCAGCTAGTACTATTATAATTTATATTATTAATGTTAATTAAAAGTCGGGTACATCAATCAAAATAGATTGAGAACCACTGGTTAAGAAGGCAGAAAACATAATGAAAAACAAACAATTGACAATTAAGAATTCTGTAATGTTAATGATACAGGCCTATATCGAAAAAAAAGCGTTTGTCATGTTTCTTTTTTTTTTTTTTTTTTTTTTTTACGAGTACATGTAAGTGTTTTTGTTAAACACATATCTCATACAAAGGTAAAATAGGTGGTTTTAAAACCTGTGTATTTGATAAGCCTCTTTTGTATTTGCAAATACAATAAACAAATAAATAATAGTAGTAATATAAGCATATGCATATGCTAAATTGTTTCGAATTTGGCTTCTGTAGATGGTCCGTTCTGCTTTCTCATTCTCAGTCTGTCCAACCAACAATACCGAGAAAGAGAATGCACACAAAGTCTCCTGATTCTTTGTTTAGTTTTCTTGTTCTATTTTTTCTTTTCCTTTCTTTTTTTTTTATTGCCCGGTGGTACTATATAATCGTACTGTGCCTGGCTCTTCCTTCTGTCGATGTCATGCAACAAGGGTTGAGTCACTTTTATACACTCACACATGGGAAATCCTCCACCCAATTCAATGTAGGCTTTCCCTCCTACACATTTCTCTCATGTGTTTATGTATATATATATATATATATATATATATATATATATATATATATATATATATATATATATGTGTGTGTGTGTGTGTGTGTGTGTGTGTCAGGTCTCTCTCTCTCTCCTTTCAGTCTCCTGGGTACAACGCCCACCATTTCATCCACTCACAGAGGAGACCAGACAAGGAAGGCTCGCTTAAAAAGAAACACTACAACTCACTGCGGCCTACAACCAACCGCTCTCATTTAGATTGGATTGTTCTTCAACTCTCGTTTTTTTCCTTTTTTTAAAATTATTTTTTCCTTTCTTAGTGACGTAATTTAGTACGTTTTTTCTTTGTAGTGTAGTATGTATGTATAGTTGATTTCTCAAGAAAATGTGTGATCTGTAAGTTGAATGACTTGATTATTTGAGAGGGACTCTTTTCCAACAGTATTCATGGTTGCATTCTTACAAGAGGAGAGAGGGTGAACCATCTAATTAAATTACCCCTCTCTTGCTCTTTGTCTCCCTCTTTCCATTTCACACACACATTCAAGATTTCACACAGATGTACCTATAATGGAAAGTAACACACAAATACACATGCTTTTGTGGACATTAGCAATGTAGATGTGGTGGCCACGAAACCAAAGCCAAAAGGTGTCTCTCCCGCTTTGTAGACTGACTTAATTACGTCTTTGGTATACGAAAACATTAACTAGGAAATCCATTCATGCAGGGCCGCCCACAGGGGGGATGTATGGCGCAAGCTGCGCCATTGAGAAAAATTTTGGGGGGGATTTTACTCTACTTTCGAACTAGCAATTTTACTGTCGGAATAGCATTAAAACACGATTTTGAGAAGCTAATTTTCAAAAATTTTCCGGGGTGAACCCCCGTACCCCCTGCTTCGATACTCGATGAATGAAGTACAGCGCAAGTAGCCGTATGAAAGGAAAGGTTGGTTCGTTTTAAGAGAGAAGGGCCGCCCACAGGTTTGTTGAATATGTCTGGTTTTCCATACCTAACAATATTATACCAGATACTTCTGTCATTACCAGCAATGAGTTGCTCAGCAGAGAGGATTATGAGTAAAGTAAAGACTGTAAGAAATAGACTAAGAAGCAGCATGGGAGATGTATGGCTCTCCGACATGCTTGACCTTTCTTCCGAAAAAGACATTTTAGAATGCATTCCCAACAGCGATATTATAGACAAATTTGCTTTGTCGAGTGAGCAAAGAAAAAAATTATTACTCTATAAAGGACATCAAGGGTAGGTTAATGTCACCACCACGACCAGTAATAATTTAATCCAACAAAATCATTCCTGAAAAAGAAAAGTATGAGCGGCCTTAAAAAGAAGTGAAATCACAAAAATGAGCGCCAAGTTCTGGTGAACAACAGTTACAAACACTCAAGGAATCACTTTCAAATTTAGATTTGAAACTTGCCTATGTTGTCTGTTGTAAATTATAAAGTAGTTTGACATAATTGTGAGCTAGTGGTAACCATACAGACAACAGCCAAGTTTCAAATCTAAATTTGAAGTGAGCCAGTGAGTGTTTGTAACTGTTGTCCACCAGAACTTGGCGCCTATTTTTGTGATTTCAATTCTTTTTAAGGCCACTCGTACTTGGCTCTTTTACAGAAATGTTTTTTTGTTGGATATCACTTCTTTTTGTAGGCTAATTTCGAGGATAACATTTTCTTTTGGTATCAAACTCAATAACTTGTAACTTGCGTCTTACTTTTCATGTACAAGGGAATTATATCAATATTTTGTAAAGAAAAAAATAATGCTACTAATTGTAAAAAACAGAATACCTGTGCCATACACAGTGTGCAGAAGTTTTTATACCCTTCAATATCCTTATAGAACATATTTAGTATTGTACACTACCAAGACTACTAATAAAAGTAATGTCATTTTTATAATTACTACTGCCCCTACTACTACTACAAGCATTCTATAATACTACTACAGGAAATAAAAACAACAAAAAAATAACAATTACTAGTACTATAAAAACTACTGCTACACTGGGCAATTGTTTTTAGAGGACTTGAGTTTTGAGGAGGGAAGAGATTATTTGTTTTGGGGGGGGAGTGCGCCATCAGCCTTGGGGGGGATGGGCACCCCTGCATTCATGTACATATGCAATGAACCTAAAGCATATGGTGTACACATTTGCTTTGTTTTTGTATTTTATCATTATATCTTGTAACGATTAGAGATTTAAATCTCTATTCCGTAGTTAAAAAAAAAAAAGGTCTCTCGAGAGTCCGGATAATTTGGTTTAGTTTCCTACCCTGTAGTGCTTTCAGCTACTGTCGAGAGGAAGCTTAGTATCGTTCTCCGTATGCTTGATTGTCAGCGCCAACGGTCATTTTTGGAACTACTCGTTCTACGTTTGAATAGCTCCGGGTTGGGCTAAATATAATAGTTCGGAATTGCTAAGGTGCAACATCACCTAATAAGTGAAGAAAAAATCGGCGGAAAAAATGTCTTTACAATGTTTGAAAATTCCAAGTATAATTAATTGTGAAGGTATTACCAGAATTGTTATATAGAGCAAATCCTAATATGAAGTTAATATATATATTTTTTTAATCGTGAAGTGTGTTTGAGTAAGAAAAAGGATTTGGAAGTAAGTTTCATTACTAGTGACCATTTTGATTGTGATCAACATGTGATAATCGGTCATTTAAGGTGGTGTATTTCGTTATTGAATTTTGGAAGATCTCCTATTATTCAATTTATACAGTAAATTGGTAAGTTCTTTAAATATATATATATTTAACGTTAATATTTTTGTATCTATTTTGAAGATTGTTGTAATTCTATTCCTATCAGTTGTATTGAAAAGTCACTTGCTTAGATTTTTGTATTCAACTCTATTTGACCATATATAAATCATACAGAAAGAATTACCTTCTTTTCTTATATAATTAATCATTATATAAACCTTAGCACATTTATATTTGACATTTTGAACTTTAGATGAGTAATTATTTACTTTTTCTATGTGATATAAGTTCACGTCATTTTTAAAATAATAATACTAAAAATAATTCTCCCCGATTTTGCTGAGCTAGATTCCTATTCTGAACAATTATCCTGAATTAAAGGACCTGAAGCTAATATTCTATTCTGTGCAACTGCATTTTTGTTTAGATTTTTTTATTTGCTAATGTGCGTTACACAGTTAAATTCCGAACTATTATCTTTCCTTACAAGCACCAAAGTTTTGGATAGACCTTGTATAAGTGCTATAAGAGTAGTTTTCTTAAATGTATTTAAGAGAATGATCGTAAGGATAAATGATATTAGTAATCAGTGTCCTTGTTAAGATAGAGCAGTCAGAAGGTCAGTTAGGAGGTGTTTCTATTTGTATATTTACATACAAGAGACATATTTTAAATCACGTAAACTTCAAGTTAATAATTTAGTGTCTAAGCAAGTGAAAAGTACAAAACGTTGCATTCTACATCATAGTTTTGTTGTTGTTAAGTACGCATCGAATCCAAAAGCTGTGCCTTATTAATTGTAATCCTTCTGATAGCAGGAGTATATTTAAAAAAAAAAAAAAAAAAAAAAAACTCAATAAAATGTACAGGAGTTCTTCCAGTAATAGTCGTCCTGAAGGCTTGTGGTTAAACGGGTTTTCCAATGGTGACCATGGCCTCTTTATTAGGAGTCATAGACCACGAACAGAAAGTAACAGTTCGAGTGAATTTTCAACTCCCGATCCTTTCTTGCATACCTATAGCGATTCTTGGTTAGTTACGTCTGGTAGCTATTCTTCATCGCGTGGTGACAGACAAGCAGGAACTAACGTGATGCAAAATGTAAACAATGACGATACGACTCGAGCATCCGTACAGTGTGTAAGTGCACATAATCCTTTCGTCATGGAACAAAATTCATTGATAAGACAAGAACCAGTTTCTGTTCCGATTGAACCAGGTTTTCATAAGTTTGTAGAAAAAGAAGGAAATAAAAACACAAATCCTTTTATTTCTCATAACGATAATCAGCCAACAGTATTGGAAAATAGTAGACTTATAAATATTGGAGTACCTTTTTCTACCAATATTGACAAGTTAACAGTAGATATAACTAGTAACAACTTCACAGATATATGTAGATCCATACCAATATGTGACGGGAGTAACGACCTATTAATTTTTGAATTTTTGTTATCGGTATATCGGATTGTCAAGCAAGGCATATATCCGATAGAGGCAATACTCATGGCATCTATTGGGAAAACTCGTGGTGGTTTTCATACTGAATTGTTAAGAGAAATAGGGTTATCACATGATTGGATATACATAGCAAATGTTATTTTTACAAATGTGGTCACACCCATAGGCCAGAGACATATTTATGATAAATATATTTACTGTTTACAACAGACTACAGAAAGTGTGTTGGAATACGTAAACAAAGTGATAGACAGTTTTACGATTTGTTATGGTGGTATGCAGGACGATAAATTGAGAGACATATTGTTGCGGGGTTTGAACCCAGAAGTCAGACATGAGGTTTTTCGATATAATATACCCTCATCTTTACCAGTATTTGTGCAGGAATTAAAGAAATATAGCGTTCACCAGCGTAATGTTGACATGTATAATTCGTTGGTAGGTGCCAGGCGTGAAAGGTCGAACTTTACAATTCGAGGGAAGAAAACAACACCGAGGTGTTTTGAATGTTTAGGTCCGCATCTGGTAGCTCAGTGTGATCTACGACGTAGATTCGTTAGTGTTAATAGAGCTACGATTAATAATAATAATGATAGACAGAAATATGCGAGTGGGCAAGGTTCTAGCTTCAAAACTGACAGGCCCTCAGTTCGATCCCAATCCTTGAGAATAGAGCCAGAAGTTAGTGCAGAGAACAATATAAGTCAAAAACATAATGCAAATTGTGTCCTGACATCACACTCAAGAAAACTAGTGGCGGCTTTTATAACAGGTTACATTTTAGGTACGCAGAATTGTGGCGCCATCGATAGTTGTGCTTCCGCTTCGCTAGTAAATAAAGAGAGCTTTTTAAAATGGAATAGATTTTTGAAAAGACCGGTTAAGATTTTCACAGAAAAATTTATTGGTGTTGGTGTAGGAAATACGAAAATCAAGTTAGACAGTGTGGTATGGTTACCAGTGAGATTATATCAGAAAGTATATAGACTCAAATTTTATTTAGTACCTGAACTTAAACCTATATTTTTGATAGGCATAAATGAATTGAAAATGTTAAAGGCGCGAGTAGATATTGAAAACAATCAGTTATATCTTGGAATAGAAAAAGTGAATATACCTTTACGGTATGAGTGTAAGGAAAACTCGTCTTCGGACAATTTACATGACATTAATAGTGTTTCTCAAAGTGCGGAACAAGTAACATTCAGTGACAGTGTTAACATTTCAAATATATTTTTGAATTCTGAGTTAATGAATATTCAAGATAAATGTGTGTGTTTAGGGAAGGAAGATGATGTAAGGGGCACCGTTAAGGTAGGTTCCTCTGAGTGCACCCCTACGAGGGAGATGGAGCCGAATGGACAGCAGATACATCTTGCATCCAGAGATCTTCAATCCTCAAATCCCTTTAATAAAGATATTCCTCATCCCTCTAATCTTTATTATGGTCGCGTTGATAGGTCTATGGAGCACAGGGTTGCCACATCAGATAGAGAATCACGAGTGTCTCATATAAAGAAGATGATCTTGCGTACTCATGATGGGATCAGTGGTCCATCACATCTCCACACCAGTAGTGATCTAACTTCATCAGTGGCCCATCCAGCATCCAACCATCAACAGATGAGAGGACAGCATCCTTCATTAGATGAACCGAGAACATCTTCTAATAGTTGGGTGTTACCTTCTCCAAGTGGACATAGTGATCATCAATCAATGGGATGCACAGGTTTATGGGAGAGAAGAGATGCTACATCTGGAGTTACAGTTCAGAGTGACAGCAGTGTTGGCAGTTCTATAGTGAATACAACATTAGTTGAGAATGGTACAAATAATTTTCGGACTTCTTTTACTCATCGAACTTCTTCGAAGGTTGGAGACTTAGACCATACTTTAGGTTCGGTACACAGTGTTGCCAGACTTAATCCTTTTCTTAGTGACAATGAAAATCCACGTTTACATTTGGAACTTAAACAATACAGAGATGTGAATGAACATGAGTTAACATCCGAACATGATGTTCTCCCATCATGTTCAAAGAGTAACAGTGTTGCCATCTTCATGCAAGAAAACACCAGTGATAATGATTCAAGAGAAGAACATAAAACTTCTTTGTGTAATGAAAATCTGATGGATTTTAATCAACTTTCTGCTACTCGGAAGTGTAGTGTTGCCAACTCTAAATATTTGAAGAATTCTTTATTAGATAATGATGGTGATTTGGAACTTCAACCTCTTATCAAACATGCATCTTTTTCGAACTCAGTATCGTGTATTGACAATAATAATGATCCATTTACTTTAAATCTTCATCATCCGAGATTCCAATTTAGGTCCAATGATTATAGATGTCTCGATCCTACTAATGATAGCAGAACTAGTGGTGGAAATGGAGGAGCGGCTTTCCATGATGGTGCCAGTCCAGTCCAAGGTTCCAGTCAGCTATTTGGAAGTCAGGAAATATGGATGGAGGCTAAGCCAAGCAGTGTTCCCGGTAGTCCAGCCAAGCTGAACTTAGGTACTTCTGCCAGTACAAATGATTCTGAGGGTTCATCCCGAATGTTCCAGATCCTGAAGGACGATGATCGACCACCAGCTATGACAGTGGATCCAATTCTCCTAGAACAAGATCCTAGTTTGGATGAATATATAAAAAAGTTAAGTATAAAGTATCCTAGTGTATTTTGTAATAGAGTAGGAGAAGTTCCTAATTTTCAATATAATATTCAACTTAAAGATTATAAACCAATTAGACATAAGGCATATCCGATGTCCAGGGTTGCACAAAGAGAGTTAGACAAAATATTAGATTCACTATTGGAACAAAATATTATTCAACCTAGTTCAAGTGAGTATGCTTTCCCATGCTTTTTAGTGGGAAATAGGGATGGTTCTAAGAGGCTAGTTGTCAACTATACTGATCTGAATAAAGAACTAATAGTCAATACTCAATATACACCACGTATTGAAGATGTCTTAGCAGAATTATCAGAAGGTGTTGTGCTATCTAGAATAGATATAAAGAAAGCTTATCACACTATAAGATTAGCTCCAGACTCATATAAATATACTGCATTCCTCACGCATAGAGGATTATTTGAGTTTAAGTATGTTCCATTTGGCATTGCCTCTGGATCTTTTCTACTTAGTAAATTGATAACAGATATTTTGTATCCTCTGAAAGATCTAGGAGTAAGTTGGTATGCAGATGATGTAGTAATTGCCAGTTCCGATATTCCATCACATATGAAAACATTAGATTTAGTCCTGAGTAAACTTGCTCAGAGTGGATTAACGTTGTCAGTAGATAAGTGCTGTTTCTTTCAACGACGAATTTCTTATTTAGGTCAAATAATAGAAAATGGTAAAATGTATTTAGATCCAGATCGATTAGAAGTAATAAGGAAACTACCAAGACCTAAAAATAGGCGCGCTGTAATTGCCTTGTGTAGTTTTGCTCAATATTATAGTAGGTATATACCAGATTTTCAAGAAATTTTAGAGCCAATTAGTCGTCTACGTTCTCCTAAGGTTCCCTTTGAGTGGAAAGAAGAACAAGATGTAGCTCTTAAGAGATTGAAAGAATGTTTTGAAAGTCATGTAATATTGAAATTACCGGATCTAAATAAGCCTTTCGTTATCTCAAGTGATGCCTCAAGTCATTCAATTGGAGGCGCTATCTCACAATTAGATGCTGAAAATAGACTAGTTCCTGTAAGTTTTTATTCTAGGAAGCTTAAAAAGTATGATGTAAACAAGCCAATCTTTGTTCTTGAACTCATTGCAGCTTTAGAAACCATGGAACGTTTTCGTACATTTTTACATCAACCCTTTGAGTTGAGAATCGATAATTTGGGTCTAGCTTATGCTCTTAGAAACTTGAAAAGAGTTAAGAGATATGGTAGTTTATTATATAGGCTTTTTGAATTTAACTTTACAGTTAAGAGTGTACCTTCGTCCTTAAATGTACCTGCAGATTTCTTATCACGTTTACACAATATAGAAGATTTCGAAGATTTTAATGAAGACCCCTCATTAGATGAAGAGGTCATTAACTTATTTATGGTTAATATATGGAATATGCCTTATGCACAACTTTCTATTAAGGATCATCAAGAAAAGGATCCCGAATTGAGCCCTATAATTGCTAGGTTGAAAAACAGAGAGGAGGTTCAGGGATATAAACTTGTAAAGGATATCCTATGCAAGCGTACTAAAGCTTTGAAGAACCCTTACAAGATTTGTTTGCCCAGGAGTTTATCAAGAAACATCATTGAATTCTACCACTCTTATATTCTTCCAGGGGCGCACTTGGGTTTTTCCAAATGTGCTTCTAAGATCTGTGCAAGATATACGTGGCCAGAAATGATAGCAGAAATTCGAGATTATGTGACTTCTTGTATTGAGTGCCAGAAGTCCAAAAGTAAGAATACTAAACCTATGGGACAGTTGATATCAACCTATGAGACGTTTCCAAACGGGAGATGGTCTTGTGACGTCATTGGACCACTCGTACAGTCCAGTTCGGGCCGATTTTGTTTAATTGTTGTAGATTCTTTTACGAAAAGAATTTTCTTAGAACCTTTTAGAACTTTATCTAGCCAGGTTATAATTAACAAGCTATACAAGTTGATGTGCCGTCATGGATTTATTCACGCCTTATGCCATGACAATCACTCTGTGTTCGTATCAGCAAGATTCCAGGATTTCTTGTATGCAAACGGTATCAGAGATATTAGAATCGCACCGTACCACAGTGGAAGTAACGCAAGTGAACGTTACATACGAGTGATCAAGGACTCTTTGAAAGCATACTTTGCAACGAAGCAACATCATTGGGACAAAGGCATTCATGAAATTGAATTTTCTCTGAATACATCTGTCCACTCAGAACATAAACACAGTCCGATGGAATTAGTATATACATATCCAGTGTTTGATCCACTAGATGTGAAATGGAATGTTGATTCTCTTGATGTTCGACACAGAGATCCAGATATCTGGTTGAATGCCTTGCGGAATATGGAACGAGCATGGCTGCGTAGAAAGAAGCTATACGACAAAAACAGAGTAATGTCATCATATCGAGTGGGAGATAAATTATTAATTAAGTCCCAATTCCAATCTTCCCTTGCAGATAAGGTTACGAAAAGCTTATGTCATCGATGGCTAGGGCCATACACTGTTATTAAGCTGTTAACGAAAAATACAGTCCAGGTACAAAATGATTCGGACGAGCGTGATATTAGGAAATGTCACGTCTCTTTAACAAAGAAATTTAGGGTACCACAATCATAAAGATATGTGTTTACAATTCTGTAAATTGTTATAGTGGGATAACTTAGTGTAAAAGTGATGGTATTGGTAGATATTTCTATATGAATACATCATAATTTCATAGTTCATTTTTGCATATGTATATAGTAAAATCATTGATATCATTCTTGTATAAATGTTATTTATTTGTATTGTTCCGGAACTCAGTCATTAGGAATTGTAGTATGATTGTTATCATTTGTATGTTCCTAAGTTGTAAAAATTTAAATTAATGTGTGCACATATACTAAAGTACTTTTATTTTCAGGAATAACAAAGATCTTATTGTAAATTGGAAGATGTAAAGTCGCTGGTTCGACTATTCCATATTTATGTATTTGGCCTCATTATGTGGATGTTATGGAATGAATGAGCTCATCACTCTCATAATTTATCATCTAGTCATTGAGAAATTGGAAATATCTGAAGAAATCTACCATCAAGATAACTATTAATACTCACACATATATAGATTTGAAATAAATGAAAGAATTAAATTTGTCAACTGTTAATAAGACAAATATATATGCTTATATTTGAAGTTATATATGATGATAAAATTCTATATATTTATATTACATATTATTCAGCTTATTATTTATTGTAAAATAGGAGATCAATATATATATATGTATGTATGTATAGAGCAGATTTTGTATAATTTTGGATATGTAGTTTGGTTATGTATTTATAATTTATGAATGTATATTGTTGTCATACAGTAGATTTTTATTACTTTACGTAGTTATTTGGGAATTTTCTTTAGTTCTATTCTGTTTAACTTTTGCATTTAATTTTATTTAATTTCCTTTGGTTTTCTTATTTTGGGTTAGTTTATAGTAGTATATAGTAATTAACAATTATTCGACAACAATATAACTTCATAATAGCATTTAGCTTACAGGTTGTTATACATTAGTGACATTAGACTTAAGAAACTAGATTATTATAAAAAAAATATTGCATTTTTTTTAAATGGACGAAGGGATGTGTGTAACGATTAGAGATTTAAATCTCTATTCCGTAGTTAAAAAAAAAAGGTCTCTCGAGAGTCCGGATAATTTGGTTTAGTTTCCTACCCTGTAGTGCTTTCAGCTACTGTCGAGAGGAAGCTTAGTATCGTTCTCCGTATGCTTGATTGTCAGCGCCAACGGTCATTTTTGGAACTACTCGTTCTACGTTTGAATAGCTCCGGGTTGGGCTAAATATAATAGTTCGGAATTGCTAAGGTGCAACATCACCTAATAAGTGAAGAAAAAATCGGCGGAAAAAATGTCTTTACAATGTTTGAAAATTCCAAGTATAATTAATTGTGAAGGTATTACCAGAATTGTTATATAGAGCAAATCCTAATATGAAGTTAATATATATATTTTTTTAATCGTGAAGTGTGTTTGAGTAAGAAAAAGGATTTGGAAGTAAGTTTCATTACTAGTGACCATTTTGATTGTGATCAACATGTGATAATCGGTCATTTAAGGTGGTGTATTTCGTTATTGAATTTTGGAAGATCTCCTATTATTCAATTTATACAGTAAATTGGTAAGTTCTTTAAATATATATATATTTAACGTTAATATTTTTGTATCTATTTTGAAGATTGTTGTAATTCTATTCCTATCAGTTGTATTGAAAAGTCACTTGCTTAGATTTTTGTATTCAACTCTATTTGACCATATATAAATCATACAGAAAGAATTACCTTCTTTTCTTATATAATTAATCATTATATAAACCTTAGCACATTTATATTTGACATTTTGAACTTTAGATGAGTAATTATTTACTTTTTCTATGTGATATAAGTTCACGTCATTTTTAAAATAATAATACTAAAAATAATTCTCCCCGATTTTGCTGAGCTAGATTCCTATTCTGAACAATTATCCTGAATTAAAGGACCTGAAGCTAATATTCTATTCTGTGCAACTGCATTTTTTAGATTTTTTTATTTGCTAATGTGCGTTACAATCTTTATATTATTATTATTATTATTATTATTATTATTATTATTATTATTATTGTGGGTTGTGTTGTTTGTGTACATTTCTCAAATGGGGACCACTTTTTTTTTTAGCGAGAATGTTCTACCCATTACCTCTTCGATTGCAAATTTATAATTTAAAAAAAAATGAGCATAGGGCAGTATATTTATAGGGTAGCTCACATAAAATTTGCCCGCCGTGGTAAGTAGCCCACCGTGTAGCATTAATTAAAATTTCCTTAATTTTTTATTGATGTTAACAGAAGAAAATGCATTTTAAAAAAATAATTTGGGACTATCAATAATATTTTATAGTCTGCAGTGAAATTCGAAGCTGTTCTTCCCGATCGCAAAGCGGCAATGCTCTTTTCGTTGCAAAAACCAAATAGGCTTATATTTTCGGAAAATTCATTTGCTTGTGACCGTTAAGTTCGTGGGAAGCAGAATTCTGGGAGATTTAAATGCACATCAAAGAATTTCCTTAGCCAGAGAGCTATTTTGCAAAATTTATCCTTTTCCGAGCGAACAGCGAGTATCTGCTACAATACGATTGTTTGATGAAATAATTAACCCACTCTGAAAGAACAGAAGACACCTGTATTATATAGTGTTTTATAAGTGTATCTAAAGTACAAAACCATCTGTTGATATCTAATTGAAAGTTTCTCGGAGCTCATTCTCCTTTCATTGTTCGTCGGCCGCCACCTCTTTGTGTGATGAACAGCACCTCTCGAAAAGCAACGATTGTTAAGGTTGGTCCTCTTCACAAAACACTTTTGGAACTCCTTGTGTTGTCTGTCGCTCTAGTGCCCTAAAGAGAGCAGGAAAGGGGTATCTTTTAAACTCTCTGGAGGTTGTATTCTTACATCCATTGTTGCCTGTTATCTTTGGAAAGTGTATTCAAGCCAATGGCTCTCATTCACGTAATTCTCTCTTGTTCGATGCATGATGGAAGGTAGCTCTTTGAATGTAGTTACCGCAAAGAAGTGCATCTTAACCTAGCTTTTATCGACAATGCAGTGCTATTGAAAGAAATTTGTATCACTATCAGAGAGAATGTAGAGCTACGAAAGAGATTTTAATGGCAGATAAGGAGGAAGCCGAATTTAATGGAAAAACAACGCACATAGCACATAAATGTCCCTTAGACATCCAGAGAACTTTGTGTGGGACATTTCTGACCTCTTTGCGAAATGAGGACTGTAACGGATTTATATTCATTCAAGTAGTAGTCGTTCCAAAAAATTGATTTTTGAACTTTTCTTTTATTCGAGAACATAAATTATTATTATTAATGGTGCACTGTAGCATATAAGCAACAGGAAAGTACTACACTATTTTTCGTAGAGGATGTTAATGAATATATTGGAAAAGTTAGAATGACAAACTGCAGAAGTGGTTGAAATCCATTTCTTTCAAAAGTAGCCTACAGTTCGGTCTATTGTAACTGGAAATGGCCGAAATATAAGACTTCCGGTTTGAACTTTGGTCTGTATAAAGGAAGAACGGTAAGAGTTAGCGAAAAATATGTGTATGTGTGTGTTTTAAAATGGACTGAGCATACTAAGAGCAGATATGATCTCGGCTCGTAGCCCTTTACTGAAAACGGAAGTGTTAAAAAATGAACACCGTCCGGTTTCAGTATATATTCCATAGATCAAGAACGGTTTTAATTTCTGTATTCAATCCGAAAGTTGTAGAAATCTGCAGCTTCGAGCTTCAGCATTGGATTTTCATAGAGCAAAAACTGCAAGACATGATGGCATTGCTCCTTAAGAGTCTTTATCCCCGCGAAATTAAAATACCGCTAATTTTACAGTAATTATGTGATATCTTCAAGTAGATAAAAGATAATCGAAATGTGGAACAAAAGCGCCCTAGACAAAGTTATTTTACATGAGAAACCGTTATCACGATTCACTTACTGCTTTCGGTTTCGAGCCATTTTGAAAATCGCCATTTATTTTCGCGTTTCTAAACAGCTAAAAACGGAAAGCCACTAGGTGACTTGTGATAACGGTACCTCACGCAAAATAATATTGTCTAGGGCGCTCTTGTTCCATATTTCAATTATCTTTTATCTATTTGAACATATCACATAATAACTGTAAAATTAGCAGTATTTTAATTTCGCCGGGATGAAGACTCTTAAGATAGATAAGCGTTCGAAGAGCCCCCCTCCCTTATCTCGCTATTGAAACCAGACACGATAAATCTATCACTTCTAAATAGGTTATTGGACTTCTATAGTTGGGAAGTCTACCGTAATTTTACTTTGTAAACTCACTAGTCTTAATTTCTAAGGAGCTAGCTGACAAATCAAAACGCCTTTTATATATTTATCGTCCGTGTATCTGTCTGTCCGGACGACACAAAAAATATAAATATCTTTCAGTTTAACGTTCCAAGAGTATGCCTGTTAGGCTAAGAGAGACGGGTGGAAAAATTGGTGGAATAACTATGTGGGAGGAAATGGAAGTACCCCGAGAAAACCCTAGGGACACGATGTTGTCCACCAAAAACTTACTTGCCTGGGGATGTAACTAGGGACCCCACGCGTATCAGAGGCAAGCACTCTAACACTGGGCCACTGTACAGTACTTGTGCAGATGTATCCTCGACTGTGCAACCTGTCCTCGAAGAACGAGGGTACTGTAGCTTTCCTGGTCTCCAGGGTTGCCTGACATTTCGCCCATCAAATATGTGCCATATCAAGCCATATTGATTTATCAAAGTTAGTTAGAAGGTATTATTAAGTTGTAATAATTTCTTATTGTGGCATTCATTCCATTCAGATGTGCATTTGCTTTGTTTTGCAGCAGTTTTCACAAACAGCAATGTATAGAATCAACACTATATATATATATATATATATATATATATATATATATATATATATATATATACAGAAAAAGCGAAAGATAATTTGTGAATGTGTTTGTGTGTTATGAAGGTTGATCTTATCCTTCTAAATTTAAAGAATTCAGTGTGCGTATCGGCAGAAGTCTCTTGTGTGGCATTTCGATTCTTACTCATCATACACTCCACACACAAAGAATGCATTATTTTCAAAGGAATAAAAATTTCATTCAAAAGAGGGACTGTGATTTTTCCCGTTTCTTTTTTTCTTTTCTTTTTCTTTTTAGGTGGAATGTGCTTGCAATAAAGGGAATGTTAAAGAAGTTCTGAGAATTGTCAATCCACTCAACATAGCTCCATACTTTTTTTTTTCTTATTTGTTCGGTTATTTCTTATAAAAGCGTTAAAATGTATGAGTATGCAATTTCTTTATATATTCAAAGGTGGCGCCAACACGATCAAACATTACCTAATTCGTCCCCTACTATGTCGTAACCTCCACCTTCTCTACTTTAAGTCAACATATAACAGATATTGAGAAAGAAAATGTGATATGACGTTACGTGGAAAGGTAACGTGTTCCGTGCAGCGTTTGTATACTTTGATTAGCTTCATCATTATTTGTGTCACGTTATGCGTCCCATACACATACAAACTTGCAAGACCAACATGCATGGAAGATTTGTTTCATCATGCATGTTGGAAGAATTTTTTGCATGTTGTCCAACATGCTGTCCAACCTTACTAGAAGCAGTTTGATTTAGGATTTAGATTTCTGGCCTTTCGGCATCTAAGGCCATTTAGCCCGTCTTGTTTGAAGGATGACGTCCCTCGGCCAGCATACTATCCGGGGGAAAGGAAAGGAAGAAAGGATGGGGGAAGGAAGAAAGAGGCCTGAGACATGGTGTGAATGAGGAAAGTAAAACCTCATTCAGGGTGGCTGGCCTGAAAAAGCGTTTTTACATTTTTCGACCGAGTGACCCCAGGACCAGACCCGGGACAGCTCACACCGAAGGCGAGAGCGTTAGCGACTATGCTACGCGGGGCCACTAGAAGTAGTTTGAGAAATGTGGATGACGGGAGTAGCTATATGTCCTTCCGTCACCAAAACAAGATGGCGGACGTTTAATTAAACTGATATCACGCTGTATTACGGGTTTTAGCGACGCGGTGTTGCCAAATTAGGCTCTAAAAGGGTTGAAATTCCCTATATTTTGCATATTTATAGTGTAAATCAGGCAACATTGTAAGATATAATTTAATTAAATTTTTATATCAATTTAATTAACCCTTTAATCAAACTCCTATCAAAATGATTAACCCTTTAATCAATCTCCTATCAAAATGATTACCCCTTTAATCAAATTGCTATTAATTTATTCAATTAAAGATGATTTCGTAGAATTAATGTAATCGCGTATGATGATATACGTACCGTTATTACCTTATAGTACTATTTAATTATATCAAATTTAATTAACCCTTTAATTAAACTCCTATCAAATTTCATTACCCCTTTAATCAAATACCTATTAATTTATTCAATCACATATGATTTCGTAGAATTAATGTAATCGCGTCTGATCATACACGTGACATCATTACCTTGTAGTGGTGTTTTATTGCGAACGGGTTTACCGTATTATTGAATTTTAAAGCTAATTAACTTATTGAATTAATGAACTTATAATACTTAACTTACCTGAAACCGAAGCGCAAGGAGAACTACCACCGAAAGCACCCGAGCTTATCCGAGCAGCGTTTTGATCCCGGATTTTTTTTTTTTTTTAACACGGACGATTACATCATCCTCAGTCCTGATCTTTTAATTATTTCTAAACGAACTTGATTTCCACCGAACAACTTACAATTATTTAATGTTACATTAATATTTTCATTTATTATAATTATTTAGAAATAAATAGTTGATTTAAATATTATTTATGCACGTGGAATAATAAATACTAGAAAGTACACAATTACAGTATAAAAGTACTTGATAGGAATTTTTTTACAGTACAATGGTGACATCTGTTATCCTCTTTTTATGCACCTTTTTTGTTGAAAGAAAGAAAGAAACCAAAGGCAAGCCGGCTATACATCTTCCTTTGCGTGTTGATACCTCCGAAGGTAGATTCCTCTTTACGTATAAGGAGGTGGCGCCATCAGGTAACAAGTCTATGTACTACAAAGGGCAGGAGGGAAAGACAGGATATATGACCTGGAATGAAACAACATCGGCAGGTTTCGGCGTGATTGATGAATAGAAATTTTTTTGTTATTTATTTAATGTTTACCTAATACAAGCGGAACGTTTATTGTCATTGAAAATTTGGAACACAACCTTGAAACCATGTGGAATTTATTGATTCTTAGAATGCTATTTACCTCTAGTTGAAATACAGCTTGTTGAAATATTTTCTTTGATGCTTATGCCTATTTTGTTGTACATAATCCCTATGTTATTAGTGAGAAGTAAAATAAAGCAATACAAATATTTTTTGGAAAGGACGGTGGTGCACTATTTGTGTGGACATTATCTGATTAATACCCACAAGTGTTGTAATAAAAACATGCTTTGATCCCTTGCGTTATTTTTCTGAACCACTATGTGGCTGTCTCCTATAAAGGTTATTATTCGGACTGTAGATACAGTGAGCGATATTATCTGAAAGAACAACCTTACGATGTTTATGATTTTTACCTTGATCCTTTATGGTGTTTACGATTTACTTATGTGAATGGATTTATGTCTGCAAGACGCCTCTAACTATGTACTAATACACGAATTGAAAGGAACGACCTCTAAACGGATGAAATTTAATTTAAGGGAAGAAAAAAAGCTACTACGTTAATTGGTGTCGTTATTTACTGGGTTATTGCTAAGTAACCACCAAAAGGTCCCCAAAATTTTCTCTTTTATGTGTACCCTCATTCAATATTTTTGAATAACATGTCGGGTAGAAAAGAAATAAAGTAAACTGACTAGATTCAAGCAATTGTGTGATGTGTTTGTGCAATCCAAGAAAACAGGACAGGGCAGGAGACTGAACCCTCATTTATTATAGCTGATGAAACATGAGGAAATCGAATTTTATCCATCCTTTATTTTTTTCTTTTAAATGATTATGGTGCAGGCGTCTGAAAGACATCCGTAACTGGTCATAGATGGGAGAAGTGGGAGGGAATGAACTATCACATTGAACGGATTTGGGGGTTTATAACAACACGACCGAGCATAGCCGTTTTATTATTCTTTAGTACTGCGTTTGGTTTAGAGAAGTTTTATCGTGAGGCTGTATTAAAATTTGTTGGAGTGGTAGTTCGGGTGTTTGATTTCAGCGGTTACCAGTATTGGCAACGAAGACTGTTTCAGCGCTTATGCAGAATTAAGGTAAGAAAACTTTAACTAATTTATACATAGGAAATATACAATTAAATATTGCAGATTGATTAATTCATGAAATTGATATTTCATTTTCAAACTTTGTTTTATTGAAAGAGATTTGTTTCATCATGTTGACTTTAGTTAATTTTGTGTTTAACATCCCTTTCAGCAGCGAGGCTTTTTTTTTTTTTTTTTAACGAAACGGACAAACTTTGATGACTGTAAGCAATGGAAAGTTGAATTGAATATTGCTTCGTAGGAATAAAAATTAAATGCCAAAGACGCGTACGCTAAAAGCTTAGCATGAAAGAAGCTCTATTATTATTATTATTATTATTATTATTATTATTATTATTATTATTATTATTATTATTATTATTATTATTATTATTATTATGAGTTGAAGTTTTTTGCACATCTTGAGTTTGATTTTAAACTTTGTTTTCCGTTTGGAGATTTTTGTATTTTATTATTATGCAGTACAGAATTAGAATCAAAGGTTGTAGGAAAACGATATTTGTTGAAGTGATTTTATTGGAGATGAGCACTGTGAGATGCGGATTTTACTTTTACGTTGACTACTTTAGCACATTGGTGTTTAAGGTTTTCTAACTATGAATTAATTTGAGATTATATATAAAGAAAATCCTTCGTTCAGCAAAGAGAATGACGTGTAAGAACATTAACTATGAGTTATTTGATTGTCTCCCATAGCCCTTTATCAACATTAGTTTTGTTTTCCTTATTTTGTAATATGATCATCAAATTGTGATGCCAGTTGTTATCAGACTTTTTTATTGCCGACTCCATTTACCGATAGTATTTTTATTATAGCTTTGTATAAAGTATTGACTTTATATGAAACGGAGCATTGTCAGTGTTACAGGAATTGCCCCGTGACAGAATAATTAAGTTTTAAGGGTTTTGAATTCTAAAATTTTGTGAGTAACGAAGGGGTTATTTTAATGGTAGCAGTAAAAATAAAGAGTGTCCAGTTAGGGACAAGTCATGAGATGAAATTGCGGTACTTTGTACATAATTTGCATTAACATCTAGAATGTTATGGATTGACTTTTAGCTGTGTTATGTATAATAAATGCCGTCGACGTTTTAGATTGAAGTTTACTAGTTTTAATTTTTTCTTAGATGCTTCACGCTGCATAATGAGAGGGGTCTACGCTTATTGACCGTACTGTTATTTATTATATTAGCCTTGTAATTGAAGATAGCGGAATTTGAATTTAGATCTTTTCTTGATTATGACTCCCCGAAAATGTACTCTTTTAATTTTACGGTTATTGAGTAAAATTACGTTTAAAGTCCTAGATAATGCATATAGTTCATTCAACACTGTAGCTATATGAGACACAGTTTAGCGGTGTTTGCCCATAGGTGGGTCTCCCGCAACTAAAACGTGTACGTTAATTGCTTAGCAAGGAACATGTTTTATTATTATTACTTTTAACAGATAGGCTGTATGAGACATGGACCTATATTTTATTATATTTATGAACCACAGGAAGTAAGATGGGGGGACCTCCACCGTGCTAAAGCCTTATATGTTACCCCAAGGAAGCTTAATACTTTATAGATGATATCTCTTTTGGATACATGTAAAATTAAATTTTATGGGGAGGAGCTTAAATGAAAGTAGAAATTGCGTAGAGCGAAATAGTAGTTTTAATTTATTGGATGTCAGAAAATTTAGTGTGAAACAAAGCGAATAGATTCATGACTTTTCAAAATAGCGTAATACAGGTAGCATTGACACTTAAGGAAATTGGATAGAGTGTATGAACTAAGGTAATTAGTTTTCTTAAATGGGGAACCTCCAGTGTCGGAGACATAAGTTTTAAAGTTATGGCTATTTGAGACATGACCCTCCAACGGTATGATTATATGAGGCACTTAATATATATACACCCGTATATTATTGAATTAGTAGCGCTGCTTTGTTTGGATTGAGATCCTGATGGCTGTTAGTAATTTTAAAAATGGACGGCACACGTGAATTTTAAAGTTTGGAGATTGGTAGAACAAATTTAAAGAATCCCCTTAACTTTGTTTACTGCACCATATTGTTTTAACATTTTCCCCCGGGAAAACTCACAGTTATAGGGATCTGGGGAATAATTCCGACTTTTGCAATTATAGTTGCTAACTTATGAGGGAGACGGTGGTGGTTTTGCTCCTTTAAAATAGATAGAACCCCTAAAAAAATCTATGGACATTGTTATGATGCCATAGTTTGCTTTCGAAGTAAGCACTCTACCACTGATTCCCGACAATTAAAGAAATATAGAAAATATTTTGATATGAAGACAAATTGATCAATACTGAGGCTATATAAAGGAGGAGTTGTACTGATTTGCTATTTAGACTAATCACATTGTATTTTAGTTTGTAGGTTACATTTTTATTAAAAAGTAGTGATGATTACAGGGACCGTAGACACAATTTTAGATACAACGAATTATAGTACATATATTTTAGATAGTAAGCTTTTGTATTTTTAGTTTTAATTTTGTTTGTTAGCGTACTATTTGACTTTATTGAATTCAGCTTGAAATTAGTATTCCCTGAAACTTAATTTTATTTCAGACTTATCAAATTAGCTATTAGTTCCGTATTTGTGTAAAATAAGTTGAACAGTATACATAAATTGTGTTTTGCATCCTTGTTTACAGTAATATTTGAATATTAGCGTACCCGATTTGTTTTATATCTATTTCCGTTTGATAATACAAATGAGAAATTGTTTAGATGGACAAAAAATTAAATGAAATTTCTTAATTAACAAATAGAGTCTTTAGCTTCCTTAAAATATTTGACGCCAGCAAGAAAATGTTATAGCACTCCTCAATACTTGTAAGGTTGATTAGTGGGATGTTCAGGACAATACTCAGAAATACATATAGAATTGGAATTAAGATTTTAGATTTTCTAGCCCACTTTGGATAATGACTTATTTGAGGACATGCCGAGACTTGTATATTTTGACATTTAAAATGCTTAACGTACAGGAGGTTTAACTATACAGGGAAGAAATACATATAGTTTAGGGAACGATATCGAATATATTTAATAGAAAAGTGCCTGAAATGTTATGTAGACTAGATAAGCACGTATGTAAGCCTGGGTTGCATACAACTAGGGATAACAGATTGAGTCTGATACTACCGTATCTCAACTTATTCTTTGAAATTTACTATTATAATGAGATGACATATTTTAGTTTAGCGTCCCGCAATTATGACTTTCGTAGAATACTCACCAATCTTCTTTCAAATGTAAGCCAAAGGGGGAGGGGTCCCACCACAATTTATATAAGATTTAAACTGTTATGAAAACACTTGACCGGACATGAACGCTTTAGCACCCCTAAGATTGGGACAGAGGGAATTTTGTATGCACTTGTTAAAGAATCAGTATCTTTCAGCTTACGGTGATCATGAGAAATGAATCTTTTATATTGACTTGCTTTACAAAGAAAGCTGATGAAAAAAGTATATAGAAAGTGGAAGGAAACTCCGGGAAAGCCACGATTACGCTGTTTGTTTACCACAATTTATACAAAACACTTGCTTTTGTCATGAGAACGCTACAGGGAGCCAAGAATTCCTAGCACCGGCCCCACAATTTTACTATTGAGTATGTCATGCATTCGAGTTAAATGGACGCAATTTTAACTATAAGTAGGATACGCATTTAGTTAGAAGATTTCAATATAAGCATTGACGGAAGAACTGCACGCTGTTAATATTTGTGAAAGTATAGGGAGTAGTCAATATGAATAATAGAAGCAGAAACACTTGTTTCAGTTCAATGTGAATACTATTGTTCAAGACACTAACACATGTAAAACTAAGAAAAAACTGTTTAATTTAGTTTCAACTTACATTTGCAGATTCTATTGAGAACAGTATTAGGGCCAAGTTATTGATATTGTCAGAAAATATAGCTGATACATTGTAAAGACTCATTTTCAAGCTTACCAATAATAATTATTAAATTTAGGCATGCCTTTTTTCTTATAAATAGTCACTAATTTAGTTCAATGTAGAATGCTTACCCTGGAACCCTACATTAGATAAATGCTTACTCAATGAGAGTCTACGTATATGGAAACTTATTGTATATGTAACAGAAAGTATCTAATTAAAAGTAAATCTGTATTAGCTGAGGCCGTTACATATGTATTTACCTTGTGTTCTTAAGTAACTAAGTTCTGAATTACAGATACTTTATATATGTAAAACACATGATCGTTGAAGCTACATGAACTCCTATTATTACTACTACTACTATTGCTACTCCGCTACTACTATTACTACCACTATTACTACTGCTATTAGTACTACCGCTACCGCTACTACTACTACCGACTAGTAGTATTACCACTGTCACCATCACTATTGCTACTAGTACTCTATCAGTACTACCACTGCTACTACTACTACTACCACCTCTACTACTACTATTACAGACTACTAGTATTACCACTGTCACCGCCACTACTGCTATTAGTATTCTATTAGTACTACCTCTGCTACTACTACTACTACTAATACTACTGCTAGTACCACCACTACAACAACAACTAATACTACTACTATTACAGACTACTAGTATTACCACTGTCACCGCCACTACTGCTATTAGTATTCTACCAGTACTACCTCTGCTACTACTACTACTACTACTACTAATACTACTGCTAGTACCACCACTACAACAACAACTAATACTACTACTACCGACTATTAGCATTATTACTGTCACCATTACTATTGCTACTAGTACTCTATCAGTACTAGTAGCAATAGTAATGGTGACAGTAATAATGCTAATAGTCGGTAGTAGTAGTATTAGTTGTTGTTGTAGTGGTGGTACTAGCAGTAGTATTAGTAGTAGTAGTAGTAGTAGTAGCAGAGGTAGTACTGGTAGAATACTAATAGCAGTAGTGGCGGTGACAGTGGTAATACTAGTAGTCTGTAATAGTAGTAGTATTAGTTGTTGTTGTAGTGGTGGTACTAGCAGTAGTATTAGTAGTAGTAGTAGTAGCAGAGGTAGTACTAATAGAATACTAATAGCAGTAGTGGCGGTGACAGTGGTAATACTAGTAGTCTGTAATAGTAGTAGTAGAGGTGGTAGTAGTAGTAGTAGCAGTGGTAGTACTGATAGAGTACTAGTAGCAATAGTGATGGTGACAGTGGTAATACTACTAGTCGGTAGTAGTAGTAGCAGTAGCGGTAGTACTAATAGCAGTAGTAATAGTGGTAGTAATAGTAGTAGCGGAGTAGCAATAGTAGTAGTAGTAATAATAGGAGTTCATGTAGCTTCAACGATCATGTGTTTTACATATATAAAGTATCTGTAATTCAGAACTTAGTTACTTAAGAACACAAGGTAAATACATATGTAACGGCCTCAGCTAATACAGATTTACTTTTAATTAGATACTTTCTGTTACATATACAATAAGTTTCCATATACGTAGACTCTCATTGAGTAAGCATTTATCTAATGTAGGGTTCCAGGGTAAGCATTCTACATTGAACTAAATTAGTGACTATTTATAAGAAAAAAGGCATGCCTAAATTTAATAATTATTATTGGTAAGCTTGAAAATGAGTCTTTACAATGTATCAGCTATATTTTCTGACAATATCAATAACTTGGCCCTAATACTGTTCTCAATAGAATCTGCAAATGTAAGTTGAAACTAAATTAAACAGTTTTTTCTTAGTTTTACATGTGTTAGTGTCTTGAACAATAGTATTCACATTGAACTGAAACAAGTGTTTCTGCTTCTATTATTCATATTGACTACTCCCTATACTTTCACAAATATTAACAGCGTGCAGTTCTTCCGTCAATGCTTATATTGAAATCTTCTAACTAAATGCGTATCCTACTTATAGTTAAAATTGCGTCCATTTAACTCGAATGCATGACATACTCAATAGTAAAATTGTGGGGCCGGTGCTAGGAATTCTTGGCTCCCTGTAGCGTTCTCATGACAAAAGCAAGTGTTTTGTATAAATTGTGGTAAACAAACAGCGTAATCGTGGCTTTCCCGGAGTTTCCTTCCACTTTCTATATACTTTTTTCATCAGCTTTCTTTGTAAAGCAAGTCAATATAAAAGATTCATTTCTCATGATCACCGTAAGCTGAAAGATACTGATTCTTTAACAAGTGCATACAAAATTCCCTCTGTCCCAATCTTAGGGGTGCTAAAGCGTTCATGTCCGGTCAAGTGTTTTCATAACAGTTTAAATCTTATATAAATTGTGGTGGGACCCCTCCCCCTTTGGCTTACATTTGAAAGAAGATTGGTGAGTATTCTACGAAAGTCATAATTGCGGGACGCTAAACTAAAATATGTCATCTCATTATAATAGTAAATTTCAAAGAATAAGTTGAGATACGGTAGTATCAGACTCAATCTGTTATCCCTAGTTGTATGCAACCCAGGCTTACATACGTGCTTATCTAGTCTACATAACATTTCAGGCACTTTTCTATTAAATATATTCGATATCGTTCCCTAAACTATATGTATTTCTTCCCTGTATAGTTAAACCTCCTGTACGTTAAGCATTTTAAATGTCAAAATATACAAGTCTCGGCATGTCCTCAAATAAGTCATTATCCAAAGTGGGCTAGAAAATCTAAAATCTTAATTCCAATTCTATATGTATTTCTGAGTATTGTCCTGAACATCCCACTAATCAACCTTACAAGTATTGAGGAGTGCTATAACATTTTCTTGCTGGCGTCAAATATTTTAAGGAAGCTAAAGACTCTATTTGTTAATTAAGAAATTTCATTTAATTTTTTGTCCATCTAAACAATTTCTCATTTGTATTATCAAACGGAAATAGATATAAAACAAATCGGGTACGCTAATATTCAAATATTACTGTAAACAAGGATGCAAAACACAATTTATGTATACTGTTCAACTTATTTTACACAAATACGGAACTAATAGCTAATTTGATAAGTCTGAAATAAAATTAAGTTTCAGGGAATACTAATTTCAAGCTGAATTCAATAAAGTCAAATAGTACGCTAACAAACAAAATTAAAACTAAAAATACAAAAGCTTACTATCTAAAATATATGTACTATAATTCGTTGTATCTAAAATTGTGTCTACGGTCCCTGTAATCATCACTACTTTTTAATAAAAATGTAACCTACAAACTAAAATACAATGTGATTAGTCTAAATAGCAAATCAGTACAACTCCTCCTTTATATAGCCTCAGTATTGATCAATTTGTCTTCATATCAAAATATTTTCTATATTTCTTTAATTGTCGGGAATCAGTGGTAGAGTGCTTACTTCGAAAGCAAACTATGCATCATAACAATGTCCATAGATTTTTTTAGGGGTTCTATCTATTTTAAAGGAGCAAAACCACCACCGTCTCCCTCATAAGTTAGCAACTATAATTGCAAAAGTCGGAATTATTCCCCAGATCCCTATAACTGTGAGTTTTCCCGGGGGAAAATGTTAAAACAATATGGTGCAGTAAACAAAGTTAAGGGGATTCTTTAAATTTGTTCTACCAATCTCCAAACTTTAAAATTCACGTGTGCCGTCCATTTTTAAAATTACTAACAGCCATCAGGATCTCAATCCAAACAAAGCAGCGCTACTAATTCAATAATATACGGGTGTATATATATTAAGTGCCTCATATAATCATACCGTTGGAGGGTCATGTCTCAAATAGCCATAACTTTAAAACTTATGTCTCCGACACTGGAGGTTCCCCATTTAAGAAAACTAATTACCTTAGTTCATACACTCTATCCAATTTCCTTAAGTGTCAATGCTACCTGTATTACGCTATTTTGAAAAGTCATGAATCTATTCGCTTTGTTTCACACTAAATTTTCTGACATCCAATAAATTAAAACTACTATTTCGCTCTACGCAATTTCTACTTTCATTTAAGCTCCTCCCCATAAAATTTAATTTTACATGTATCCAAAAGAGATATCATCTATAAAGTATTAAGCTTCCTTGGGGTAACATATAAGGCTTTAGCACGGTGGAGGTCCCCCCATCTTACTTCCTGTGGTTCATAAATATAATAAAATATAGGTCCATGTCTCATACAGCCTATCTGTTAAAAGTAATAATAATAAAACATGTTCCTTGCTAAGCAATTAACGTACACGTTTTAGTTGCGGGAGACCCACCTATGGGCAAACACCGCTAAACTGTGTCTCATATAGCTACAGTGTTGAATGAACTATATGCATTATCTAGGACTTTAAACGTAATTTTACTCAATAACCGTAAAATTAAAAGAGTACATTTTCGGGGAGTCATAATCAAGAAAAGATCTAAATTCAAATTCCGCTATCTTCAATTACAAGGCTAATATAATAAATAACAGTACGGTCAATAAGCGTAGACCCCTCTCATTATGCAGCGTGAAGCATCTAAGAAAAAATTAAAACTAGTAAACTTCAATCTAAAACGTCGACGGCATTTATTATACATAACACAGCTAAAAGTCAATCCATAACATTCTAGATGTTAATGCAAATTATGTACAAAGTACCGCAATTTCATCTCATGACTTGTCCCTAACTGGACACTCTTTATTTTTACTGCTACCATTAAAATAACCCCTTCGTTACTCACAAAATTTTAGAATTCAAAACCCTTAAAACTTAATTATTCTGTCACGGGGCAATTCCTGTAACACTGACAATGCTCCGTTTCATATAAAGTCAATACTTTATACAAAGCTATAATAAAAATACTATCGGTAAATGGAGTCGGCAATAAAAAAGTCTGATAACAACTGGCATCACAATTTGATGATCATATTACAAAATAAGGAAAACAAAACTAATGTTGATAAAGGGCTATGGGAGACAATCAAATAACTCATAGTTAATGTTCTTACACGTCATTCTCTTTGCTGAACGAAGGATTTTCTTTATATATAATCTCAAATTAATTCATAGTTAGAAAACCTTAAACACCAATGTGCTAAAGTAGTCAACGTAAAAGTAAAATCCGCATCTCACAGTGCTCATCTCCAATAAAATCACTTCAACAAATATCGTTTTCCTACAACCTTTGATTCTAATTCTGTACTGCATAATAATAAAATACAAAAATCTCCAAACGGAAAACAAAGTTTAAAATCAAACTCAAGATGTGCAAAAAACTTCAACTCATAATAATAATAATAATAATAATAATAATAATAATAATAATAATAATAGAGCTTCTTTCATGCTAAGCTTTTAGCGTACGCGTCTTTGGCATTTAATTTTTATTCCTACGAAGCAATATTCAATTCAACTTTCCATTGCTTACAGTCATCAAAGTTTGTCCGTTTCGTTAAAAAAAAAAAAAAAAAAGCCTCGCTGCTGAAAGGGATGTTAAACACAAAATTAACTAAAGTCAACATGATGAAACAAATCTCTTTCAATAAAACAAAGTTTGAAAATGAAATATCAATTTCATGAATTAATCAATCTGCAATATTTAATTGTATATTTCCTATGTATAAATTAGTTAAAGTTTTCTTACCTTAATTCTGCATAAGCGCTGAAACAGTCTTCGTTGCCAATACTGGTAACCGCTGAAATCAAACACCCGAACTACCACTCCAACAAATTTTAATACAGCCTCACGATAAAACTTCTCTAAACCAAACGCAGTACTAAAGAATAATAAAACGGCTATGCTCGGTCGTGTTGTTATAAACCCCCAAATCCGTTCAATGTGATAGTTCATTCCCTCCCACTTCTCCCATCTATGACCAGTTACGGATGTCTTTCAGACGCCTGCACCATAATCATTTAAAAGAAAAAAATAAAGGATGGATAAAATTCGATTTCCTCATGTTTCATCAGCTATAATAAATGAGGGTTCAGTCTCCTGCCCTGTCCTGTTTTCTTGGATTGCACAAACACATCACACAATTGCTTGAATCTAGTCAGTTTACTTTATTTCTTTTCTACCCGACATGTTATTCAAAAATATTGAATGAGGGTACACATAAAAGAGAAAATTTTGGGGACCTTTTGGTGGTTACTTAGCAATAACCCAGTAAATAACGACACCAATTAACGTAGTAGCTTTTTTTCTTCCCTTAAATTAAATTTCATCCGTTTAGAGGTCGTTCCTTTCAATTCGTGTATTAGTACATAGTTAGAGGCGTCTTGCAGACATAAATCCATTCACATAAGTAAATCGTAAACACCATAAAGGATCAAGGTAAAAATCATAAACATCGTAAGGTTGTTCTTTCAGATAATATCGCTCACTGTATCTACAGTCCGAATAATAACCTTTATAGGAGACAGCCACATAGTGGTTCAGAAAAATAACGCAAGGGATCAAAGCATGTTTTTATTACAACACTTGTGGGTATTAATCAGATAATGTCCACACAAATAGTGCACCACCGTCCTTTCCAAAAAATATTTGTATTGCTTTATTTTACTTCTCACTAATAACATAGGGATTATGTACAACAAAATAGGCATAAGCATCAAAGAAAATATTTCAACAAGCTGTATTTCAACTAGAGGTAAATAGCATTCTAAGAATCAATAAATTCCACATGGTTTCAAGGTTGTGTTCCAAATTTTCAATGACAATAAACGTTCCGCTTGTATTAGGTAAACATTAAATAAATAACAAAAAAATTTCTATTCATCAATCACGCCGAAACCTGCCGATGTTGTTTCATTCCAGGTCATATATCCTGTCTTTCCCTCCTGCCCTTTGTAGTACATAGACTTGTTACCTGATGGCGCCACCTCCTTATACGTAAAGAGGAATCTACCTTCGGAGGTATCAACACGCAAAGGAAGATGTATAGCCGGCTTGCCTTTGGTTTCTTTCTTTCTTTCAACAAAAAAGGTGCATAAAAAGAGGATAACAGATGTCACCATTGTACTGTAAAAAAATTCCTATCAAGTACTTTTATACTGTAATTGTGTACTTTCTAGTATTTATTATTCCACGTGCATAAATAATATTTAAATCAACTATTTATTTCTAAATAATTATAATAAATGAAAATATTAATGTAACATTAAATAATTGTAAGTTGTTCGGTGGAAATCAAGTTCGTTTAGAAATAATTAAAAGATCAGGACTGAGGATGATGTAATCGTCCGTGTTAAAAAAAAAAAAAAAATCCGGGATCAAAACGCTGCTCGGATAAGCTCGGGTGCTTTCGGTGGTAGTTCTCCTTGCGCTTCGGTTTCAGGTAAGTTAAGTATTATAAGTTCATTAATTCAATAAGTTAATTAGCTTTAAAATTCAATAATACGGTAAACCCGTTCGCAATAAAACACCACTACAAGGTAATGATGTCACGTGTATGATCAGACGCGATTACATTAATTCTACGAAATCATATGTGATTGAATAAATTAATAGGTATTTGATTAAAGGGGTAATGAAATTTGATAGGAGTTTAATTAAAGGGTTAATTAAATTTGATATAATTAAATAGTACTATAAGGTAATAACGGTACGTATATCATCATACGCGATTACATTAATTCTACGAAATCATCTTTAATTGAATAAGTTAATAGCAATTTGATTAAAGGGGTAATCATTTTGATAGGAGATTGATTAAAGGGTTAATCATTTTGATAGGAGTTTGATTAAAGGGTTAATTAAATTGATATCAAAATTTAATTAAATTATATCTTACAATGTTGCCTGATTTACACTATAAATATGCAAAATATAGGGAATTTCAACCCTTTTAGAGCCTAATTTGGCAACACCGCGTCGCTAAAACCCGTAATACAGCGTGATATCAGTTTAATTAAACGTCCGCCATCTTGTTTTGGTGACGGAAGGACATATAGCTACTGACGGGGACCGGGAAGAGTCAAATGGCAAGGCAATATGATTGTCTACCAACAAGTAGTAAACATCGAGGCCTACACAGGAATAATAACGATTCTTCTTCTTCTTCTTCTTCTTCTTTTTTTTTTTTTTTACTTACCTGTGGAGTGTGGAGATAACTAATCAGTGTCTTCGTTACAGCTGTGTTCATCTAGGTTATTTGTGGTTACCCGTGTTTCTTCCTGATCCGATGAAAATCAAAGTTCATTGTAGTACCACAGGGATGTAGCCACGGGGGACCTATTGGGGCCAGTCCCCCCCCAAATAATTTCTGGACCCGAAGAATGACCAGCTTTTAAAACATCATCGTAAGATTACCTCGGTTCAATCATTTAAAAATAATAAAATTTACACATAATTAATAATAATTTGCGGTAAATTATTTACCGATCGAAAAATAATATCCTGTATCTTCAGTGTAATGAATGACCAAATGCACAGGATATTACCACATCTGCTACAATCGATTGATCTAGTACTCCTATGCAAATCATGCCCAAATTAGATGGAAAAGGTTTAGATAATGAATCTATATTATTCCACACAATTTATATTTTTTGTGTGTAATTCTTCTTTAGATTTGTATCAATATAAACTGCATAACAAACAAATGGACTTAGAAATACTCTTTTTTTTTTTTTTTTTGTAACAGCAGATTACACAATTTACTGTGATTTATATTTGACAGCAGGGCCGTCGAGTGGGTTGTAAGCGCCCGGGGCGAGAATTCTTATCCCCCTCCCCAGTTTATTATGGAAAAGTACCAGAGTTTATTCTCTACTCCTAGATTTAAATATGGAATGTAAGACAAAAGAAGTTGATATGTCATTTTTTAAAAAGTGAATCGGTTTTGTAGTTAAAATATAAAAGTTAATGAAAACATGGTTTTCAATTATTGAAATCAAGTTCTATTCTTGCTTATTTCGAACTTGATACACATCAGCATAGTAATAGCGTAGAATATACAAATAACGAGACAAATATTAAATTCCAAGATTAAAAATTTCAGTTGAATAATCTTAGACGTGTTTTACTTCACTGGTAATTTTCAAGTTCAATACTCTATCTGGAGTCCCTCAAGGATCTAATCTAGGTCCCCTGTTATTTCTTCTTGTTATTAATGATATTCCTCTGTATATTAAAACTTCTTTTTGCCGACCATCAAATGCGTAAATCATCATAATAAAAATTACTCTGTCATCATTCTTCATACAGGGTATGTGGTAGATCGCTCAACTCCCGCTGATGCAATCCGGGTCCCCGCTTCGATTTCAGATAATATAAGTTTGTGATGGACAACAACATCGTATCTGTAAGTTTTCTCGGGGTTCTCCTGTTTCCTCCTACAGTATCATTCCATCATTTCAGATATAATTCTTCACTGTCATTGATTATTCGTCTTCTTTAGCCCATAAGGCATGATGATTTAAGATCTTCCTGGAAGGCAAAGGGCGCTCAGAGAAATTTTTCTAGGGGGGCGTATCTCCATGGTTGCTATATTACGTATACATTTTCATGGTGCCAAGGGGGCCCGGGTCCCCTGTCCCCTTCGGACATCCATGATGGGAGGGGAACTTCAATGAACAAAGAACGAAAGTAATACTACGAAAATATTGGTAAGATTGAATGCTATCGGAGAAATACCTCGGGAGTAAATTTTCTCCTGGGCCACCCCTTGAAATCATCACGGTCGTGGAATGATAAATTAAAGAAATTCATTCTTCACGGCTAGGGAAATATCTACGCCTTGATGTATGAGTATAATAAATAAATATTAATGGTTAAAATCGATTCAACAATAAATATGATTCCACCTCTATTACAGGGATTCTCATTTTGTTTTAATCTTCTGAAATCAACGCATTAAATAATGTACTTTAAAAAAAAAGCAGAGCAGAAACCATTTAGAATTTCTTCATGTGATAAGAGTAACATATCATTTTAAACGCGTATTACATTATAACCCATGTAATCGTTATCCTCCCCCTCAGTGGACTTTTTTTAAATACTTAACTGCTGGCTGTTTAAGATAAGGGTATTTTCCCTGTCCGTGTCTACTTTTCCATTTACGTGATATATTCAGTGAGACACAGAAGCGACGATGGGGAAAGAAGAGAATTTTGTTCTCATCTTGTTGTCTTGCTCGTTCTATCACATGCACATACACACACACTATCCACTCATCCACTTGATAACCCGAGTACAAAGGCATGTTGAGTCAGCGAAACGTGTTTTTGTCTGCGTTTCTCATAAGCATTGGCTTTCGCTTTTAAAAGCCTCAAGTGTTCGTTCTTCTGCTGACTTCCACAACAGGAGAAAAGAAAAGTGTTCTTGCACTCAAAAGCTTCCAGCTAAGATAAAATAGCGATCCGAGTGGGGCATTTTTCCACACTTCATTCAACGTTAACCTTGATAAGTTGTTACTGCACTTCAACTCTTCAAACTTCATACTACGTGAATACTCTCCAATCTCATTTCGTTACTATCAGTAAATCTTAATATTGTCCAACTCACACCTACATAGGCATTAACCCTACGTACACTAAGGGGTTACGCGTAACAACACACACCAAAGGTGGTTAAAAATGTCCACTATATAAATCATTTTCTGTCCCAGAAAATGTAATAGTCTTCTCTATATTGTACTAACTATAAATTAAGATAACTGAAAGTACAAATTGAAGAAAAATATTATATTTTCTGAGACAGAAAATAATGATTTATTGTGGTGGACACCTTTAACTGTCCCTTGGTATGCAGTGTTACGCATAACCCACGATTCCATTTTTAAGATAATCACTCTCAAACCAGCACGTCTTTCCCGCTTATGTGTACAACAATTTGCGTTAGCTATACCCATATTTTTTGTAATATTTTTTTGCTTCGGGAAGGTTCCGTGGAAGGACGTTATTATTTTAATAGAGAAAAGAATCCGTTATTAGTACCTTACTAACACAGAACATTGCTGATTGTTTATAGCAATTTATGAATGATTCCATGGTTACAAAATCAATCAAAGCATTGTGCAGCAAAATATGCTAGGGCTTGTGCAGGACTGACTGCAGAAGACAAAGATATTTTCACTTGTCCCAAAAATACCATGTAGTATCGGTGTAGTTTTATTTTTTTTAAGTCACAATACAGTGACACTGTTTGTTTATCTTCTTATGGACTAAAACTTTTCAGTTTGGAATTTCATTTGAACTTTGGAGATTATCGTTTTCACATTTTATCTTTTTATTCATCTTGCACTTTGGTTATTCTATTTTTTTGCTTCAGCCATGTTGTGTAGTAATATTTGAGTTCATATAACACAGACGATGTAAGCAGTAGCAAGATTTATCACAGGTTTCTAGTAGTATCCTAGACTTGGCGTAATTACCTGCACGTGTTGGTAAATACGCCACTGTGTAACACTTTTTTTTCTTTTGCCCTTGGTACAAAATAAAAGTCACATCATTGCTACATTTTTTTCTACATGCGGAAAAGGCCACTCTGCAACGCGCATGTCTTGTTCATTATGTTTCATGAAAATTAAGGCCATAAAAAAATCAAACACCCTTAACATGGCGTATTTACCTGCACCTACCTTATCAATATATCAAGTTCTTCCTTTCTTTAATTTTTTCTTTTTTCTTTTCTTTTCTTTTTTTTTTAATACTTTGGTTTAGGTTTTTATATTGATTGCATTAGTGCAAAGAAGTGAATATAGCATCCATGCATTTAACAATAAATTAGTAAGCAAATAAATAAATAAATAAATTTAAAAATTAAACATATACCTACCGATAGATCTCATTGAGCTGAATAAAATGCCATTCGTGAATATAAATCCTCATGAGTAGTTTTTTTTTTTTTTTTTTTAGAAAATCGAGGAAAACTCATTTTTGTAAAGTTAAAAGTTGATGCTGTATAGTAAAAATAAGATAAGATTGGTCCTGATCTAGCCTACATTATATACTCTTACCAAGATTTTTCATTATTATACTAGCAAGACGTGAATACACAGTATGGTTCAATTCAATTTATTTTGTCTTTAAAAAATCATATATACTACACTGATTCATGCAAATGAATAAGACTCGTCCAGTAATAAGGAAAACCATACATATACAAGTAGCTGCAAATATACATACATACATACATACAAACCTATGTAATTTGTATTTTGAGTATACTAAATTAATTTTTAGGATATCATAAGCTTATTTAAAAATACGCCATTTTAATGCTTTAATGAGATATAAACCAAAATTATTACTTTTAAATTTTAAGTTTTGTTTAACTACTGCGCAAAATTATATATACGAGGGTTACCACAAAAGTCATGGAAAACTTTTTTTTTTTTTACGAAAATGCGAACAAAGCAAGAAATTCTGAAATATGTAAATGGAACTTTAGTACATATGTAACGTTACCTCTAGCTAGTTGGATGAACATACATATTCCGCCAGGATCTAGCACGAGCTCGCGTGATATGATGCGAAGTATTTGTGCATCCACCATATTCACTAGACTTATCACCTTACGATTTCATCGACATACCAAAGCTGAAGGAACCATTACATGGAACATACTGTTAAACGAATAATTCGTTGCACTACTTTTTGTCGTGCTATATCCTGGTTCATCCAACTTCCTACATGTAACGTTTACATAACGTTCCATTTGCATATTTTAGAATTTCTTGCTTTCTTCCCATTTTCTTAAAATAAAAAGATGTTGCCATTACTTTTGTGTTAACCCTACATATCAACCGATAGATAACATCGGAGTTAAGACAAAGTGACATGCCAGAATTAAAGGTAAATTCTAATCCTTGTGCGTAGTTTTCGAGTAAACTATGAGTAACGATATTTCACGGCGTTAAAATGCATGCCGTACGTTTCCAGTAATAATTACAGTAATTGTAATTGAGAATTTATTATTCTGCTGAAAAAAATTGTTTCAAGTAGTGCCTAGATAGTGTGTCACTGTTAGGAGTATGTGTATCTCTGTTAGAAGAGAAACAACAATAGACATAAATTGTTATTTAAATGTCTACTCTTAAATAAATAAGTAAATAATTAAGTCAAACCACTAGGTGTGATAGCCCTTTGTTGGCCTCAACAGCTCCAACGTCATCGGTTAGCGATTAAATGAACTACGTTCAGCCTAGCGACGAATACGTGGTTAGCGCGCCTACGTCACTCTGTCTCTTAGGGGTCTTCACTACATCGAAATTAAACTACCGCTAATTTTAGAGTTTTTCTGTAATATCTTCAAAACAAATAAAAATATTCGAAAAGCAGAAACGTAGTCAACTAGATAATACGATTTTGCATGTGATACCTTTACCACAACTCACCTATCTGCTTTTGGTGTGCCGCTATTTACAGAACCCGTAAAAAAAAATGCTAAATCTATCTACAGTTGCAAATTGAAAGCAGATAGATGAGTTGTGATAACGGTATCACATGCCAAATCGTATTGTCTAGTTCACTACGTTTCTGCTTTTCTAATATTTTTATTTGTTTTGAAGATATTACAGAAAAACTCTAAAATTAGCGGTAGTATAATTTCGCTGTAATAAAGACCCTTAACAAACGTATCAGGAGCTTTGTAGACTTAGTGGACGTCACATCTTTTATTCACGTGACTCTCCAGGTTGCCTCACTATGCTGGGTGAATGCCGAAAATTGGGAAGCGCCAGCTGGGAACTGAACTCAGGACCACGTGCACATGGGTCCAACGCGCTTACCACTAGACTACGGAGCTCCAAGTAAATAACAAACTAAATAAATAAATAAGTAGGCTGTTGCATGAGAATAAAAGCGATCAGTTGTTGTTGGGTACGAAGGACATTCATTTTAACGCCATAAACATTCCCAGATTTATAGTTTTGTCTCCTGTAGGCTAGGGTCTATTTGCTGCCCCTATCACGGGTTCGTCCCCTCCTCCCGGAAAATTTTTGAAAATATTCTACTTAGAAAACTAAACACAATGGAAGTTCGCCAGGATCGTAATACTGCAAATTATGGATGTGTCAAAATATCAAATAACACTTTCGACAAAGTAAGATACTTTCAGAAGTCTAGGATCAATGTTAACAGACCAAAAGCATATCCACAAAGAAATTAAATGTCGAATAAAAGCAGGGAATTTGTGTTATTATTCAGTTCAAAATTTTTTGACATCGAGAATTCTGTCGAGTAATTTGAAACTTAAACGATAATCATGCCTGTTATGCTGTATGGTTGCGAGACATGATCACTTATTCTGAGGGAAGAACACGGTCTGCAAGCCTTTGGGAATAAAATCCTGAGACGGATCCAAGAGAAAAGAGGGAATGCAGAATGGCGGAAACTTCATAACGAGGAACTGCATAATTTATACGATTTGCCAAACATTTTTAGGGTCATCAAGATCAGGTGAGCAGGTTATGTAGCCGCAATGGAAGAAAGTACGAACACTTTCAAAGTTTTAACTTGAAATCCAAATCTGAAAATGACCATTAGGAAGACTTAGGTGCAGATGGGAGGAAAATGGAGAGCTTTTCTGAACGCGATACGCGATATTGAACCTCCGGGTTCCTTAGGCCATAGAGGTAGTTAGTTAGTTAGTTATTGTACTTAGGAAGGGGTTTTCTGCCATTAAAACCTCAAAAAATTTTCAAAATCTAATATTCTACAATATATATTTTTTAAAAGATAAGCACTTAAGTTTAACTATAGTAGAGGTTTTTTTCTGTAGGCGTCTGAAAGGTAATGAAACAAATGACAAAAAACTCACCTTGTTTATTTTTCAACAACATATATTTTTCAACTGATGTATTTGGTCGTCTTTTCTGTCATCGGTTACATTTTTGATGTGAAATACCACATTGAGTTTTTTCCCGTTGAACTGTATTTTATCTAAAACAGCGAAAATCAAAACGTATAGTGGTCTATCGAATAAATATCCATTCTTTTTGTTAGCAATATTTTAATACTCACTAAAAAGATATACATCGAGACAAAGATATTGTTATTTTTGCAGCTCAAAATACTGTATTATCAAGTACACAAGTTTTATTTTCTTATGAAATTTTCCGGTCGAAAAAAGAAATTTTTACAAAAGTCTCTGCTTTAAATTATACCGCTCTAGGCTGCAGCCTATTCAGCCTATTTAGAAATTTGTCCCTGGCCATAATTATTTTCCGATTTGCTCGAAAACTACACATCAGAACTTACTCTTAAGTATCTCATTTTACTCTGCTTGACGTGAGCTGTTGTCTGCTATAGCCTGTGTCTCACACTTGGAAAATACGAGTATTTAAATAAACAAATTTTGAAGAGTTAATTATCATTTTGAGCTATACCTCATTAACCATAGGGTGAATATATCTCATTAGCCGTCTTGCTAGTGTCATAATGATGAGCTTCATGAAGATATTTTCTGTATTAGTTTTATGTGGTGTGGTTATCGTAATTTTTAGATTTAGATTTTTTTTTTTTCGGAAACGACGCATGAAGGTTTACAGTCAACGAGATCTATAGATTGATTTATATCTCATCTTAGGAATTTTTTTTTTTTCGTTAAACATCTTTGAGCAGTTTTAGCCTCTACGGGTATTCTCGCAAAGGTTATCTGAGTTATTTTTGGATCAAGAGATCCAATATATTTCAGTCAAAAATTTTCTTGTAGGCCCTATATCTGGAGAATTACATATAGTGTAACCAAACCTAAACTGTCACTGAACTCAGTATGATGTGCTTATCCCGTTCAAAATAAGAAAACTCGATTTAGGAGCCGTTCAAAATTTTTGTGGTCCCTGATCCAAGATTCAATATATTTTAATAAAAAATTTTCTTGTACTCCTTATATCTGAAGAACTATGTAGCCAAACCCAAACTATTACTTAACTCAGTATGATGCGCTTATTCCGTAGAAAATGAACTCGATTTAGGGGCCGTTCAAAAATTTTGTGGCCCCTGATCCAAAAACTAATTATTAGCCAAGATCGTAATCTTTTGGTCTTCTTCTTTTTTTTTCATTCCTAAAATTATTGTTTATGTTAAACTTCTCTGAGCAACTTTTAGCCTCTACGAGTATCTCGTAAAGGTATTCTGAATTATTTTAAATATTGTTGTCATCTAAAAAAAAAAAAAAAAAAAAAAAAAAAAAAAAAAAAAAAAAAACTGAATAAAAAAGGTAGTGAGATACTGAGAAAAAACTAGTCGTATCTATTAGTTATTAGTCCTGTTTTACAATCATCTTAAAAGTTTGTTCTGTAGTTAAAAAAAAAAAAAGAAGTTAAAAACAATTTAATCAATGTTGTGTTTCAAAGCTAAATTTTAAACCAAAAGTCATTAACAAAGTTGATAAGAGAAAAGAGGGTTTTTCATTCAATCAACTTTGTGCGTGGTTCGTTCTACGTAATGAAGAATCTTTGATGTCCGCTCTTGTTTCTCTCAAAGGCATCCGTTCGTTCGTCGGTCTCTCCAATTCTCTTCCCTGTTGATCTTCGTCAGACGAGAAATTTATTTGTCTTTGAAAGAGAACCGTAACGTAGCCTCAGAGACATATAAAATCCAAAACTTCAACAAATAGTTTTAGCCGCCTGTTACACGGGGAGTTTTCCTTTCAGGAAAAAAAAAAAAAAAAAAGTAACAACTGGGAAACGGTAAAGTTATTTGATTACAATAGTTATCGAGGTTCTTCTTCTTTTAACGCTATTTATAAGCTGTTAAGATGTCAGATATCGTTCAAAAAAATGAACTTCAAAAGAAACTCACTGAGTTCTCTTCTGCTGAAGAGGACGCCGCAGCTTTATTTTTATTATTATTATTGAAAAAAAAAGTAAAAAGAAATCTTTTACATCCCGCACTCGTGTACCTTTAGGCCAAAGGAGATAGATGTTAATGAAAGTGAATGATCAAAGTGAAGGGAAAGAGTTGATGGAATCAGAATGTGTGTGTGGGGGGAAGGGGGTTGGAACAGGAGAGCCACAAGAAACCTACAGATACAATGTTACATACTTCAAACTCACATGGGCTTCAGAACACCTCACCACTGAATCACAGTGCCCCTATTATTATTATTATTATTATTATTATTATTATTATTATTATTATTATTATTATTATTATTATTATTATTATTATTATTATTATTATTGAAATCAATAATAATCATATATTTGGTTTTCTTGTATTGTTGTGTTGTGAAGGGTTAAACTTACCGTTCACGTGGGCTTCAAACCATGAGACCTATTCAGTGAAATTATTATGTGATATCTTCAAATAGATAAAGAATAATCGAAATATGGAACAAGAACGCGCTAGACAATATTAGTTTGCATGAAGTACCGTTATCACGAGTCACCTGCACCTATTTAGAAACGCGAAAATAAATGCCGATTTTCAAAATGGTTGGAAATCGAAAGCAGATAAGTGAGTCGTGATAACGGTATCTCATGTAAAATAATATTATCTAGGAGCTCTTGTTCCACTTCTCGATTATCTTTTATATATGTGAAGATATCATATAATTACTGTAAAATTAGTGGTATTTTAATTTTGTTGTGGTGGAGCCTATTAAATCCAGTGGTGTTGGCGGGTGCACAACCCATCATGCACTATGTTATTTGGATTGAGTGTTTGCCGTTATGCCAAAGCTGACATCTAACTGTATATACAGGGTGTTTCAAAAGAACACCGGCAACGTGTGGGAGGCGATTCCTGGCACCAAGATAAGACAAGTGTAGGCCAACATGGGTGCACAAATGTTTCTTATCGGAGTTATAGGCTGCCGAAAACATGAAAAAATGAACTTTAAACGTCCATAGGTCCAAAACTATGAGATCTACTGTACTCGGGTCAAAACTTTACTTAGGAACTACTATGTTCGCTATCCAAAATTACAAGTTTCAGAGTCCTAAGGTATTCACGCAACAATTTTTATAAAAAGAGTTTGGCTAGGGACATGTAATTTGAAGTACTCACCAACTACCTCTATAAAAATTGTTGCGGATGTACCGCAGGATTCTGAAACTTGGATATTTGGATAGGACAGATACTAGTTTCTAAGTGAAGTCCTGACCCGACTATTTAGGTTACATAGTTTTGGAGCTATAGACCTTTAAAATTCATTTTTTCATATTTTCGGGAACCTGTAACTCCGAAAGGAAACATTTGTGCACCCAGATTGGTCTATACTTTTTGTTTTATCTTGGTATCATGAATAACTTCCCAAACGTTGTCGGTGTTGTTGTGAAACACCCTATAGGTCTTAAATGCATTAAGGAAGTGTCACTGTACTAGTACTTTCGTGTGTCACTCATGAATATTTATAAATGTTAAAGAACAACCATGTTGTATATTAGTAAGTAATTTTTTTTTTCTTATTTTTACAGCACTGACTTCCTATCTCCGGGTGAAACATTTCAGAGTAAAAGCTTATGTAACTTGACCATGGTGAGTATCCTTGTATAACGTTTCGTACTAGCTTGTAATTTATTGTAGTTTTTTAAATATTACATCACAAGATTCCTTTCAGAATTCTTACTATCATGAAGATACATAATAAGAGTTAATTTTCGTTAGGCCCCACCCCGATTACACATATGGTGAACCGATCAGATCCTAACCTAACCTAAACTAAACTAACCTGTGTTTAGAAGCTGGTAGGGGTTAACGGAAGTTATGCCCAATCAATACTATAAAAACAGTGGTGTCATTTAAGGGAGGCAAGATGGCGTGATTGCTTCCATTATGCCTTTTGGAGACAGTTTCAAATCAAGCATCGTGGACAATACTACTCTCCTCCCTCCCCGAAATAACAGCCTAAATAACAGTCATAATTATTCTAAAGAATTGACTTTGACTATTAACCATACGTATTTTCAAGTGTCAAAAGAAATTAACATTTTTTATACATGTATATTTCTCACCGTGCATGTTTAAGCCTTCAGGTTGTCTGCAAACAATTTCCTGAACGCTAGCGACATCTATTGGGGCCAGGTAGAAGGCAACGCAACTAGACTAGCCAAATGTCCGTAGTTTGAAGGAAATTTCCCTAATCTAGGAAAAATTCGTAGCCCAAGTTAGCAAAAAAGAAAAGGGGATTTTTTCGATAAAATGTGAAAATACAGAGAAATTCTCGTGCAGATTAATTGATCAATACACATTTTTAAACTTTTCTTTCTTCTTCAGAAATAAACCAATACGATAGCAATAGTATGTATGTGTGTATGAGTGTGTGTCTTTACAAAGTAATATAATTTGTACCCATTCTCGGCAAGGGCATAAAACAAATGTAGTTGGCATTTCCTTTAATATAGCCAGGGCCGTGCCATGGGGGGGAGACGGCCCCGGGCGCCGAAGTAAAGGGGGCAAAAAATTCCGGAGAAAAAAGGAAAAAGGATAGGAAAAATTGCTTGGAATATATGTATGGGGGCGCCGTAGTATACTCTCGCCCTGGGCGCTGATTTTCTACGGCACGGCTCTGAATATAGCTAAATTAATCTTATCATATAACTTCTGTCATAGAAATTTGACACTCAATAAACTAGGGAGGAAAATTTCATAAGAAGTGGGACATCTAGTGTCAGTCAAGCGATTTTTTTAAAGGAATCTACGAACACTGCTACTAGCCTGTAGACTATTATAGGAACCTGACTATAGTCTGCATTACTCACTCGAGTTGGCGTGTGGCGTCAACCAATAAACTTACAGTGCGCTGTTGCCAAACCTTCAATGAGGTTTTTAATCATTCGTAAATGACCATAAATATAAACAAAATCAATTACGAAAGATTAAATTCCTCACTGAAAGTTTGTAATCAGCGCACTGCGAGCTTATTGGCTGACGACATACGCCAATTCAGATGACGCGGAATATAGCAGAGTGAGGCATTTTGTTATTATAAATAGGATACATCATAATGAGTAACATATATTTCCGGTATTAATATTTTGCTTTGTCTTTTTGTTTGGTATAATTGTGAATTTTATCATCGTACCTAGAATTATATCTGTCGATTGTGCGTATGTTTTTTTTTTTTTTCGGTGACCTGTCGATCATAAAAAGAGTTTTCTACCATTTACCAGCAAACGAGAGCATTTCACAGTCAGTATTCGTTTTTCTTTTGATTTTGTTTCCCCGACTCTGATCACTTGAGTTAGCATTTTGCACTCCATTGGAGCTCATAGAGCTCTGTTAGTCATTTTCTTCCCCTTTTTCTCATGTTGACGTGTCATGGACAGTGAATAGCTATGTGTGGAGAAGAGTTTTTTTTTTTTTTTTTTAAGCACTCTTACTAGGAAATAAAATGCACCTGGCACAGCTCCAGATTTACAGAAGAGAGAAATGGGTGTCTACATACTACGTCACCAAGCAATCTCTCTCCTTCCTAGTTAATGTTTTATATCGGTCATAATAGGGATTGATGATGAGTGATTGGATCGTGATATACAAGAGTCTCCAAATGATTACTTTTTATTCTTCCTCGTTACTTTATTTTTTCTTCGTTTTTTTTTTTTTTTTTTTTTTTTTTTTTTTAAATTTAGCAATGAAAATCAAGCTGGATAAAGATTAAGCATTATCCGAAACCATAATTCATTTTCATGTTCGTGTAATTGAATTTAGGTGCATCTGATAGCTTGCGGGAATTCTACAGAAGTGTATTCTTTTTCCTCAATATACTTGAAACTGATGGCGAATCTTGAGAGAAATCACGTCGGTAAAAATAAATAAATAAAATACAAGAAAATTTACTATAGCTTCAGAAGCTCTATAGAAGAAGTACTACATTAGTAGAAAACTTCATTTTCTTATAATTAGTAGCGATAATCCGTGTTTGTTTATATTGAAATACAGTAGAATTTTCATTGACGTGTTCAAGTGAACATCTTTGTGTATTACATACATAACTACTTACTTGTGTCTGCGTACTACACTTTGAAGATTTTTCAGTTCAGTTTTTACGAGGAATAACAAGTGAAATCATCTATTAAGTGCGTTTGTACTTACAAAGTTTCTATGGCAATGATAAGCACAGTTTGAAAAATGATCGGCAAGTGGCATGTGGTTTGGATTCCACGTTAATCAGTAGGTTCCGTCTCATATAGCCTCGCTGCTGAAAGGGACGTTAAACTCAAAATCAACTCAACTCAACCTATACATTCTCAAAATGTCACGTTTCTAACCGGTTTGGCCTGGGCGTTGATTAGTCAATCACTCATTCAGGACAATCCGCGTGTAAATTAGGGATGCGCACGAGACGAGTCGAGACAGGATTTTCCTGACAGAATTCGAGTCGAGACACGGCTCTTCCAATAGAAAAATATATATTTTTCGAGTCGAGACATCACTTTTACAGGTGGCCCCGCGTAGCGTAGTCGCTAACGCTCTCGCCTTCGGTGCGAGCGGTCCCGGGTTCGATTCCCGGTGGGGTCACTCGGTCGAAAAAGTGTAACACGCTTTTTCAGGTCAGCCACCCTGAATGAGGTTTTCCTGGGTTTTCCTCATTCACACCAGGCAAATGCCGGGGTGGTACCTAACTTATAGGTCCCAGGCCGCCTCCTTCCCTCCCCAATCCTTTCTTCCTTCCCTTTCCCCGGATTGTGTGCTCGCCGAGGGACGTCATCCCTCAAATCGTGACGGGCTAAATGGCCTTAGATGCCGAAAGCCCAGAAATCTAAATCCTAAATCCCTAATCACTTTTACAGCACATTTTCGAGTCGAGACAGTCATAAATCTTGTCTCGTGCGCATCTCTAGTGTAAATCGAGAAGGTATTATATTCCATTTAAAAATGGACTTCCGTTATAAGTAATCTACTTCCGTTTGTTTTGGAATTTGGAAACATCTTTGAATAGAAATAATGTTATTTTACTTGTTACTTTTGATAACCTAACCATTCGTGGACAGGTGGCCTTAGACACCATACCCCTACTTTCTAGAACTCTATTTTTTATTATTTACTGGCACTTCTATTTTTATTTCAGTATTGTTGTTCACCATTGTAATTTAACAACATTTAAATAACAACAGGATTGCCAGTAATGCATTGTAAATGTAAATGAAATTAAGTTTTACGTCGCATGGTTATGCTCTTTAGGCGAAAGGAATCGAATAATTAATGAAAATAAAGGATTATGAAAGAATTGGTGAAATGAGAATATTGGAGGAGACAAGAGAACCCATTGACACTATGTCGTTTACCACAAACTCACACACAGGAATAAGGGCCGCGATGGCTCAGTGGTAGAGCGTTCACCTCTGGGGCTTGGTGTCCCTTGTTCGATCCCTGCTCGCACCAAGTGAACTTTGTGGTAGACAAACACCGTGTGTGGTTTTTTTCTCTGGGTTCTCCCGTTTCCTCTCACTTTCTTCATTCCACCATTTCATTAATTATTTCATCATCACCGTGTCCTTTAGCCTAGCCGGCATAAGTGTGGGACGTAAAACTCAGATTTCATTTCATTTTTTTTTCATACAGGAATGGTACATGAGTAAGTATAAATACTACCAAAATACATATACAGTATAATATAAGAGTATTTGAGTTGAAGGTTATAATTGAAATAAATCATAATACTAGCAGTAAAAGTCATGTATATACAGCAGAATATAATTTAACTGGGAACGGTAGATCTTCTCTCATTTTTTTTTTAAAGGAAAAAGAATAAAATTGGATTGTAGTTGAAAATGAAAAATGGAAGCGTGTGTTATCGACAACAGGAGAAACCGAAAAGAGAGGGGTGGAAGAAAAGGGCAAAGTGTTGGAGAAACACTATTAGCTGTCGCTTCCAAAGTTTAGAAGCAAAGAGTCCAGAGTTTTTATTCTATTTTTCGTCCTTTCTCTGTGATCCGATCTCTCTCCCCTGTATACCCTTACACGTTTTCCCCGTTTTCTTTCTTTTTCAATTCAATAAATCACACCAATCGATTGGAGGTGTATTCAATGGATATATGCTGCATTCACCCATTCTGTATGGCTTTTGTGATGGTGCATTGGACGTGTTGGTGCAAAAACCACAGAATGGAAGGGTATAAATTAGGAGCACATTATTATTATTATTATTATTTATTCTTAAAAGAAGTCTCTCTACTCTGTCGAAAGCGTGCTTGTGCATTTTACACGATTCCTGGTCTTTATCATTTTGGTGATAGTTATCTTAGTTATTTATGTTTTGTACCCCATATCAGTTCAATACGTGGTTCCCGCAACAAAGAGTAATGAAGATTATATTTTTAAAAATGTTTTACGGCTTTGTGCTACACAGGTTATGAAGGATGGGATTACCTACGAGGATTGTTCAATAAATTTTTGCTTCAACCGTCTATTTGTTTGTTTGTTTTTCGTGCATAATACACTTAAACGAAAGCTTGAACCTTCTGTTTTACAAATACGATTTATTGTTTAAACTTCGTGTCCGAGGATCGAACCAAGGACCACTCGCACCAGAGTTAAGCACACTACCATTAATCCACCGTGCTCCCCTCTTCCAGATAACGATGGTAAATATAGTGTTATAATCAGGAGCGTCATTTCAGATTTTGCTTTGGGGGGGGGGGGAAGACCCTTTGATATAAGTAAAATTTCGCGTATTTCACTGATTTACTACTATTTAATTGATAAAATCTATAGAAATCTCAAACTCAGGGGGGGGGGCAATTGCCCCTCGCTGCCTCCCCCTAAATAACGCCCCTGTTATAATACGAATATAAAAGACAAATCAATGAAATAAATAAACTATGTGCTGACTGCATATTTAATGACTATCACACTGCATTGTACTTTTTAATGATGTAAAAGTGGGAAATTACTATCACATGTTTTCTTGTTTGTTTGAGTTTGTATGTTGACTGTCTTTTTTTTTTTTTTTTTTTTTTTTTTTTGAACGAGTTTATTTTCTATCCCATTAATTCAAACAAATATAATAGAAAATATAAGAATTACTATTCAGTCAAAATTCTCGTGTCTTCGCGAATTCTGTCGAAGAATTTGAAACTTAAAATATATATATAAAACGATAATTATGCCTGTTATGCTGTATATTTTTGAAATATAATCAATCCCTTATATTGAGACAAAAACGCAGACTGAAAATATTTCAAAATAAAATGATAAGGGGAGTACTTTGGACCCAAGAGGGATGAGAATGGAGAATGACAGAAACTTCATAACGAGGAACTGCATAATTTATACTGTATACCTAACACTGTTATAGAGATCATTAAGTTTAAGAGGCTCAGGTGGGCAGATTATGTAGTAGACAGAATAGAAGAAAGAGGGAACATTTTCAACATTTTAACAGGAAACCCAATCAGAAATAGGCCATTCAGAAAACCTAGATGCAGATGGGAAGATGGATATAGCAGAAATTGGATCCAGTTCGATAAGAGCAGAAGTCAGTGGAGAGCTTTTATGAATACGGCATTAATCATTCGGGTTCCATAGCCCACAGAGTTAGTTAGTTAGGTTTTCCCTTACAGTTTCTTCTTGTTCATCGTAATATTTTTAACGGACATATAAAGGCATAATAAAGCAGTAGATGTTATATGCTAGGTTATACTATCGGTCAGCAATGTTGTAGCACAAAATACTAACATTTAAGTTGCAAATACCGAAATATCTGTAGCAGACTACAACGTTGTTTTAGTTTAAAGCAAAGCAGGTTTAGTCTAAAGGAAGTTGTTTTAGTTGAAAAAAAAATGTTTCTTAATACCTTATTTTCTCATGTCTCCAACTTTCAATCTACGAGTAATATATAGCGAGTGTAGCTTGGTGACTGATCATTTTGACCGAGATTTCTCATGAATTCCACCAGGCAAATGCTGGGAGAGGACCTTTAAATATTGATTGATTTACTTTCACCTTCTTTCCCTTTTGCTGTTATAGTCAGTATTCGGAAATCAAGTGATCTGAAGCATTCGGCTGATGATAGGTGAAATTCATTCGTAGATTCAAGTTCCACTGAAAAATATCTGCGTTTTTAATTGTCTTCTCGAGATTTCTGTGTTTGTGTCCTTGTCGAGTGTGGTAGAAATTCAAAACATGTTCGAAAGAGTTGTCTAAGTTAAAAGAAAAAATGGATTGTTCATGCTACGCAAAATGTGATGTCTCGGCTTCGAATCCGGTAGCCAGTCATCTTAAGTAAGTTTTTCCCATAGTTTTTCTAAATTTTCACTAGACGAATGTCCGGATGGTGCCTTTAATGTAGTCCCTGACCGATTTCCTTGTACTACAGTTCCCGTTCTTGGTTTTGTTGTTTATGCTTGATGATTGCAGTATAATATTCGCTGATTAAAGTTTAGAAAATAAATTTTAAAAATAATTAATTATAAGAGATAAATCTTTATTTACATCCGTATTCAAGCTTGAGACGAATTGTACCGTAGTTCTCTCAGTCTGTAATCGTTTGCACATTCTCGAGTCCAGGCTACGCCCTTGATGTGTATAATATTCGATTAGCAATTTCTTACTTTGCAAGTACTTAAACAAGTAGCAGTGTGATGTGTACAGCACGTGAGGGAGTTTCGTTTATATGGCATGATATTTCTCAATTAATATTGAATCCGGAAGTAGTAGATTTTTACCACTTCCGGTTGTAGTAGAGAGAGATGAGAGTGAACATAAAATATATTCTTGAGACGCTTAATTGAGTACTGAAAACAGCTTCTTGCTGTCTATAACAACTTTTACTCTATAGTAACCAACGCTAAAACCGGAAGTGGTTGATTTTTGTCACTCCCGGTTTGAATAGAGAGTTAAGAGAGAATATGGTACCTATTCATAGAACTCTAAATCTATTTCAAACAAAATGGTTTCTCGCACTCTCTGATCTTTTGGATCTATGTTCGAATGTTGATCAATATTGAAACCGGAAGTTGTAGCAGATTTCTATCATTTCCGGTTTTAGTAGAGAAATGATAGTGGAAATAAAATATACCCCTTAGACGCTTAATTGAGTATCGAAAAAGCTTCTCACTATGTATTATCATGTTCTATAGTAATCACCGTTAAAATATGTAAGTGGTTGGTTTCTATCACTTTGGGTTTGAATACCACATCCATCAAGTAATTCAATTCTCAACTTTTGACTCTGTAGTAAAAATTTAAAAAATAAATTTAAAACATGCCATTAAATGTGCATGATCAAATATCATAAAGCAAGCATCTGCTCTGAAAAATCACTAATACAAAATGTCTGAACAAACACTCGTTAATACTATGTATATCAAAGGCATTTTACTTTGATTAGGGAAACACGCCTAATTTATGTCTCCGGACTAAACGAACTGTAATTCCCTCGAAATGTGTTTGTGTGTTTGACGTTCAACAGTCGTTGTTTGCAATCAACCTCACAAAACAACATCAAGCGTTAAGAGTTTTAACGATTAGTTTCGGCTAGGCGAGTGCACTCGACGTTTAAAAAAAAAAAAAAAAAAAAAAAACTACTGTGACTTGTTCACAACGAATCCCCAAAAACAAATCCTTCGCATTTCAGTTAATTAAACCACGCTTTATGTCGTTAATTTCCCCCCTCCTCTTCCTACTTCCAAAACATATTTACGATTTAACTATCTGGCTAATGCCGAGTTTTTTTTTTTTTTTTTTTTGGAAAGGGGGAGTCGACAGTTCTATGTAGAAAAACAAAAAATGCACTAATTATACTAAATTACTCCTGATGCGTGTTTCATTAGCCACTTAATTATCTGATTAAACATTAGGCAGTTGATAGGGACGGGGAAGGTAAGGAAAAAATATTAAAGAGTATGATTCAGAATATTGTATGGTCTCATAATGCAGTATATCTAGAATGCATGTTATTTCAATTATTTATGCATAAGATATCCATTTCATATGTGTATCTAGAGAGCGTGTGACTCTTGTCTTCAAAATTTTATTATCAATTTTATAATTTTGATAGTTCTTAACTAATAGTTTGACTTAATTCTAATGTTTTTGAAACACTTCAGTATTTTATTTCAGTGATCAACATGATAATAGTACTGGGGCCCGAATATCTCGCTAAGTCAGCAAAAATTTTTGAGAAGTCGAAAGTCAAGGCCCCTGGACCGGGGTCAATGACCTACGGGGTGCCCTAAATTTTGGCAATTTTCTAAAAATTTAAGGGGTGGTCCTAAGTACCTGTACCAAAATTTAGGGATGGGCCAACGTACCTCTGCCAAAATATAGAGGGGGTGGCCCTAGATACCCTAGGTCATTGACCCCGGGCCAGGAACCTTGACCTTTGATATCAGAAAATTTTTGCTGACTCAAGGAGATATCCGGGACCGAGTACTACTACGATTCTTCACAGTACTGTTTCGAAAACGTTGGCAAGTGCAATTAATGAGAAAAAATGGGAACGCTTTAAGAAAGTTTAGGGTCAAACCCGGGCGCACCCCCAGACTTAGACTGTCGTAACTCAAAATATATTTTTAATTGTTATAAATTTTTAACGTGTAATAATTGCAATGTGTATGTATTTAAGAAAGACTTTGTCTGCAATAATTATTACTATACATATTGAAATAATGTTACAATTTTCAAAAAGAGACGAGATAATGAAGTTCCTTTAGATATAACAAATTTCATTGGCTTACTTTCAAAATTGACATTTCAGAGTTACGACAGTTTTATTCTGGGGATGCATTGAAAAACCTTTATATCTTTATTCATTCTACAGAATTATTTGCATCAAATATATCAGTACTTTGTTTTTTAAAGATAATTTAAAAATGATCATAATGGTTTAAGGTAAAACGAATACACGTCGTTTTTTCTTTCGCTCTTTTTCAGCGGTTTTTTCTCGCTGTATTTTTAACATCAAAAAGCCAGAAATAACAATCTACTGATCCACTGAGTTACATTAAGAACATTTTTAAGTGGTATGAGTTATTTGTTAGCAATAATATAGTAAACCCAACAAACAGATCTTTCCTCTGGGGATGCGTACGAGACAAGATTTGTGGCCGTCTCGACTCAAAAATGTGCTATAAAAGTGATGTCTCGACTCGAAAAAATGTATATTTTTCTATTGGAAGAGCCGTGTCTCGACTCGAATTTTGTCAGGAAAATCCTGTCTCAACGCGTCTCGTGCGCATCCCTACTTTCCTCCAATATTTGTTTGCATCGAAATTCCAGACATGACAATTTATTGATTTTCACTTCATGTATTCATTCACCTAGGGCATGCAATATCGCAGATGGATTCCTTTTTATATTGTTAGAAGGCCACACCAGTTATGAATCAATTATTGAATTGAGGATTGCTGATTTAATACTTGATTAGAGAAAAAATATGATAATGTTAATGAAGTGAGTGAAGTAGTAATAAAATGTTTATGTCAGGGATGTAAATAAGCAGCAGCATTTTCTTGCCCACATTCCACAACAGAAGTCATTTACTTACTTTTAAAACAAATAATAGTGATATGAATAACTCGCCCGCACTAATGAAGTGGGTGAGTGGTTATTTGCATCACTGGTTTATGTAAAGTAAATCGTTTCTTAGCAATATTGTAATAAATCTAACCAGTAGTTTTTCTTCAAGTATTTCTCGCAATGAAAGTCCAGAAACAATGCTTTAAAAAAATCCAGTAATAACAAGGTTTTTAAATAATGCTAGTCATTCATTAGCAATATTGCAATGAAAATGTCACTCTGACTGCTCTAGATATCTGACGGCACCGGGTTCTTCCTCTAGTTCTGGCTGTAGGATATTAAAAAAAAAATCTTTTCAGTTTTACGTTTCACGATATATGCCCTGTAGACTAAAGAAGACTGATGATTAATGAAAGTAACTAATTATAGAACAACTGGTGGAATGGTAATGCGGGAGGAAACGGAATAATCTATGGATACAATGTTGTCGACAAGAAATTCTCTAGAATATTCGGGGTAGACATAAATAGTTCTTACATTTGATTCAAAATGTAACGAGTTTGTTTATTGCGGATTCTTATTTTGCAAGTCGAGATTACATTGAGATTTGTTTTGTTTTGAAGTTACTTTCATTGATTTTTTTTTGCAGCTTTCAATCTATATATGTATATTAAAAATGAAAGTGACTATATTTGTGAAGCGCTTGAACCACCCGACCCTTCTCGATCAAATTTGCTACATAGATAAAGTTCGGATCTGAGATTTTTTTTAATATCTTTTCACTTTGACGGACTAACTTAGAGCAGGGGAAAGGTCTGGGAGATATAGAAAAATACATAAAAATGAAAGTGACTACCTTTGTAACTTAATAAGTCTTGAACCACCCAACCGATCTCGATCAAAACTTTCAACATAGATAAGGTTCGGGACTGGGAGTGTTTTTATCATTTCACTTTAACGGTGCAGCTTAGGGCAGAGTAAGAGTGATATATATATATATATATATATATATATATATATATATATATATATATATATATATATATATATATATATATATATATATATATTTGGTCTAGGAATTAATTCGTGCGGTTGGTACGCACACATTGAAGCTGTAGTACAAACACAAAATACATAAATACCTTAAGAAAAATATTGTCCATCGCTAGCCACCACTTTCGCCCATCTGTCAGGCAATGTACGGATTCCGTGGCGAAAGAAGTCCTCATCCTTGGAAGCGATCCAGTCAGAGACCCATGTTTCGATATCTTCTGAAGAAGTAAACCGCTGTCCAATCAAATCGTTGTTCATGCAATCGAACAAGTAGTAGTCCGAAGGAGCAACGTCTGGTGAATACGGCGGGTGGGGTAAAACTTCCCATCCGACATTTTCTAAATAGGTTTTGACCGGTTTTGCGACATGTGGGCGAGCGTTATCATGTTGAACAATAAGTTTATCATGTCTGTTCTCCCATTCTGGTCGTGTTCTGGCCAGAGCTTGCTTCAAACGCATTAATTGTCGTCGATAACGTTCTCCATTCATAGTTTCACCCGGTTGCAGCAGCTCATAGTACACCACACCTTTCATATCCCACCATATGCACAGCATAACCTTTGCACAGTGAATATCTCGTTTTGGTTGTGATGGACCTGGTTCACCTGGTTTCACCCAGGTCTTTTTTCGTTTAGGGTTCTCGTAATGGATCCACTTCTCATCACCCGTAATAATTCGATGCAGAAACCCCTTTCTGCTCTGTCGTTGAAGCAGCAATTCGCAAATGGTTTTTCGTCTTTCAACGTCTCTGTCTTTCAATTCATGTGGAACCCAATGTGACATCTTTTGAATCATTCCCATGGCTTTCAAGCGTTTGGAGACTGTTGTTTGATCAACGCCTAATGCTGCTGCAAGTTGTTCCTGCGTTTGACACGAATCCTGCTCGAGCAATGCTGTCAATTCTTCGTCTTGAAATTTTTTTGGCTGTCCAGCTCGCTCTTGGTCTGCCAAGCCGAAATCACCACTTCTAAACCGTGCAAACCACTTCTGACACGTTCGCTCAGCTAGAGCATGGTCACCATACACTTCCACCAAAATACGATGACTTTCAGTCGCACTTTTCTGCATGTTAAAGTAATGCAGCAGGACATCCCGCAAAAACACTTTATCAGGCACAAATTGCGCCATGTTCACTTAACTACAAACTGGTGTTGTTGACGCTTTAATCCACTGCCCTATACTACGAACGATACGCAATGACAGGGGTTTGCAACACATGTGTGGATACACGGAACTGTGGGACGCTCCGTTCGTTGCGCCATCTCTTGTCCACCCGCACGAATTAATTCCTAGACCAAATATATATATATATATATATATATATATATATATATATATATATATATATAGATAGATAGATAGATAGATATATATAGATATAGATATAGATATATAGATATATAGATATAGATATAGATATAGATATAGATATAGATAGATAGATAGATAGATAATCAAAAATGACTGATATTAGTGTCGAGTCTATAGTTTTCGGGATCGCTAAGATGAAAAGTGACATTTTCGATGCCATTTAAATCCAAATTCTGTCAACAATAGTAATATTTAATTTTTTCTGTCATTTTTACCAAACACGTGACTTAAGAAGTTGTGCACTTAAAGTTTTTTTTTTATTTCAACTCAACGAAGCAGAAGCAGGTAATTAGCGTTAGTAAATAAATAAATAAAAAATGTGATGTCATTACTAGTAACAACTTCTATTTGATAACCCTCGATTTAGTATGTGTATCATATACATACGAAGATTTCAAAGAACAAAGACAACATACGGAATCATGACAGCGAGAAAAGAGAGGATTCTCTCTGTATTATCGTTAAATAAAAGATAAAGTTTACCCACAGCCATAGGAGTTTTGCTCAATGGTGAGAGATATACGTAGCAGTCCCTTCACGTACTCGCGGGAGTACTTGGCTCGACAGACTGTTTCTGAATCCCAAGTAGAGAATGTTTCTCCCTTGAAGCATCAATATTTCACCGAGCTATGGAACAAAATAACATTAGCAGTAGTCTTTTGCAAGGAACAAGAAAACAACATATACGTACAGTATAACTGTAATTTGATTTACAATATTCGTTACTTGTTATTTATTATATTAGGGTTGAATTCAGGAAGCTACATGTTTAATTAGCTATGCTTGATAATGTAGTCTTTTTTTTTTTTTTTTGCTTAAAAAATGTTACGTAATTTACTAATACTTTCAACTTAGCGTTTCGAATATTATAACGATCTTGTAGGTTTCTCGTTGTTTAGAAATGCCTTAAAAAGCGGAAAAAGAGGTGATATTTGGCGATCTCTTGTCTTCTTGAGTTTTTGCAGGTGAATACAAGTTTAGAAGGCTTTAAATTAGTGCTATTGAAATTACTGGAATCTTCGTTACTGGCGCCAATTACCCGTTTCGCTGGGTTAAAATAACAAAAAAAAAAAAAAAAAAAGTAATATGTTCGGTTAGTCACTCACTTTTTTACTATTACTGAAGTACTCTCTGATATCGGTCATTTTCGATTATTTTTATATATGTCCCTCTACCTCTCCTCCAAGTTGAAGGGTTGAATTTGGACTTAAATAGCATAGGAAGTGTTACTGTTCACCTCAACGACCACAAAAACTATGAATTCGATACTAATATCGTTCATTTTCGATCATTTATATATATATATATCCCCCTTCCCCTCCCCTAAGCTGTGCCGTCAGCGTGAAATGATAAAAGCCATCCCAGGCCTGAACACCATCTACGTTGAAAATTTGAAAGAGATCGTTCGGATGGTTCAAGAGTTATTAAGTCACAAACATTGTCATTTTTCATTTGTATTTATATAAATAGATAAATAGATTCGAATAATCTTTTTCCCATCAGTGGCGGATCTAGAAGGTAAGAACTACAGGGGAGGGCCACAGCCAGAACCGAGACTATGATGGGAAATCTGTTGAGTTTACGCAAATAATTTTAATTTGAGATCCGTTTACGCACTTGGTTAACATGAACTAGGAATATCTAATCATTCAAAAATTTCTCAATTAAGAATTAAAGGCAACGTTTACTATGAACTTTCAAAAATATATATAAATAATAGCTTCAATTATATTTGTCACTCAAAAACTTGAGAAACTTAGGTGTCTCTCTTCCCTGGAACCGGGATAGATCCGCTACTATTTTTCGTGATTCGAATATCGGAATATTCATTTTCAATATTCTATCAATTATTCGAATAATTAAAAATTGTTCGAATTTTTTCGAATATTTGAAGAATCCATTAGTCGAATAATGAATTATTTGAAATTATAACAGCATAGTTTGGACCAAAAGGTGTACACTATTCTCTCCTTCTATCTCTCTCTCTCTCTCTTTGTTCGAATTTTCGAAATTCGAATGTTCGATTTTATTATTCGAAGAATCCATTATTCGAATAATGAATTATTCGAAATTGCAACAGCACTAGTTTGGACCAAAATGTGTACACTATTCTATTCCCCTCTCTCTCTTTGTTCGAATTTTCGATTTTTTTCGAATATTCAAAGAATCCATTATTCGAATAATGAATTATTCAAAATTGTAACAGCGCTACTTTGGACCAGAATATGTACTATTCTCTCTCTCTTTATCTCTTTTTTATAAAGGAAAAATCCTTACTTTACATTATGAAAAAACGGTCGTATTTGTATTTAGTAGGTTTCAAATATTTCTTTTTCGTCTTTCGTTTGATTTTTCTTAATAAATTGCAAGAATAGTATTAGTAGCCTATATATGTATATTATACGTGCTCAAGGACGTACACAGGGGGTGAGTCTTGGGAGTCGTCTTCCGAAATCCCGACTTTTTTGTAAACTTGGTCTTATTTTAGGGGATGATACAACAAATATTTAATACAATGCATTCTCATATTGAATTTGGATTTCCCCATAAGCTTTGAATCCTTTCCAAAATAAATTTCTGCGTACCTGCCTGTACGTGATCAATAAAGCTTTTCGATTTTGACCAAAGTTGTCATTCTAGTAGACTTTGACAAACTTAGTAACATATCTGAAATATTATGGTGCGGAGACCTCTTTGGTTTCTGAGTTACCGGTCACCAAAGTTGGTGTTTGAGCTTGGTCAAATTTTCGCGAAAAATGTAAAACATTCTATTTAGAACTAGAATTAGGGAAAAGAACAGGGAAGCAAACCCGTTTAACGTTAAATAAATGTAGTCTTTAATTGTAACAATTTGCTAAAATCAATAAAGAACGAGTAATTTACGTAATAGGAAACTTACTAGGTTAAATGCCTTGGTATAATGCATGGTACTTACTAGGTATAATCCATGGTAACACGACATATTCTGTCCAAAGTCCACATCTACAAAACATGAAAAAGTAAAGTTTCGTTGATCCTAGAAAACGCCAGGTAACTTTTCGTTCGTGTAAGTCTGAAGTAAGAGGATTTATTTGCCTCAGAGCAACTTTACCCATGGGAGACTCCGAGGAACATCATGACTCAGAAAAAGAAAAAGAAAAACACGTAAGAAGTCCATCTGAAATCTTTCTTTCTTTTTAACTTTTCTTTTAACTCTTTTATATATATTTTTTTTATCTTTCTTATACATTGACATATGTAACACACTAACGCCAACACTTACTTACAAGGTCTTCTCTCCAGTTCCCCTAGGAATTGGCTAACTTCTAACATATTTCACTTTTTCCGACTAGAGAGAGTTTGTTCCCCAGCCAAATCTAACATCCTCAATATATGTACCCCAATGATTCTTAAATTCTGATAACTGCTAAAACACGCCGCAGCAGTTTTGTTTAGCAAAGTCTAGTGGCGAATTGTGCTAAAGATAACAGGAATACCCTCCTCGTCTTCCAGCCCGTACAATCAAACTTGTTTTGCACGAATGCTAATATATGTATAAGGAGAAATACTAGGCTCAATCTTTGTATCATTGTGAAACACAGATCTTGTTCCATCATTGCGTAAAATCAAAGAATTAGGTTTTGGGGCTTTCGGCAGCTATGGCAATGTTAACCTGTCAAGTATGAGGGACGACGTCCCTCGGCGATCACGATATCTGGGGAACTGGGGACGAAGAAAGGGATGGGAAAGAAAGGAAGCGGTCTTGGACCATTATGTTAGGTACTATTCCGGCATTTGCTTGGTATGAATGAGGAAGACCCCGGAAAATCTCACTCAGAATGCCTGGCCCCAAAAAAAAGCTTTTATACTTTTTAGACCGAGTGTTCCCATCGGAACGTAAAATCAAGATTTTCCCACTAATCAGACAAGAAGATCATCACTAAATGTAGTACGTGTTCAAGTTGTAATACCTGTATCTTCTTATTACATGACGCCATTAATTCATGGTGCGCGTCACACCTGCGTTAACTTTTTTTTTTTTTTTTTTTCAAATACACAGTAGATGCTTGGATTGTAATGTCTGAATTCTCAGTCCGAACTTTTCAGAATAAAACCATACCCCTAACAAAACTGGTAACCTTTATAATAGTACCGGTTGTAGCCAATTTATCTCATGAGGTCACTCAGCAAATAGAGCAGAGGCAGGGAGCAAGTGTTTCGAGAAGAGTTATGAAAAACTGGAAATTAGGGGCTGGAGTAGAAAAACAGGTTGAGAATTAGGATTAGAAATACAAGGACTATGCCATTATAGCTTCATTACACAGCAGTCACAGGTACAGATCAATTAATGAAATGAAATGAAATCTTTTAAGTTTTATTGATTATAATCCCACGGTTATGCCGGTTTGGCTAAGTAGTTAATTTTCAAACCTCTCGTACTAGTCTTTCCAGTTTTATGATGGGATGAGGTGAGACAATGTTACTGTTTACAATAGGTTTATTGTTTGATAGGAATGTTCTTTATCCTTGACAATATTTGTATACAATAGATGTTTTATTTTTTATTTTGTTTTAATGATTGTTTATATTATTTTGTATTGTATTCAGGAATGTCGCTTAACCTTGAACATATACTTGGACAATAGATGTTTTTGGAATTTCTAAGAAAAGCTTATGATTGTTTGGGGGAGAGGTAGAACACAGGTGTGCGTTAAAAGTTTTCTATTGTATTCAGGAATGTCGCTTGCCCTTGATTAGTCACGTAGGCACAAGTTTGTTTTGGAATTTCTAAGAAAGGCTTATGTTTGTTTGGGGGAAAGGTAGAACACAGGTGTGCGTTAAAAGTTTTCTATTGTATTCAGGAATGTCGTTTGACCTTGATTAGTCACGTAGGCAGAAGATTGTTTTGGAATTTCTAAGAAAAGCTTATGATTGTTTGGGGGAGAGGTAGAACACAGGTGTGCGTTAAAAGTTTTTTATTGTATTCAGGAATGTCGTTTGACCTTGATTAGTCACGTAGGCACAAGTTTGTATTGGAATTTCTAAGAAAGGCTTATGTTTGTTTGGGGGAGAGGTAGAACACAGGTGTGCGTTAAAATTTTTCTATTGTATTCAGGAATGTCGCTTGCCCTTGATTAGTCACGTAGGCACAAGTTTGTTTTGGAATTTCTAAGAAAGGCTTATGTTTGTTTGGGGGAAAGGTAGAACACAGGTGTGCGTTAAAAGTTTTCTATTGTATTCAGGAATGTCGTTTGACCTTGATTAGTCACGTAGGCAGAAGATTGTTTTGGAATTTCTAAGAAAAGCTTATGATTGTTTGGGGGAGAGGTAGAACACAGGTGTGCGTTAAAATTTTTCTATTGTATTCAGGAATGTCGTTTGAGCTTGAATACTTACGTACGCATGGGAAAAATTCCAAGATTTTTAATGATCACGTGATAGGGAGACTTGTATGAACTTGTTGTTGTTAGGACGCCATTTTGTTGTGACGTAAACGCTTAAATACAGAGTTTCAGGAGAGTGTTTTATGTATTACGCTATGGCTCCCGTTCGCAAGTTAGTTTTTAGCGAACTCGACGACGAGGAGACATTATCATCGCCTCCTGCGGGAACTAAGAAGTTAAAGACCGATAACAGGCCGGATTCCCCGGACTCTATTGAAGTAGTCTATATATTATCTTCGGATGATGAAATTTATTCATCATCTTCGGATGAAGAAGGTGAATTGGAGGAACCAGAGACACCATCTCCAACGGTGTCGCCAACGCCACCTGCATCACCATCACTGTTAAGCCGATCCAGTTCCAGGTTTTGGAGTTTAAACTGTTCATGTTCCAGTCAGAAAGTGGATCGTGATTGTGTAATAGATGCAATTCTTAATTGGGACACTGATAGAATATTAATTTGTGGTGGATGCGCAGAAGCATTGGCTAATCAAATGGGGCATGACTGTTTGTTTTTGAGTCCAGAGGAACTAGAAGATCGTGCCTTGAAATCTTTGCTGGATGTTGAAGTAGAGGACTTATTTTATATATATGCGAGAACGCATATCATTGGCATATTTACACAAGAACTCTTTTATGAAGCCTTTTTTGACTTAATTGAAGAAAAGGATCCTAATTTTTTGAGTGAATTAGTTAAAATTTTTGAAAGCAAAGACAAAAAGAAAGGCTTTGCAAAGTGATTGTGCGTGTGTGTGTGTATGCAAACTGAAGTGACAGTGTTTAAAAAACATGTATTCTCATATCAGTGGTGGTGGTGATTATATTTGTGTATCTTGTAGTGACAATAATATTAGTGAACTGTGTATTTTAAAAACTATAAATGTATACTTACGTTTAAATATCATTTCCTGTGAACAATGCACGTTGAATCTTCAACACCGGTGTTTGCTTCTTCATGATACTGGAACTTTTGCTGTACAGCATTTATCCAATGAAATAACTCTTATTGATTTGTTTGAAGTGTTTGAAGAACATCATAGTGAAATCTCAAGTATAAACTTTATACGAAAAACGCGAGAATGTTTAAACAACATGGAATTTGTAGGACAAATAATTCCGTTTTTGTTGAATCGTAAACATGAAATTTCACCATGTGTTAATGAATACATTATCGACATACAAGGTTTTAAGATTTCAAATAACGAATTTATTATTCGTGAATTTTGTTTAATTGCATGTGATGATACAGTAAATTTCCATTGTTTAGTAAAATCTCCGATTGAATACAATCAATTATCTTTAGGATGTCAGAAACAAGTTGATTGGTTAACATCAAACTTACATGGACTAACTTGGAATAATAAAAACGGATATACTGTATCACATATACGTAACCTTGTATATCAATTATGTGTGCAAGATGCTACCTTTTATTGTAAAGGTGCAGAGAAATCCATTTGGATTAAGAAACTATTTTTGTTAGATAATGTTATTGATCTTGAATCAAAACAATGCCCACCATTAAATGAATTATGTGCAAATGTTATGAATGAATATTGTTCTTTTCATGAACAAAATATACAACTTGAGAAAAAATCAGGTTGTGCATATCGAAATGCCCAACAACTTAATTTTTGGTGGAAGTTTCAACGATCAACAGCATTAACTAACATGTTTTCAATGATGTAACTTTACTTTTTTATTATTTTTATGTTTGTGAAATGAAACACATGAAGTAAAATTTGAAACTTTTATTTTAAAAAAAAAATCTTTTTTTTTGATTTATATATATTTATGTACATAATATATACAAACAATAAAATTATTATTTCAGATAAATATTTTGTTTTCTTTTTAAAAATTTATTTACGTGGTTATATACAATTTTATCATTCTTTTTTAATTTTGTCTTATGAAATAAACTTAAAGTTTTTTCAAATGAATTATTGCGAACTATATGATACATGAAAAATAACACGAAATATCCACACAGCACAGATTCTTCGTCTTGGTATGGTTGACTATTTACATAATAAACTTTACTATTTTTACATAAGAATGAATGAATTTCTTTTGGCACAGGCATTCGTAAACTATCGAAATAAAATCCTTCATGATTTTTGTTTATGTATAGTCCAACCCAATGACTTCCTGTGGAATCTGATGTATCAAGATTAATGATTAGTCCAACAGGAGTTTGCACTGTTTGTGGAATTGTATCAATGGAATAAATCCCGTTCACATATGATCCAGTTTGTTTATCACTGAGAAGCACTTTTAAAATTTCATCTGTATACATGATTTTTGTTTATTTCTTTAACGGAGTAGGAATATATTTATCACTGGTATTGTTCACAAACAAAACATAGTCATACACTTTTACATATTCACTGTATAATAAAGCTTCATGCACACTGCACTTGTAATGTCCAAAGCGATGATTATAATGTGCACACTTTGACACATGAAATCCTAGAGATGTGTACCGTGGACAGTCCAAATCCTCGAGATTGATAATATCACGTTGAAGAATTTCCTGCAGAAAGTCCTGACGAGCTTTGCCGAAAGTGTAAACAGATGAAATATTTGTACAATATTTGCGAAGAATTTCTTTAAGGTGTGAGTATTCGACATCTCCTTCATGCCATTGGATTCCATAGAAATTATTACACAAGTATTTGTTTGCTTCTATTATTGTTTCACACAGTTCAGTATTAGCGCACGGAGGTTTAAATATCCAGCTTTGTATGAATGGTATATCTGGATTAGCTATTGCTAACTCTTTAACAATAAGTTCATCGTCGTCCTCCCCACGGTAAGCGGAGAAGTGAACAACAACCCTCATGCTACTCAACTGATTTAAATTTAAAATGAATTATCACTATATACATTTCTATCTTTATCTATTTGTATGAGCGAGTCAAATTGTGCATACACAATACAAGTGATTGGTTGTGTTAATGACTCTTTGAATGATACTTTTAAATTAACGGGAGCATCGCGCACAACATCCCAAGTAGTATCATCCAATGTAGCAGTAGGGGATAGAATAAATGCATAAAGAGTGTATCCATGTGGATATTCATCATAGGTAACAGTATGGCCATCATCTTTATAAAATATTCCTGTACCGGAAAACAGAGTCTGGTAACTTAGAACGTATAAATTATTTGAAAAATCAGGAGTGAGGGGATTGGGAGGAAATGATTTTGAACCAACTTGTAGTTGCAACTTGTTAACGTTAAAGTTTTGGAATTCAAAAGGATTAATTTCTGATTTCCCATTAAAGGCTGCGTTAGAGACAAATCCGATAACGATTGCTTTAGGTACATTTCCAAGGAACAGATTATCAAGATTGTATGAATTTACTTGTTGAGGTATTGTATATGATCGAGTTTCAACTCTTGTAAGAGGTAATTTGGCCGTTTCATGCACCATGCCTGAATTTATTTCCATACCAACATGTGCAGATGTGTCAACACGTCGTGCATACATCGTAACTTCTTGAAGCACTACTTTATAAGATGTATTTGGAGCATGCATTAAACAAAACATATCTTTTGTTCGGTGTAATTTAATACGAAGACCAACTTTGTTTGGAAGCACACGACCTAAACTTGCAATATCAACATGAATACGTCCGTACATTTCAAATGGTGTACTATTTTTAACAAAAGCAGCACGTTTATTAAACCCTGTATTTGTTTCATCTAATGAATTAAATTGTTTTGCGGTATCTTTGTACCATAAAGAAGATGTAAGATGTGTTTGCGAAGCATCGTTTGAATAATTTAACAAGGTTTCAATATATGCGCGATAAGGATAAGATCCAGATGATGAACTAATTAATTTATCATTTAATGAAATATCAACTTGACTAAATAATGAATGTAAAAAGTTATTTACTGGTGCAACTACATCGTTTGCATCTAAATTATTGCCATTTGATTTTGTAATTTTACAACGTACATAAAGATAAAGATAAGCAGGATGAATAAATTCACCTGTTTCACCAGGAATAACAAATTCAATAGGTCCTTCTGAAGTTAGTGTAGAAATAGGACGATATTCCACATGAGAAGTTGCTTCTATTGCAGTTTGTGTCATTGGAACGGAAAATAAGTCAAATTCTGAAGTACAACACTCATGGCTATTTGAATTAAGTAAAGCCATTATGAAAATATATCTTTAGTTTTCCTTCTTTTTGTTTTACGTTTAACAGTACGAGAACGTTTACGTTTGATTGGCGGTCCAATTCGTATTACAGGAGCTTTACGTTTTCGTGGCCGTCTCTTACCGCTACCAGATAGTAACTGACCAACTTTATTAACAGCTTTTGTCTTTAATGTTTCACCAGCCTCTTTTACACGTGCGCGAACGGATTCTTTTATTGGACGATTTTCTAATACATCCCCAGCAACTTGTATGCCTGTTTGTAATGCTTGGCGACCTAATGCCTTGGCACCTTGTTTAAGGAATGGTAATGCAATACGTGCTAAACCTTTAAAGAAACTACCGATACCGTGTCCACGTTGATAAACTGGTCCTGAAAAATAAGGTATTCCACGACCACGTTGATAACATATACGTCTAGATTTCATTTCGTTTATTTAGGAGCAGCGCGTTTAAAATGAAGTGTTACCGTCAATGTCCCGGAACGAAATGGCAAATTTCGCCCTGCATGGTCCTTTAGTAGTACTTCGATATTGTTAAAACAAAATTTTGAAACTGGTAAATAATGAATATCTTGAAATGTAATTGTTTGCACTTTTCCATATTTCACATTGCAAATTGTTGCAATACGTAATAATGGTGCCTTGGTATCACCTAAATATTGATATTGTAGAATATCACTATACACAAAAATTTGATGTGGATAACCAATATCAACGTAAGGTTGTTTAAATCCACGTTTATGTAAAACAAGATCTTTATTTTCGGGAAATCCTAATTGTAAAGACAATGTTGGTGACAATGTAAGTGATTTAACACGTTGATCACATTCTACGAATACCGTATTTGACACATTAAATCTTATGAATTTGGAAACTTTATTTAATTCTTCGATTAAATGGTACACGGTTGAATAATATCCCGGTGTAATTTTACTTTTCTGAGGTTCCCCGTCTTTTAATGTAAACCAAACAACATTTTCACCATCGATAACATTATGACATGTTAGCGGAATGTGTATTTCACTTAAACCAACACACCAATCGGATTCAGATAAGCGAATAGTATTATTTAATTGATTAATAAAATGTGACGGACTATTTTTAGGATATACATCAGTACTAGCATTTGAAACGAGTGTAATGTAAAAACTATCATCAATACTATCAGAAATCATTTTTGCTTAAAGTGTAGTGTTAAGTTTGAAGTTCCAAATTGAAATGGTAGTTTTTGCCCGTGTTCATCTTTTAAGTTTACTTCTATCGTGTCAAAATACTTTTTCTCTACTTTAACATAGTGTGGTGTGTGAAATAGAAAACATTTGATGCGTGCATGCTCTTCATCATAAACATTAAGTTTTCGAAGTAAAGGTCCAACGTCTTGTTGTTGCTTTACAACATCAACACAAACATTTACTTCAGTTGGAATATTATAATCTAAATTGCACGGGAATTTTCCACGTGGTAGTATTCTTTCTTGTGTGTTTGGTGGTTTTAAGTATACAACAGGAGAAAAATCTGTTGAATGTTCATTAATAAAACCTAAAATGTGTTGTAATCCTTTTGTAATACCAATCATACATTGATCGGATGATTTTAAAATATGTGATATAAATACTTGATTTTTATTTTTATGATATCTTATCATACGTACATTTTCAGGTAACATATCTAAAATACTTTTTATAGAAGAATAATATCCCGGTATGATATTAATTTCGTGACGTTCATGTTTACCATCAATTACAGTATTTATGGTAATTTTTTCGTTTTCACCTACATTATAAAAACTCCAAGGAATATTGATTTGTGTTAATGCAACACCCCATTCACCATCCCTTAAATCAATAGGTTGTGCAAGTTTTACTCTATACGATGCTGTTGTATTATCAAAAAGTTTACTACTTGCGTTTGAAGGAAGAGTAACGTAAAAGTCGTGTTTAAATGTTGAATTCATGTTGAAGACTGAACAGATTTCGCTTTAATCCATGAATTCATACTTGACGGATATCCTAACCACTTTACATAAATCCATCCCTTTTTTCGTTTAAGTACTTTTTCAATTAAATAATTTTTATTTGAATTAATTATTACTTTTTGTAATTCTTGTGCATAAAATAATCCTTTAATTTCATCACCATTCCAATCTTTTAATTTATAAGTTACTGGATTTGATTTAATACATCGATCTACAACAAATATTTCTTGCGACCATTTTGGTAAATATCCTTTCTCTAACTTGTGTTTATATTTACTGACACGTACATAATCACCCGGATGAAATTTACATGTTAATTTCTTTTTCGCAGTTGATGTTCCATATAACGTGTTCCATACTTGATTAATGTTAGAATCATTTACTTCTGCAGGTGCCATTTTAATACTTCTGTGATACGAATGATTATAGTTATGTACAATTTTATCGAGAACATCAATATAACGATAAGTATTTTTTGCTGTAAAGTATCGATACAATCTTTCTTTTAATGTTCGTATAAAACGTTCTGCTATTGCACATTTAATTTCCGAATGCACACTATAATGATTAATTTCATTTTCTTGAAATAGACGTTTTACATGTTGATTATAAAATTCACCGCCTAAATCTGTTTGTACATGAAACACAGGTAATTTTAACTGTTTAAAAATTTTTGTGATTGCTTTAACCATTTCAGGACCCTTTTTTGTTTTTAATGGAACGCAATACGCATACCGTGAGAAAATATCAATACAACATAAAATATATTTATAATTATTATTATACTTTGCAATATTTTGCATATCTGCTAAATCCATTTGTAATGTTTCATTCGGTGCACTAACATAATATTTCTTTCGCTCGAAAACTTTTCGTGCTGGTGCATGCAATGTATACGCATCTTGTGATGCTAACCATTCTTTTATTTTCTTTTGTGATATTTTAGTTTTACGTTGCAATGTTTTAATACTAGATAAAGAAGCGGGATTTGAATAATCATAATATATTTTTGATAACTTTGTCATTTTTATTACATTTTATATTCTTTCCAACCTTTTAAAAAATCTGTTTTACGAATTTTACTACTAATAACTTTCGGTGTACTCACAGGAGTAGAAATAAATTCTTTAGGAACATTAAGTTCTTCTAACAAAATTTTAAACTCTTGAATTCCTACTGGTTGTCTTGAATATTTTCGCATACGAACAACATCATTCACTAAATCTATAATATTTGAACCTGGAATTTGTTTTCCATGTATCTTTACTGTTCCTGATTGATCCCAATCTATTTTATTCGAATTTATTAATTGTTTAATTAATAGATCTGTTTTCCTTCGATGTGTTTTCGGTACTGATTGTAAAATGTCCGATACAACGGGTAAAATAGAATGATTCTTTTCTTCAGATGATGTTGATCCTTGAATTTCTTTTTCAACAATAGGTAATGTAACAGGTTTTTGTGTAGATGAATATTGTAAATATTGATGTAATGCTTGCTGGTACATTTTCCATTTTTCTTCAACACTAAGATCACGACGTTGTAAAATACTACTCATTTCTTCATCTAATCGCGATTGATGTGTATCTATAGACTTAGCATTTGATTGAAATTGATGCATTGCATTCTCAGGAACTAAAATCATTTTACGTAAGCCTGACATGATTTTTATCTTCCAAAAATACTACTTGCTACAGCTCCTAGAATTGGACCTAGTAACATTGGTAAGAACGCACCGCCTTTCTGAAGTAATATCTTCCTTTTCTTGTTTAATGCTGTACGTTGTTGAGAAAGAACTCGCAAGATCTTTTTATGTCTACGTAATCGTTGCTTCTGACGAGAATTTAAAGGAATGTTCCCTTTTATTGTATTTTTAGCAACTTGTGAAATGGTTCGTATTAAATCACCTGACGCATTTTTCAAAATATGTTTACGTTTTGCTGCTTTACATTTACACAGAGCACGGAGTGTGCTAAAGTGTTGTTTCACCTTCAACATCTTGATAACAACTAAACATAAACTACCATTTCATCGTCTTTTACGCTTGTGTACACGTACATTGTTTCATCGGGAAATATGTTTGTACGAATTCGTAATGCATCATTTGTTTTTTGTGTTAAATCAAATAATAAATAAGTATGAGGCGAACGTGTTACTTCATCAAATACATCAACGATATGTTTACTTTGTCGTGGCATAATTTGTCTAGCTAAATATTGAATTTGTAATTTATCACGTGGATTTTTAAATACTATAATATAATGTGCATTTAAACTAATATCACGTGCATATTTTCCTTTTGGAAACAAATTTTGTACTATAAATATTACAGTTAATTTTTTATGATGTGCATATTTTGTAAATAAATTTGCGACATCACCATTGGTTTCAGACATTAAATCATCTAATATTAATAATGAATTTTCTTCAATGTGAAAAGTATTCATATCTGGAATTCCCTCTACGAAACGAATATTTGCATGAGAATCCAAGTGTGGTATTACTGCACCGTAACACCATACAATTTCACGAAATGTTGTAGTAAACATATGTTCACGTTCATTAAGTAAACGATTTACAAAACAAGTTTTACCAGCCCTTGATGGACCAGCAATTAAAATCGTAGAGGGATGATTAAACTTTAACATCTCGTTATCAAATGATTGCATGGAATAGAAAGCTCACCTTTTTATACATTCGCACACACACTCTCACTCAACAAAATTAAAAATGACTAGACTATTTAAAATGACTAACTATTTAAAATGACTAGACTATTTAAAATGACTAACTATTTAAAATGACTAGAATATTAAAATGACTAGAATATTAAAATGACTAGAATATTAAAATGACTAGAATATTAATATAATCACAATCAATGGGAGTCAATAAATAAATAAATAAATAAATAGAGCTTCAATATGAATTTTAAGAAAGAGTTTGCATAGCAAACAAAACAGCACGCACACACTCAAACACATTTGGCGTTCGTGGGTCAAACGTTAAGTCTCTTGATAACCGTATGGTAATGTCCTAGTCTTTTGTACATCATGTAAAAGAATATCGTCTTCGTCATCAATACGTTTACGTTTTTTGTTAACCATACGGTGTGTCTTGGTCTCTCGTCTTGAAAAGATTTGGAACCCACGTTTGCGGATAATACTTGTAGGATTTTCTATTACTACAGAATCAATTTCTTCTCGCACTAACGCATAGAAGCTCTCAAAATTAATTTTTTCAGAGGTTCTATGGTTCAGTGTTATCCCCCGAATTTTGTAAATGTGCCGAAATTCCCCTGCAGCATTTCTAAGCCGCATACTATAGTTTTTGGGGCCAAGAGCAATCAGAGTGATAAATTCCCACCCTTCATCTACTTCATCAGTTAAATCCCCAAGATAATTACCCAACTGTAACACGGGTTCCTCATCTTTCCGTTGTAAAAACATAATACTGTCCGTATCACAGTAAAGTGCTCGTTCAGGTCCTACAGCAGTCAAAAGGTCATAAAGTTTAAGTCTGGCCCACGAAGTAATAAATGCTGCTAAGACGACATTGGAAAATCCTAACGGGGTGTTATCATTTTCCAAGTCCTTGTAGTTCATTAGTAAATGCCTATCACCGACTGGAATCACTGAATGAACTTCATATCTTGCCGATGAAAGGTACCTAAGAAACTCTTCTGAGTTGTTGAGGATTGTACACTTCACTGTGTCTGGGCGTTGACCCCATTTCCCATACAGCGAATTAAGGTATAATTTCGCTGTTGCGCGCAATCCCGGGTTCTTCCTTATATTATTATAATTTAATTTAATGCCTTCATGGGCATAATATTCATCGATGTATTTCTTTTTGTCTTCTTCGGTTTTGCAAGAAGCAGGAAAACCTGAGGCTTCCTGTTTCATTTGAAGAAAGGAATTCACGTAATTCCCGAACAGACCACCTGAATCCCCTTCTTCTGGGTCCATGAGTTCGAACTCCCAAATTTCGTGAATATCGATGATCTTATAACCTTTTTTAAGAGCAAGGTGTAGCTCTGGAGTACAAAATGTACTTGTTATTGCACGCTGCATTCCCTCATGTGTACATTCCCCTACAACTTCATTTCCCTCTTCTTCCATACATGACCGGCACAAGCCAAAAAGTAAGCGTCCACCTGCCACATATGGGAGAATAGGAAAATACATGTTTTTAGGAGGCATAATGGTGCATTTCACTAACCCATGAGTATTTTCCACTTCTGGAAAATCCGGCCCCCTGTGAATCTTAGGCATTCCAATCGGCATTGGTCTACGTGCCATTACCCAAGGATATAGAGACGTAATATCATAATATTGAATTGTCTCATTATCCTTGCAATTAACGTATGATCTGAAGACTTCAGTACGTCCACCTTGATAAGCCATTCTTGGAACAATAGGATCCGCTAGATGAGTACAATGTTCTTTAATGAACTTTTGTAAATCTTTATCTGTCTTCACATTATTGTCCCAAGTACATTCCCAGATCTCGTGTAACTTTACACCAAGATTTTGAATGTATTCTCGGCGTCTCATGGTTTGTTCGTACCGTCTTGCATACGTATCGCAAGGATCCTGAGAACCATAAATGATTTCATCACGGTTATTAGGAATACATGAAACACACCCGTGGAAATTGCATCCATAAAATTCATACACTGTTTTTGTACTTGGATCGTATCCATCAACCCTGTATTTACCGAAGCGTACCTCCGGACCAGTACCACAGTACTGGATATTCCTACCAACTTGATGCTCAACATATTTTAACCACAAGAGTGCTTTTGCACTTTGTCGCTCATTATGTTGAAATCCCTTTGGTGGAATTACAGCAATGGTATTCTCCGGTAAGTACAGAGTACGGTACGTTTTCATACTTAACCCTGCAACCGTGGAACAAGCAATAAAACATTGGAGACCATTCGTCTTCTCTTCTATGATGTTACTAAATTTGATGATAGCTTCTGTAAGAATTCTAACATCATTTTCACAGTAAGCCAACATTTCCTTTTGGAGATCATACTCCTCGCCACTTGCAGCACGTTCTTGGTGCCAGGCGATTAGTTGCTGTCTTTCTTCCGTGGATCGCGAATCAGGATCAAAATATTCAATAGCGGGAACCGGACCTACATAATTTTGATTTTCCAAAGTATTAAATAAGTATGGGAAATCTCCCTTTTTCAAATTTCCAGATAGACCTAACGTTTTCGGTAGTTTACTTAATTTGCAACCAATGAACAAATAAGTGTCACGGAAGAAGAATCTATTTGCAATATTCATACAAAATATTTTTTGACCCTGTATCAGAACATCAGGAATAATATGTTGCTTCTCAATTAGATTTCTTAAGCAGAAGATACCATCAAAACGCCCAGAATTATGAGCCAAAATTACTATGCGTTGAAACACTGGACGCGCCATTAACACGTGTTTAATGAAGTCATCCATTGTTTTAAAAGAAAACGATCGATTTCCATTTTTATCACCGCAAAAGTTGCAGGGATCATCCAGAGATTTACTTATACAGTGTGAACATGTATGTCTGCTACAAATCAGGGCGACTTCATGTTTCCTTTCACCATTCTCATTTTCCGGCATTAACATCGTTTCTATATCATATGCAATGTACATAAACCTTTTGATATGTGTAGGCTTCAATTTTTGCACAAAGCATTGATGATTAGGTTCAACGTGAACCTTACACGTGGCACAAAAATGTTCACCACACTTATGTGCAACTTTTCGAAGTCTACTGTCAGTCATACGATCACAATCGGGACAAACCTTTACATAATGACACTCACTAAAGCCAGCTTTATTAGGTGCCAAATGATTATTAAAACATTCACCCTCAGGAAACTTTCTATTACATGCATCACACTTGATTTTTCTTAATGTGGGGTTTTGGTAATGCTGCTTTTTACAATCCGAACACCGCAACTCACACTTGTGTTTACGTATTTGTTCGTTGTATGCTTCCAAACATTTAGTGCAGTACTTTCTATTTTGTAAAAACGATGTAATGCACTTAATTGGTGCGAAATGGCCAACTGTATTACCTCTTTCATAATAAATATACATTTGTTTCGGTGCAGGAGTTCCAGGGACAAGTACTTTATATTTACGCTCATTAACGGATTCATCTCTTATATAAACAACAATTTGATACTTCCCTGAAAAATATTTCTGAAAGGTATCAACATCGCTTAGATCGCAACCATTCTTTGCTTTAACATTAACATTTGCATCCCTACAAAGTCGTTCTGCTTTACTTTTCCAAATTTTCTCATTGTCTCTTTTTAGATTATATAAACTATCTTTGTTTCCATTTAGTTTCTCCAAATACCAGACAATACTCTTTGGCAGACAGAGCATATCAGATCCGTTAATATAGACAATGTGACGGTGAAGCACTTTTTCCATGTCTTCGTAACGGGCGGCATTACATCTTTTTGATATACCTTGCCCGCTTACGTTTTTAACTATATGGAATCGAAATTGGAGTTCATTTCCGAGCAAAAATTCTTCATTGGAATTTAGTATATTTTCCAATGAAGTTAAAATGACTTCAGCACTTAAATCGCTCTTTTTTCTCCAAGGAATATACGCTGGTTTTTTGTTTCTACTGTTCGAGCTATCGATACAGAGACCAACGTAATCCTCTGCTCGGGCGTCAGCGAGAACCTCGTCTAACGCAAAGGTAACTAATTTCTTAATATATCCTTCTGGATTTTCAATATTGTTTGCACCAGAAGGACGAACAGCGATTTCTCTTCCACGAAGATTAAAATTCGTGAAATCTTTTGTGCTGTCTCTTACGATTTCGAAGTTACCATCATCTGATTTTTTAAATTGTTTGTGACCAACTTGGTCGCGCCTATGCGACACATTTCCGTGAGATGGTCCTGCTTGTGGAGATACTGATCCATAGCCAATAGTATCCCGTGAACATTGCACATCTGGATGAACATTGTTTACAGGATTTGTCCCTTGGATCATTTGAGCAGATGAAACTGCATCGATACCCAACTCTTCTTCTAAAAACTTACCCAGTATCTCCATATAATCATCATTATTATCTACGGAATTTTGATTATATTCTTGTTGTTCAGCATCATCAACAATCATTCTATTATCCATCATATTACCCAAGTTTGAATTTCCTTGGGGGGTATTGACTATGGAATTGTTACATGACGATGCTAGAACATTACGTTGGGCCAAAACAAAACGCGAGCCATACTGATAAAATTGGGATACCTCTCTATCATTCACTCTATCAAGTTGTCCTTCTCCCCTATTAAAATAATGAATAAACCTCTCGTGCGCTAAATGATACATGTTCTCCCCTCTGAAAAATCCTGCAGAAAAAAGATCTAACACATCTGCAGAGGAAAGACATGTATTCAAAACTGCGTGTTCATCAGAAGCAAAATACTGATGTAATAATGAAAGCAAATACTCACACCTTTCACTCCCTCTATGACCATCCTTCTGTAATTGTACAATTTTCTGCCAAGCCGCCAGGACTCTTTCAGCATTATGTAACCCCTTCAACTCTTCCTGGAAGAGGGTTTCATCGACGACGTTAAATTCTAGGTTGAAGAACTCCATCTGTAATCAGGAATTGAGTTTCTTCTTAATATAAATAGATTAATAATAATTTGGTGTTTCTGTATATCTGTTAATACAGTCACTTCAACTTCAATATATCTACTTGTTTTGTCTTGTTTTGTTTTCCTTAACACAATAATTTCTTCTTATGTTCAATTTTTATCTTGACTGATAATAATATACAATAAATTTAAATTTGAGGATGTAATAAAATTATGTCATGCAGGTATCGTCGTCAGCATTCAAATGATTATAATTGTACAACAATACGGTATATATACAATACAAAGTATGACGTCACACAAATATAAAGTGTTAAAAACAAGTTTCAACATGTTTTGCAATTTTTCTTGGAGTTTGCAGTGCAAACGATACTGCAAAAGATATGAAAGGGGAGGAAATCAAAGCCATGCCGCCTACAGTAGGAGAGGAAATCAAAGGAGTGCCGCCTACAGTGGGAGAGGAAATCAAAGAAATGCCGACTGAGTGGGAGGGGAATTCAAAGTTAAGCCGCCTGAGTGGGAGAGGAAATCAAAGGAATGCCGACTGAGTGAAAGGGAATATCAAAGGAATGCCGACTGAGTGGGAAAGGAAAACAATTATTCATCAGTTCACACAAAGTGTTCCGACTAATTTATTAGGAGAATTTAAATAAGAACAAGTTTCTAAAGAAAACGAGAGAGTAAATAAGTTGTGGGAGGGGAAATAAAAGTCATGCAACCTACATTGTAATTATAAGGGTTACCTTACATAGACATCTTTCTTGAATGTTAGTGAAAATATTAAAATAATATGTTGAAATCATTATAGAAACTCCAAAAGTTAGAAAAGAACAAAAATGATGAAAAGATAAAAGTGAACATGTCCGTCTGGACATCAAGAATAAAAATATTTAAACAGTATAGTGAAAATCATCATAGGGACGCCAGGACATTGGAAAAACATAAAATGAAGAAAAGGGAAAAGTGAACATGTTCGCCTGGACATTAGGAATAAGAATATTTAAACAGTATAGTGAAAATCACCATAGGGACGCCAGGACATTGAAAAAACATAAAATGAAGAAAAGGGAAAAAATGTACAAGTCCATCTTAACATTGGCTACTAGCTAACATGTAATGTATCTACTGCGCATCCATATCATGCACTGGTAGCCGTCGCGCAGAAAATAAACAATTTTGTGCATGGCGGGAAATGTACACGGTCATCTTATCATTGGCTACTAGCTATCATGTAATGCACCTACTGCGCAAGCATGTCACGTACTGTTAGCCTTCGCGCAGAAAAATAAACAAATTTGTGCTTGGCGGGAAAATGTACACGTACACCTGAATAGTAACTTACACAAATCTACCCTGTATTATCATTTACTGAATGTGTTGCGTACAAAAAACAACAAATATTACATATCGTACCTATAAGAAAACTACTATGGATCTCTTGCGTACGGGAGCGGTGTGTGTAGATACCATATGTTGTCTAAGCATTATTGATCTTTGCGTAACACGTACCTGTTCGCGTGCGTAACATTATAATGTTCGTCTTCGCATTCGCGTCGGCGTTCGGACGCATTTTCCATTCGCGCAGCCCGCGCCGCGCCGCGCCGCGTTTTCCGCTACCGGGGACCCGCGTTGCCGCAACCGGATATTAATGATTACGTATTCACATCTAAGACACTTTCCTACTTGTGCAAGCAAATATGTCTATGCAGAAGCCGTTAGGTAAGTGACAAATTGTTTTTTATATTCAAATGATATTAAAATTGAAATTGTGTATAGGTATAATACATACAAAACAATACCACATATAAAATCATGTGTACCAATGCATGACACAAAACAGTGCAACAGCACAATCGTACAAAGTCATACATACGAAAAGCTGCAATACACATCCACACATACAGACAAGCACATGTACACACACCCTAATGCTTCACCACATACAAGTAAAAGGCTGTCTACTATCGAAAAGGATAATGCACAAACACACATACAGACACACATATGTACACACATGCATGTTAATATGTCACCACACACATCACATACATAGGCAAGCAGCAATAATACAACTGGAAACACAAAACAGAAGGCTACCAAGGCCTACAGAGGCAAACCTATGTACATGCACGGCAATGCTCCACCACACACATCACCTACACACGGAATGTCTCAATAATACAACAGGAAACACAAAACAGAAGGCTATCAAGGCCTACAGAGTTAAACCTATGTACATGCACGGCAATGCTCCTCCACACACATCACATACATAGGGAAAACAGCAATAATACATCAGGAAACACAAAACAGAAGGCTACCAAGGTCTACAGAGGCAAACCTATGTACATGCATGACAATGCTCCACCACATACATCACATACATAGGCAAACAGCAATAATATGGCAGCAAACACAAAAGGGAATCCTACCAAGGCCTACAGAGGCAAACCTATGTACATGCATGACAATGCTCCACCACAAACATCACATACATAGGCAAACAGCAATAATACGGCAGGAAACACAAAGGGAAAGCTACCAATGCCTACAGAGGTAAACCTATGTACATGCACGGCAAAGCTCCACCACACACATCACCTACACACGGAATGTCTCAATAATACAACATCAAACACAAAACAAAAGCCTAGCAAGGCAAACAGAGGCAACCTATGTACATGCACGGCAATGCCGCACCACACATACCTCATACATAGGCAAAGCCACAATACTACAGCAGGAAACACAAAGGGAAGCCTACCAAGACCTACAGAGGTAAACCTATGTACATGCATGGCAATGTTCCACCACACACATCACCTACACACAGATTGTCTCAATAATACAACAGGAAACACAAAACGGAAGGCTACCAAGGCAAACAGAGGCAGCCTATGTACATGCACGGCAATGCCGCACCACACATACCTCATACATAAGCAAAGCCACAATACTACAGCAGCAAATACAAAACGGGAGCCTACCAAGACCTACAAAGGCATGCATTTGTACAAGCATGATAATGCAACATGAGACACATACATACATACATACATACATACATACACACACACACACACACACACACACACACACACACACACACACACAGACAAACAAACAGACACATACATACATACATACATGCAAAGAAAGAAAGAGAGAGTGAGAGAAAGAATGAAACGGATGTCTATCAACGCACAAACAAGCAAGAGGCAGATATACTTGTAAATAGATGCCTACATATAAACATATATACATATAAACAGTTGTGGGCACGTACATATATACATATATACACATATACAAGCAATATATATGATCATAAACCAAAAAACGTAATCAAATACCCTCAAATAATGGATTCATATCAAAAGTTCATACAAAATATGCTACAAACTTGTCTTGATATCGTTCTCCTCCCGTTTCTCATTCCACCATTTCATTCATCATAAAGAAAACTACGATAAAATAGCTCAACATGTGTATTCTTGGGACGTAAATCTATTAAATGTCATTTACATGTATAAAATACAAATATACCAGTCACCCCACCGTAAAAATGTCTTACTACGCCCCTAAAATGCGTATAGATCGTTTTATCCTATCTCTTTCATGAATATTTAATCTTTCTAGCCTAGTTTTTTAAAAAAGAAAAAAGATTCCAATGAATGAATGGATACTGGTTCCATTTTATTCAGTCAAAACAGAAAAGTCTTCCTTTTTACGGCCGACCGTCATAAAAACATCACTTGTCATTCAAGGGAATTCCGGCCAGGAAGGAAAAAGAAAAAAAAAATGTCAACAAAAACAAGTATGTTACCCAAAGCAGTTAGACTTGTCTCATTCATTGATAGTTTCGTAGCCCGGAAAAGGGTGTTCTAGGGGGAAAGGGAAGACTGGTTCATTCACGAGTTTTGCTACTATTTTCTTCTTCTTTTTCTATGGACGTAAACAAACCCTTATACCTATTTCATTCACAAACTTAGAGGATTACCTGAGTCTCTCAAAAGAGAAAGTATACCTTCTATATGGTTAGAAGAGCCTGGTCTATAGGAACACAAAAAATGCTTGTAATTCACGTATATTTAGCATAAAATGAATAAAATTAACATAATTAATTCCCGTTTTTAATCTTTTATCATTTCCAAATACTTTTCACATCTCAATGGATTGTAATAACCCAAAAATTCAAACATATATTCGTCTCATAATAGTACTTTACTCTTATAGAAGTCCGTATTTACATTGAAAAAATCTGTTAAGATATGATTCTATCATTTATATTTCCAATACAAGAGTTCAAACACCAATACCTACAATTGATAAGTGTGTTTACTACACTATTATTTTTCTCAATCGAACATATAATAACTATTTGGTTTCTTTCCTAAGGGTGGTACGGTAAGTCAGTGAAAAAACGTTTTCTCTGGTCCCGGGTTCAATTTCTGTCCATAGAAAGTTATGTTGGACAACATTATGTCTAATTTTTCTCGGAATTCATCCCGCTTTCATTAACTGCAATTTATAATTTAATCTAATATGATAGTCTAACTGACATAATTGTGGGACGTTAAACTGATCAACTTCATTTTGTTTTTGCATTCATTATATCCACTACCATTTACTTCAAACGATTTCCAAGTCGTAGCAATTTCATTCCATTAAACATCAAGGATAGGATATGAGTTCCCTCTGGTATCAAACCCGTGTCTCCCCCCGTACAATCAAGTGTTGTTCCCTCTAAAACATATAAACAAATACTCGTTGATTCAAAGATATGTCTGCTAAGAGAACTGATTCCCTCCCTATGTCCACATTTCAAATGCATAAAAATAATAAATATTCTTACCTTAATAATGAACTAATCACAGGCGTAATGAATATATCACCAGCAAGGTTTCATACAAAAACAATCACAACGAGTAATATCCCACAAATAATATCAATCAGCCAAGAATCACCAACTCAAAGAAACAGAAATCAGCTCTGAACGGAATACTTGTTCAATAATAAAATGTTCGTTTCTCTTCTTACCAATTTTATAAACAGGTCTTCCCGCCAAAACAAGTTTGGGCAACTCAGTCCCCGCCCTTCCGTTGCAACATGTGTTTCGGCGCGGGTCTCTTTCTTTTCCAGCGGTCTTAACCATTAAAAGAAAGAATATTTCGTTTCAATACAATCTTTACAAAAAACTCGAGAAAACAAATTCATGTAACAACCTAACTGTTACGTAAAAGGGGAACAATACATAAAGCTTTTCCAAGTTCAATGTCAACTTTGGGTTTTATTTTCTCTTTTTTTCTGTAAGGGAGTAAAAAAAATTTCTTGAAGGACATTCACATTCCTAGAATGCAATCTTCACAAAGCTCTCTAAAAAGTAGACAATAATCCCTAACAGTTTCTTTTTTATCAGTAACTAAATTGCACAATTGTGTTCCAAAAATCTTTTTGAGGGGGACTCTGGTATTTATGTGAAGGTCACTCTGTAATTAAATCTGATGGTTGTATCTAACGGTCAATCCTAATTTTTTTCACAGCTCCTTTCGGGTGAAGGACAGTATCTCATAAATACCTACACAGAATCACAGGTGTATCCTTCAACAAAGATAGATAAATCTTCAAAGAATTCTTCAAAGAATTCGTATATGGGCAATAATAAAGCGTTATTTTCAACTTAGCCTTCCATCAACTCTCAAAAACCTTGAGCAAATTGTAATTTCTAAGAATTCAGGTGTCAAGGATTTTTTTCCAACATCGTTTCACATATTGGCAATAATAAATGATCAAACAACGTATCAAAAACAACAATAAAGTTTTATTTTTCAAGATAACCTTCAGTCAAATTGTATTTTCTACGAATTTCAACTTTCACAGTCATAAATTGTCATTGAACACATATTTTCAACGCAATAAATAACATAAAAACACTCATAAATAGCAGCCATCCCTTTAATTAATCAATAAATAGCATTAACTCGACGCCAAATGTCTAAAAAAACTGGAAAGACTAGTACGAGAGGTTTGAAAATTAACTACTTGGCTAAAGGAGATGATGATGATGAGAAATGAATGAAATGGTGGAATGAAGAAAGTGGGAAGAAACGGGAGAGCCCCGAGAAAACCCACGAGCACGGTGTTTGTCCACCACAAAGTCCACACGGCGCAAGCTGGGATCGAACCAGGGACCCCAAGCACCGGAGGTGAACGCTCTACCACTGAGCCACCGCGCCCCCTAGATCAATCAATGTTCTTCCTACATGAAACACTCTATAGTTTTTCTATAGTATCAAGGAAATAGAATTTTCAGAGAGGGTTGTTTGGAAGAGACAGATGGAAAAAATCTTTCCGTGAGGATCACGCGATTTAGCATCTATGGACTTCTTTCTCTGTTGTGTGAGCCTACATTATTATTATTATTATTATTATTATTATTATTATTATTATTATTATTATTATTATTATTATTATTATTATTATTATTATTATTATTATTTATCCTCTTGATTTGAAATGTATATGACGTATTAATGGAGATAAAGTTTATTGTTGGTTGAGATGAAATTTTGCCATAGGTAAGAACTTGTGTCCCAAGAGAAACTCATGTTAAACGTAGCGTGGCTGTAAATTAATACTTTATATTCGTGCTTCGGAGTCAGGAAATCTCGAGTTTGATTTGATGACAGGCCATCTTGAATATGTGATTTATTATTTTTTTTAAAAGGATTTTCTTCACTTTCACCAGACGAGGGGATAGTAGCTTTAACTATAGGCCCTGACTGATTCAATTCCTCTGTTTTCCCCATTTATTATTATTGATTGTTAAATATTCCCTTATAAATTGGCTTTGTAATCCTGTTAAATAAATAAAATTTGGAGATGTATTGCAGCAATCAGTGATATAGTATTTTTCTATTCCCAATTAAACGTTACTTTTGCATAACTAATTTATAAACTCCCTGTATTGCAATTTCTCTGCTACTTTTTTAAAATTATTTTTTAAGGTATAGCGGCTTCCAAGATTTTGCTATGTTGTCATGTAAACTGTCAGGAAGAAAATGTAGTTTCATTGTTTTAAAATTATGTTTAAAATCGAGACTAAATGGTTAATGTAGCAAATTCCTCCCAATGACATTTGACAACAAGAAGAGAGAGGGAGACAAAGAGACGGAGGAAAGCTACATCAGGTATAATCGAAATTCTAATTTTGCTCTCGCAGTGGTTTCAAGATCCCCCGACTAATCTGCAACCCAACCAACGGAACTAATGTGTTGGTCGTGTGACATTGAAGGATAAATGCATCCTTCGTATCATATTAACGGTTTTGAACGCAACCCAACATGCTTCATTGATTAAAGGGTCGTCATATGTCCAAGGATAAATGTCTAGTCTTTAATGAGTTCTTTTTTTTTCCCTAACCAAGTGTTGCATAAGAAAACATGTAATCATAAATAGAGTACCGATCTTTTAAGAACTTAAGTACACAAACCATGTTCAGTAAGACCAGTATACAAGATACGAGTCGTATAATTATCACACTTTTCATCTTTCAGAAAGAAAAAAAAAAAACTTTTTTTTTCTTACATTAGATGACCTATTGCACTCATATGACCAAAATTTTGTTTTTGTGGAAGATGCGAGAATAGACTTTAATTAAAATAGTGCATTAATTAGGGTATTATTATTATTATTATTATTATTATTATTATTATTATTATTATTATTATTATTATTATTATTATTATTAAGTATTCTGTCTTTTGGCAAGTCCTGGGACTAATGAGGGTTTTTTCTTTTCTTCTTAATTTTCAGTTTTGGGGCTGGAAATGCTTCTTCCATGTTTCTCGATTTTCAGCTTCCTCTTTTAACTCCCAATATTTGCTCCTATCTTTCAAATCATCGATCAACTGTGTTCTTCTTCCTATTTCACGCCTTTCTCCATCTTTCTTTCTATGGCGGTATGAATAAGACAAATTATTCGCAAGATGTGTCCAGTCCAATTGGTCTTTCTACGAAGGATATTGGCTAGAAACGTCTTCTCTCCTATCTGTTTTAAAACATCTTCGTTTGTTACTCTCTCTCTCTCTCTCTCTTTCCATTTTATCTTCCCTATCTTCCTCCAAAACCACATTTCGGAGCTCTCCAAATATTTCTTCTCTACCTTCCGTGATGTCCAAGTCTGAACCATACAGTCCAATTTTCCATATATAGCACTTGACCAATTTTTTTCTTAGTCCACTATTAAGGCTGCTAATTAAGAGTAACCTTTCCTTGTTGAATGTTTCTTTGACTATAGCAATTCTCGACCTGACCTCTTTGGTGCAGTACGCGTCTTTCGTCAAAATACTTCCCAGATATTTAAAATGATCTTCAAGTACTGTCTGTTCTACTGTGACTCGTAAGGGCGCATTTCCACAGGATATTCTCATGACTTTCGATTTTAGGGTATACAGTATAATTTTACAAGTAAATGAAATGTTTAAAATATCCCACGATTTCGGTAGAGAGGAAGGAAAATTTGTATTGCGAAGAAAATGATAGAATGTGTGGTGAGGGATGAAAGAAAAAGTGAAAGAAGAGAACTGCAAGTGATGGATGGTATCAAATCTGTTCAGATCGACACAATTGAAAGAAAGAAAAGAAAATGCTTCCACTAGCAGCTCATTATTTCTCTCCAAATTCGCATGACATGGCAGAGATTAAAGAGGATGATTATTACGTGAAGACTAATTGATTATTCCCAGATCATCTTGAGTAAAATTCTTAATGTGCTACGAGTAGCCTGTCAGTTATGAAATAATACTTAGAATGATGGTGATGATGATATTTTATGTTTCATAATCTACGTATTTGAGACAACCATCTGCTACTCCGCTTGAAAGTAAATGAATAGCTCAGAAGATAAAGTTCAATTTATTTTTTTATTACTGTATTGAATAGCATTTTGATGAAGCAAAGAGTGTCTATAGCAAATTGTGACGTTTTGATCTCCAAATATTTGTCAATCACACTGACTAATCATGGTCATAATGGCTCATCAAATACTCTGCCCAAGAATAAGGAAAAGTAACCAAAAGTTATTATAAGATGAGAGATCCTAAAAGTAAAGTTGACCTAGAAAATTGTTGCTGAAGAAACTTCATCTTTCGTTTCCTCGTCTATAATGATCATCTTATTGTCTTTGGTGGTTAATTGGAAGATCCTGTGAGTAATTACTCAAGAGTTTGTGCTAACAGGAAATTTGATGACGGAAATCCGGGGTCGTTTTTGTCTTATATGCCATTCGCCTACTGGGAAATGCTAGACGTCAATATCGCTCAACTTCATCTCTCATCAGTGCAGTGGAGAAAAAAAAAAAAAAAAAAAAAAAAAAGAGGGCTTCTCTCTGAGCTGAGCGTTTTCTCTCTCTCTTTGTGTGTGTACTTTTCATAGAGCCCCGGGGGTCGATCTAAAAGGAATGCTTCTGTGTGACTCTCAGTCATCGATCGAAATTTTCTGCTTCTTTCCTCTCCCTAGCAACGTGAGATCTTTAAGATGTCAGTGCCATCTATGGGACATTTTTTATCGTCTTAGTTCTCCATGCTTCATGCTCTCTCCAAGGAATTACTTCTTCTCAAAAGCATCTTTAAATAATTTAATATTTATTTAAAAATAATAATAATATGATTTAAAAGTTTGGGATTTTATAGCTTTGGAAAGCTTCTTATATCTTAAAAAATATTCACTACTAATTCTAACAACGGTATTGTTAATTTACCGCTAACAAGAACCACATTTTTGCTGTATCCGTACTTCAACTAGGGTGTTGTAAATATTACCTTACAATTTTATTATCTGGTGCATATGTGATTTTTTTTCTATGCCACATGATTCTAGGAAAGTTGCAACAACAATGTGGTCACAGCGATGATATATAATGAATAAAAAGGTGGAATGAAAACAGTGGAAGGAAACGGAAGGATCCCGAGGAAACCCTCGCGCAAGGTTTTTGTTCACCACACATCCCAACTGGTGAAACCTCGACGAACACCACGCACGAGGAGTGAGCTGAAAACTACCTCTGAGTAATCGAATATGATTAGTGTTGGAACTATAAGGGCACATAACTGTTATCGTGGACCGAATAACTTTAATAATAATTTTCGTGAAATTTCTGCGATAAATAATCTATAAGGATATTTTTTTTTTTTTTTTTTTTGTTACAGTTCCACTCGTTGAGATTATTCTGACCACGCCTGGAATTATCATCGAGTTGGTGTACCATTTACCACGGTTTCCGTCAACTTGACTACTGAAATCACTGACTGTTCTTTTTCCATGACACTTCTGGTCTTGCTATTCCATCCAGTCAAAATCATCATCGGTACCTCTTCTAGTAATCAAGCCAATCGAAATAGCTCTGAATTTCACTGCAACACTTCTGAAAAATCTTCTTCAAACAACACACAAATTATTTTTCGTAAAGACGATGTTCGTAAACCATTCTCACTCCTTTGCTTTCCTTCCATGTCAACGTTTGGGAAGTGATTCCTGACATCAAGACAAGACAAAAAATATAGACCAATCTGGGTGCACAAATGCTTCCTTTTGGAGTTATAGGCTGCCGAAAACATAAAAAAAAAAGAACTTTAAAGGTCCATAGCTTCAAAACTATGGAATATACTGTAGTCGGGTCAAGACTTCACTTAGGAACTAATATGTATGCTATCCAAATATTCATGTTTCAGAATCCTGCGGTACTCGCGCAATAATTTTTGTAGAAGTAGTTTGGTTATGGGCATATAATTTGAAGCACTCACCAACTAGCCTATTTCTATAAAAATTGCTGCGGAAGTACCGCAGAATTTTGAAACATGGATATTTGGATAGGGAACATACTAGTTCCTAAGTGAAGTCTTCATCCGACTATGGTAGGTCCCATAGTTTTGGAGCTATGGACCTTTAAAGTTGATTTTTTCACATTTTCGGCAGTTTATAACTCCGAAAGGAAGCATTTGTGCACCCAGGTTGGTCTGTACTTATCTTGGCGTTAGGAATCACCTCCCAAACGTTGTCGGTATTGTTTTGAAACACCCTGTATACATATAAACACTTAAAACGCGTATTTGCTTATTTTAAGGGAAAGGTCCAAGTACCAAATTTTGTGTTTCCAACCTTAAGGGATTCCGAGATGTCATAATAATTGCAGTCCCTTTCCGTTTTGATTTTGAACTCAGTTTTCTTTTCTTATAAGTCAAATATCATAAAATTCTGAAACACGTTATTGAAACTTATTTTATATGGAAAATCAAAATAACAAATTTTATTTCAACAAAAGGGACACTGACCAAAGCTTAAAACCCACTTTATTTTAAATTATAATTTGTAACTGTTTCGGATATCTAGCATATCCTTCTTCAGACACTATCGAAAATAAATGAAAATACAGACATATATATATAAGTATTGTTATGACAAAGTTTAAATTTTATTTCATTTCTAACCTTAGAGGATTCCAAGATATGGTTGTCTTATAATAATTGAAACTCTTATTTCACACTCTCCCTAATCGAGTTTCAAAAAAATTTTCCTTAGTAGTAATCTTACGTCACAAATTCTACTTACTATCCACACATACTATATACATATAAATTTGTATACACAAAATTTAAGAACTCTAGTTATAGTATGAAAGTGCGCGACATTTATTTTGCTAGATTTTAGTCTTAACAAGCAAAAAAGCAAAGTAATCTAACAAAAGTACTATTTAAAAAAAACAACAACATAAATTTGAATAAAATAAAATTTTCATGTAATTTTTGTTATAGCTTATCACTGTACTGTAAAATTAATAAAATTAACGATTTACGAACAATTGAAACATTACTCCGAATAGCACTGTATGACACATATTGGACTTTACTAAGTTACCAGAGAATCATACTCTACAGAACATGACTGATGTACGATATACTAAAAGGCTCGTTTCTCCATCGTCCAAGATATGGCACTAGAATATTGCCAAGCTTTGTGTAGAGCATTGCTATATATCACTGAAATAAGCGATACAGCGTTATTGAGGGAAAGTTTCAGTTATCGAGCGCCTGTTGCTTATACAACCCAAACCATCACAGAAATTAGGTTAGTTCCAGGTCGATTAGGCGTTCTGTTGACTTCGTATCAATAAGCTTAAAAGATCGTTAGACAAATAAGCAGGATTTATGAATTAATATGATTATGTATCAGAGTACGTACTACAACATGTCCCTCCTAAGATTCAGTCAAGAACTGATTGAATCTGGAAACATCTTATAATAAAAAATAATCGTAAAAAAAGCTTTTAAAAACAACGCTTTATAGAATACGCTAGAAAGGAGAAAATATTTTTGGTTTGGTAAAATGAAGAAATGAGATTAGAACTAAAACCATTGGATGCTATTCCGAAAATTGAGAGCTTAGGTTTTTATGTATAATAGGGAAGTAGCCCCTCGCGCCCAATACTTTAAATCCCACTTCTTCATTCACCCTACACAAAAAAGTGTTATCCTTTCTAGTTTATTTTATAAAAGCATTGTTTTTTCAGAATATTTTTTACGGTTGTTTAATGTTGAGGGTTCTAAATGTGTTATAAAACTTACTGTATTCAAAGAATGAATGGCTTTTGGTCAGTTATTTCCATGCTCAAATATATATATAATTGAACTTCCCAGTTGAATGTGGGAACTACGTATGTAAATTGTTCTGTACGTGCTGTATCTAACACAGTTGAAAACGATCCGTAGAATTAATGCTATCTCTCTGACAGTTTGACAGTTATTCGCTCAGTTGTCTTGTACAAACGTTCAATCGAATTAATTGATTCATCGTTCTTTTCCGAACACTGACAAAGAGCAAGCAGTTGTTGAACAGAGAGGCAAGTCGACTGACTATTCCATCGTAATGTCACTACACTGGCTTTTGCAGCTAACAAAGCTCTGGAAAGTAATTTGACAAACGAAACCAATTTCGCTTTATCGATTATCCAGTATATAATATACTGTGTATTTTCTGTAACAACTGATGTTGCATTGTAGATAGACATCTAAACCAAGACAGTAATTTGTAGGGGGCGGAAGCAACTGCCCCTGTAAGCATCCCCCCCTTTTCGAAAGGACTCACTTTAAGATAAAATTTTCTCACTCCATATGGTACGATACAAACATGAATGCAGCTGCGTATTTAAAGGGGCTTCCGGGCTTAAGACCCCCGAAATTTTATTTACTGTTTTAAAGTAAATGAAGTGTCTTGCAGGCAGAATTTTCACATTTCCAGGAATAAAATTAGCCACCCTCCTTCCTGAAATAAATCGTAAATACGCCACTGCATAAATGTATAAGTGAAGCATTTAATAAGTTCACCACATTCCAAAAACAAAGTTTTAAATGAAAAAAAAAACATGTAATCTGGTCCCATTTCAGTAAATTGTTTACTATTAAGGTCCCAAGAAATTATATATAGAAGGGTTTAAGTTATATCAAATATTGGTCCCTCAATTTAATTTGTGAAGCATGAAATGGGCATACCATGCCATTTTCAAATATATATATATATATATATATATATATATATATATATATATATATATATATATATATATATATATATATATATAAAATAAAATAAAATGCTTCTGCTGCCCCCCCCCCCTACCTGAACAAAATACATTACTCTAAAATGAAAGATAACTGTAATCTGGGCCCTACTTCAGTAAAATGCCAATTGGGTTCCCCAGAGGTAATAAAAATGTTTAGTAAGATATTAAATTCTAGACGGACTCAAATTTCATATTTCATATTTTAAGAAGAACAATTTTCCTTATCTCTCGGGAAAAGTTCAGTTCCAAGTTACGTCACTGATTTATATCTAATAATAGATTAGGATTAGAATTAGGATTTAGATTTCTGGGCTTTCGGCATCTATGGCCATGTTAGCCCGTCACGTATGAGGGATGACGTCCCTCAGTGAACACACTATCCGGGGAAAGGGAAGGAAGGAAGGAAGCGGCCTGAGGCCTATATGTTAGGTACCATCCTGACATTTGCCTGGTGTGAATGAAAAAAAAATCGGAAAATCTCACTCAGGATTGCTGGCTTCAAAATGCTTTTACACTTTTTCGATCGAGGAAAAATAATATTAACCAGAGTCATTGTAAGCATCCTTGTGGCTCGAATATTTGCTTACATAAGCACGTTTTGGGTGGGTTCAAGCTCTAGAGCAGTGTTGGGTACGTTACTTGTAAAAATATAACGCGTTACAACTAAAATGCAACACGTTACTTGCCCTCAAAAAGTAACTGTTACCCTACTTCGAAAGTAGCGCGTTACTTTAAGCCCGAAACTTTGAATATGTGGAAAAAAATCTTATTACTTAAATTTTCCGTACTGCTACTACTACCATTATTATTATTATTATTATTATTATTATTATTATTATTATTATTATTATTATTATTATTATTATTATTATTATTATTATTATTATTATTATTATTTTATTATTATTATTATTATTGCACGTTTTGAATCGCTTTATGTAGATGCGAGAACAAATTCTTACTTGACAGATATACTGTATATAATGTAACATTGGTTAAAATGCCACACTGCGTTACTTGTAGGGATGGGCACGAGCGAGTTTGAGACAGTTTTCTTTGAAACTCGACTCGGCTAGAAACAGACATCTTTGAGCACGACCCGAGAACTCGAAAATTTTCCTCCAACTCGACTCGAATTCCTGTGTGTAATTTCGAGTACTCTCTGCGAGTATCCTACATAGACAATATAATTATTATCAATGATACTACTACTACAGCTTATTATTATTATTATTATTATTATTATTATTATTATTATTATTATTATTATTATTATTATTATTATTATTATTATTATTATTATTATTATTATTATTATTATTAATCATCATCATCATCATCATAACAATACTGTGTATAAACATGAAAGATAGGCGGTTTGTATCTGAATACTAAAAAACTAGTTGAATACCAACCTCGGTAGTTCTGAAGTCTAGGAGTCAAGGAGATCGTTCACGAACTTCTGAATTTGGGTTGAGGGTTTAGATTGAGTATTGGGGCTCGAGTCAAACATTGTTAAAAGTTATGGAAGCTGGCCAAATATCTTCCAAAACTGCTCGGCCCGGCTTTAGAATTTTCAACGACTCAAACAGCTTGGCTCACAGCTCATTCACTATCGACTTGCATCGAGAAGTGAGCCGAGTCAACAGCTAATCCAAACATGATAGATAATTAAAAGTATATTGTAATAGTAAGCAAAAATTTTTACCTACTGTTAGATTTATCCTTGCAAACAACTTCAGAGGAAACTGACCAACATATACGTATATATATATAATATATATATATATATATATATATATATATATATATATATATATATATATATATATATATATATATATATATATATATATATTTGCGCAGAGAGAAGATAATCTTGTACATTGTTAGATCGTACTTAGATTCTGAATTCTCTTATAAGTTTTTACAAACTTATAACTTTTTAATGCAAAGCAATGCGAACTTTCAACAAAAAATAAATATATTTTAAACAAAATACAATGTCGTACTGGATAGAACTAAATCCTTATTTTGATATGCACGAAATCCCTGGAGACCTGCAACAGCAGAGAACAAGATTTCTCTCTCTCTCTCTCTCTCTCTTGTTGTATCCTAGCTGCTAGGAAATACAGCGCAAAGAATTGAAACATGCGTGGTATAAATTCGAGCAGAGAATAAAATGTTGGAAAAGGAACAACGCATTTCTTTGGTTGAATTCTCTGCAGCATTCGTATTTTTTTTTTTTAATCCAATTTACTTGAATCATTGCCAAAATAGACGGGGATGACCATGAACTAGGCCTTTTTTCTCCCACTTGACTAGGTATTTGTGTCTTTGCCAGAGCTTTTGAGCAAGTTCAAGAAACCACCACTATTAACAGTTCACTGCAGACATATATATCATTATAATCACTAGAAGAGACTATAATTTTGACACTTAACAAAGATAATTAAATATTAACTCAGTCATTTTCTCTCCAGATTATTTTTGTTTTAAATAATAATTCTTTAAAATTTTGTCCGCTAATGGTAAACAACTGCTTTTTCTAGGGAAAAATAATTAAAAATTTTCAATTGTCAATTTCATCAATACATTTAGTAATGCTATAGCATTTTAATCATATCAGTGGAGAAACAATGGGTAGTGCACTAAATTTGTCGCTACAAGCAGTGCGCAACTGGATCGCGAAATTCACTGCAGGGCATGTCAAGTCAAAGTGTGCTGACCATCAACAACCTGGATGCCCAGTGGAGACTGCGATGGATGGGCGATATGATTCATGAGAAGACGTGTACCCATTGACATATTGCATGTGAAGTTTAATGTTGACATTGATAAATGCAAAGAGTTAAATTCTCGAAAAAAAATGTATGTATAGTGCTCATCCGAACACAAAAACTTTTGAATGGGCATAACTCCTTGGAAAATCTATATCAATATACCGAGGAAGCAGAAGACATGTTTAACAGGATCATTACAGACGATGAAATACTGGTGCATTATTACCAGCCTGAAATGAAACTTGCATCAATGGAGTGAAAACACCAGTCTTCACTACCAGCGAAAAAAATCACAGTTACGCCCTTTGCTGGGAAAGTTATGCTTACCGTGTTCCGTGATTGACAGGGTATGTGGCTGTTCGTTTACAGGAACGAAAAGTTACTGTAACTGCTGCATCATGCTATGATATTTTATTGCAACTTCGGATTGCCATTCGCCGAAAACTTGACTCTGTCTAAATCGAGATGTGTTGTTCCGTTACAATACTAGGATCCGAGCGATATAGAAATGTTATGTGAAACTCGGGTGACAACTTCTTCAACAGTCTCCCTACAGCCCAGATTTAGCGTCTTCTTCTTCTTCTTTTTTACCAGTTCGATCTGAGATTTCACCTTAGCGGTAAACCTACAAACATTATTATTATTGCGTAGTACATCCGGCAATATTTTAATTGTAATAATTCAATTAGTAAAATCTTTTTTTTTTTTAAAGAAAAGAACCTCGTTTGAGTTTGTAAAGAATCTTCGGATTAGATGGGGAGGGCAATATATATATATATATATATATATATATATATATATATATATATATATATATATATATATATATATATATATATACAGGGTGCGGCACGTAAAACCGGCCCGTAAAGTGAACACAAAATGAAATGTAATGTATTGAATATGATTAACTACAACACACAAATGAAATGTAATGTATTGAATATGACTACTCACCTTCACAGCAGCCTTCACAGCAGGTGCTGAAAGTGTCCTCCGCCCACTTCAACACACATGTGAGCACGATTGAGGAGATTCATATATACCCTTGTCAGTTCTTGTGTTGTAATGCTATTGGTGATATCCTGGATCCTGGTCTTGAGTTCTTCAATTGTGTGTGGATTTGTTTCGTATACTCTTCCCTTTAACAGTCCCCATAAGTAAAAGTCACACGTGGACAAGTCTGGTGACCGAGGAGGCCACAAGCCTTTGCTGATTGTCCTCTCTGGTGTAAACATCTCATGCACAAGGGACAATGATGCAGCTGATGTGTGGCATGTTGCACCGTTCTGCTGAAAGTAACATAACTGACGCTCCTCTTCGGTCAAGTGTGTATAAAACTCCTCCAGGATTCCCATATACACGTCACTGTTCACTGTCGTCTCAAAGAATATGGGCCCAATAACGCGTGTGGCGGAAATGGCACACCAAACACCAATCTTCTCATCATGCAAGAGTACCTGGTGGATTGCGTGTGGATTTTCTGTCGACCAATACCGGTTGTTTTGGAAATTTACGTACCCAGACAGGTGGAACCACGCCTCGTCACTCATGATGAGCATTAGTGGATCCAAGAAACCACTGGCAACATTGCTCAACAGCCATGAACAGAAATGCACCCTCTTCTGCAGGTCAGGCTCCTTCAGTTCTTGCACAACACTTATCCGGTACGGTTTTAACTTCAGTCCCCTTAAAACACGTCTGCAACTTCTCTCACTCGCATGAACCTGTTGACTCAATCTCCTGGTTGACTTTCGAGGACTTCTTGTCATTATCTCCTCCACCTGCATCTTTAATTCAGGTGTGCAGACAGATGGTCGTCTGTTCCTGAGAGCATTTTGAACCGATCCTGTACGCCGCCATTTTTCAATCAATTCCTGAATGGTGCTTTTTGCTGGCACAGAACGTCCTTGAAATTTCTCCCGAAACAAATTCTTTGTTTTTACAAAAGATCCAGTGAGAATGAACCCTTCAACAATGGCAACACGCTCGGGTATCGAATACGGCATTATGACACACTGACACTCACCCGGCTTAACACAACGAGGCCTTTTTCTCAACTGGTTTCGACAAGTTTCACTGGCTGCGGCTGCACGTGACTGCTGTAGGTCACGTAAGTCGACCCGACCTCGACACGCCATCTCTTGGTAGGAAGGTAGATTATTTAAGTGTTGTCAAAAACACAATATACCAGAATATTACGACGGCCGGTTTTACGTGCCGCACCCTGTATATATATATATTTTAAAAAAAAAAGTTGAATCTGTTTGAAATTGTGTAGTCTGTTAGAGAAAACGTTTGTCTTCCTTCCCCATCGTCAATGCCTATACTGTCTGGTAACTACTTTTGTTATTATTGAAATTTAAATTCTATTTGACATAGATAAACCGAAGAAAAGTCTTCACATAAGCTACATTCTTACGGCATAGTTTTACGGATTGCTCCTTCATTCCACTTCAAGACTGGATCCTCCCACTAAGGCGATTTTCCTTACACTTTTTGGGTGATCCTGATTGCATCATCCTGACTGAAAATTTGAGACAGAAGTGTTTTTAAGAGATCTTAAGGTTCTTCATAAACTTACTTCTCCTTAGGCCCTCCTTACAAACTTAAATTTAAAATAATACTAATAGAATTATTTCAATTAAAACATTGGCAGTTGTACCACGTAATAATAATGTTTGTAGGCAACTAGTCTTATTTTTCCACACTTTATTTACATTGAGACACTTTTCCTATCAATGTATAACAGTGGAGAACATAAAGATCTAGAAAGTGATCCCGTTACTATCTGCAGGATGCTATTAGTAAACTAATACAGGAATACCTTTTAGGAACGGATACCAATGGGATATGATTATTTGTTCATAAATCAAAGTTCTTCGTTATAGACAGGTTACATAAACTTAGATTACTCTCAGCTCATAATCATCACTCTCAGCTCTTCATTTCTCATAATCACCGTCTTCTTTAGCCCAACCGGCATAACCGTGGGACGTAAAACAAGAAGATTTCATTTCATTTTTCTTTCTTATGAGGAGATTTGTGTTACTTCCAGTACATGGTGACGAATCAGCGGGATATCCTGGAAACGTCAGGAAACTTAAAATTTATAGAAAAGTTACGGAATTCTCAGAATTTCTGCTACTAGTCAGGAAAATTTTAAGCTTTCGAAATTATAGTGCCGTTCTGTAACACTGTGGACATTTTTTTATCATAATTTTTCGTCATCGCTTCTCTGTAGTATCAAACATGTTATTTCAAAAACGGTTTTCTACTGTTCCTTTAACCTGTCATTTGGAACAAACACTAGTGACAAAATAATAAAAGCAAAAAGTTGACGAAATAGTAAAAAGAAAAAGGGAGTTCTGTTAACATTTGATTCAGCAGAAAAAGGAATGCATATATTGTAAAATATTTTACAAGGCATTATTGAATATGTACTTTTTATAATAGTGGATATGTTATTATATTTGAATGAACAAAGGAAGGAACGTAAATATTGTAAAATCTTTTTCAGTACTTTTTTTATCGTTTTACTTGAGATTTCTTCTTGGTTTTTAATTAAAGTACTTACTAATATGTCCTCATTTTATTTTCCTAACAAACCAATATATGTTGGCAGTAAAATAGTTAAAATTGATCGAGCTCCTGGTGTGATAACCATATTGTTTGATGTCACCCCCCCTCCACCGATTACGAAATCGTAACTAAACGAACCAATATATGTTGCCAGTAAAATAGTTTAAATTGATTGAGTCCCTAGCGTGCTGACCACAGTTTCATGTCACGGACTCCCCCCCCTCCCTACGTGCCTGCCCTGGGGTTATGTTTATATAACTATGCAACTGCTGCAATATTCTTATTTGATCACTTTCTTCTCAAGTAACAATCATACTACCATAAAAGTCTCTTAATTCGCTTACTGACTCTAAGTAAAAGTAACACAATATGAACATAGGTCTACTGGAATTGTAGACAGGACTAATCAATCATGCGTTTCTTGGAGAAAAGTCTGCAATAGTTGTCTGCTGTATAATCCTGCGGACACTAGTTTGCTTGTAATTCCTGGATCAGTTGAAATATTTATTTTCAGATAGCAGATATTTTCTGTGTAAATATGAGCTGAGAATAATTCTTGTCCGTTATAAAGAGATTATTAAAATGTTGGGGATAAAACAAGATTAGGTCTGTGTCTATATCTAAGAGTGTCTGTAAAAAGGCGAATTGATTCTCTCGTATATTGTCCGGACGTAAAAGTTTGTCCGTATTATGGAGGTGTCCGCAACAAGTATGACGTCATAAATTGTGCCTCCAAATTTCTGGTTTATAAGAAATAACGTTTTGTAGATATTCTTTAGGTTATTCACTAAAGTACTTTTTTTTTTTTAATGGAACAAAGCTTACTGAAGAGCCTCACTAAATGGAGTGACGCCACTGATGTTAGTGTGACATTCTTTATTTAAAGAAATGCATTTTATACTGTTCCTTCTGGTTCTAAATTCTTTTCTTTTTCTTTTTAAGTTGAAATCTGTTTTCCCGTATTAGCTTCACTTGGTGTTTTACCACAGAAAAGTTTTACGAGCAGATAGCCGAGTGGAGAAAAGAAAAGATAGTCTTCTAAAAGCCTTTATTTTCTCTTCTCGGTTGTTTTTGATGGACCGTATTTGTTTGTTCCTTTTGCTTTCTAGTTTGCACACGGAATTTCCCTGTTTTCGTCGTCTTTATGGCCAATTCTTTTGCATTTCTCGAGGGAAATAAAGAAAAAAAAAAGCAAACTCACAAAATGTTCTTGAAGAGAAACGCGAGAAGAGAGAAAAGAAAGGTTATCTGCTTCTTATACTGAAAGGTCTCACTCAAAAAGTCTTCAAAGTTGGGCGAGACAATGTGGCACCCCTAAAACAAACAATGTCTGCCGCTTTGATGACATTATTCTGCAATCCCAATCCCCACCAGGAAATCCAACCCTTCTTGTCGGTTTAATTAAATATCCATTCTTTGTGGCGTAAAGTAAGAGATATTTCAGAATGGGAACAATGACATAGAGAATCACTTATACGATGTTGCTTTTTTGATTTTCGTAAGTACGGATTCCCTTGCTGTATACTTATTATTATTATTATTATTATTATTATTATTATTATTATTATTATTATTATTATTATTATTATTATTATTATTATTATTATTATTATTATTATTATTATTACTCTGCCTGTTGGCAAGTCCTGGGACTAATAAGAGATCCCCCATAGGTTAGGGCAGCGTTTCCCAACCTTTTTCAACTTGCGGCACACTACGGATGTTACTTGGATTCTCGCGGCACGCTTATAGGCGTTATTATTTGTAAATATAAAACACAGTGGTATTTTTTCTGTGATTATTGATCTCCTCACAGAGAAGAAAGCTCTTTCACTGTTCCCCCCCCCCCTTGGTAAATCATTATGCTTATTTTTTATTCTAATTAGAAATAGAAAACAATTGCAATGAAATTGGACTCAGGTTTTCAAAAATACGCTTTCTTTTTAAAAACTGTATCGAACCTTTTACTAAGAAGGAACATCAGTAAATAACGAACCAACAAACAAATCTCTTTTACTTTTAAAACACAAATGTAGGTAATCTGTCGAAAGGATTGAATGATATTTTAAATTTTCAAGTTACGAAATACTCTACAACAATAAAGAAGCAATGATGGTCATAACAATTACAACAAATACTTTTTTCAACATTAGAAATGTACAGAACAGTAACCCGGCATGAAACTTAAAATTGTAGATTCATAGTGGAGGTTCATAGTGATGTGAAATACAAATATACATTTTTCCCTACGTTTTGCAATTTGATTGCTACAAAATTAATAATTTTGTTTCGATTCCTCGCGGCACACCAGCGGCCCATTCACGGCACACCGGTTGGGAAACGCTGGGTTAGGGTCTAGAATTCTACGTTTCTCGACTTTCAGCTTCCGCTTTAATCTCTCAATATTTTTATGTATTTTTCAAATAATCGATAAGTTGTGTTTTCCCTATTCTTTGCTTTCCTTCCATCTTACCCTCTACAGCGATATGAAGAAGGCAGTTTCTTCACAAAATGTTTCCAATCCAGTTATTCTTTCTACGAAGAATGCCGGATAAGAGCTTACTGTATATACAGGATGTTTAGAAAAGTAACTAGTTACAAGGGTATAATTATAATTAGAAATAGGGTGTCTCCAAATTTGTTATAAGGCTACCGACAATTCGTTTACACTTAACTGCAGAGCTGCGGAGGTATGAACAGTAAAAGGTTTTTTTGGTCGTACGGCAGCTCTTTCATTAGATTCAATGTCATGTAGTTCCTATTTTAGATATTAGTCAAAGATATAATTGATATACACTATTAATCCATATTCCTCTATGATTCTTCGTGTTCAAACTATACATGCACTGCAGGCTTTCTTTCCCCAGTGTTGTTAGTAACACGACTCATTAGCTATATTACAAATAATAATTTATTTAGTTATTTACATGTAAAAGTTTAATTTATATATGCAGAAGATAAATCTAATTTTCCAAATGTTGTAATGTTCGCAGCTGCGTTTTGAAACATTCTCTGCACTAAACGTATTAATTAAGCTGATCGAACGAACCGAGTCTGTTCACTGTTACGTTTTGTATTCTATAGCTGCTTCTCGTTTTTTTTTTTTTTTTTTTTTTTTTTTTTTTTTTTTTTTTTAATATTTTCCAAATTTGGCTTCACACACAATTCTGCATCACCACTTAGTTCTTAATAACTAAGTACATTAATCGTGCAACGTAGTCCTTCTGGGGATTGAATATTCATCAAAGTCACTTTGTTTTAGTTTGGTAATGTACCCGTATGAGCACAACACAGGTTTTTGGTTATTTATTTATTTATTTATTTTTACCTGACTACAACAAGACAGACATTAGAATCGTGTTAATGTTTGATAAGTTTGTAAGTAGAGACATCTTCAATATAGGAAAGCGATACTGTATAATTAGTGACTTGAAATCGTTGAAAAATATGACAAGAGCAGAAATAGTTTTAATATCAGAATATATGTAAAGTATTAAGATATTCAGGAAGTATTTACCAGTTGACCTAAAATAAGTCCAAAAACCATTGAAGAAAGCCAAAACATTTTCCTCTTCTCATTTCGTCATGCTTTCTCTCTCAGTAAAGCTTATAACAAGAATTTCAGATCGAACACAAAAGAGCTTGAATATTCACATGTAATACTAAAGCATATGAATTACTTCCAAAAATCTTTATTTCACCAGCAGATGATCAGACATAAATTACAAACATAACTTACCATAACATATCCTATTGAACATAACGAATGAGTATCATATTTCACATTTTAAATCTAACATTTTATAAACTTTTTTCCTCTTTTTTAAATTTTTTTGTTTCCTCCTTTATCGTTTATTGTATATATATATATATATATATATATATATATATATATATATATATATATATATATATATATATCGGCCAAACTAAATATTAATTGTATAAACTGGATAATTACAAATCAATTACAATTAGAAATTAATAATTACAAGAAATACTTGCAATTTTGAAAACATTATTTGAAAGATATTTAAAATTAAAATTTTAGATTTAATAATAGTTTTAGGTTATATATATCTGATTAACCATAGTGTATTCTTTCATCTTTCTAATATCATAATGAAAGGCATGATGATATATATTTAAGTATTCACATTAATAGGTGGCGTATTTTTTATCCTGTTTTTGTTGGCTACGAATGACATATTTTTTTTTTTTTAACGACATAAGATTAGTTTTATCGATTTTCTTGAAAACTACACATGAGGAAGTTGTTCTCAATCATGTCGTTTTGTTCAGCTCTATCGACCAATGTATGTCTCATCATTCAACAATTTTGTTTCTCATTGTTCGCTAATGTTATTGTTACAATCAACTTGAAAGGGGAATTTTCCCCTTTAATTATATTATTATTTATTATATTGAAAATTTTAGCGACGTATTTGATATCCCAGTGACATTCTTGCATATACTTGCACTTTGTCTATTCATTTTCAGGCTATATTCATAAAGTCCTATAAAGATTTGTTTTAAACGTATGATTCTCTTCGAAAAAAAAAAAAACGATATCTGACACATTTTACATGGTTTGTACACTAGACTATCGAGTCCCTCGTGCATTTGGCGTGGGAGACCCGGATTCGATTCTCGGTGGGAGCTCATGTGATTCGAATTCCACATTAAGCTGTAGGTCCACGTCTCATATAGCCTCGCTGCTGAACGGGACGCTAAACTCAAATCCAATCCAAAGTACATTAGACTATCCTGTCCAGCTTTCGAGTCATAAAACTATCTTCATCAAACTATATTTGAATTATGTCCTGATTGATGAGTTTTATTTTAATTTTGTCTATTATTTATTTATCCTCCTTTTGTACATACCAGAATTATTTTCGATTGTAAATTGGATTTGTCATACATCTGAAAAACTGCTTTGCAATTGTGTAAATGTACAGTTTTCTACTTAGGATATTAATTTGAGTTGTAAATCAGATATGAATTTATGACTCCAAGAAGGGAATATTTTGTAACTCCTTTGGAAAACTTACAACACTAGAAATTGGCGATTCAACAAGAGTCATATTTATCATGGGCGTTGCCAGGATTTTTGTCAGAGAAGGGCAAAGTCAGGTCGTTTCAGTTTCGAGTATCTTTATGTAGTTAGGCTGTTGAAGGGGCTGGCTAAGTCGGATCATTTCAAATTTGATTACAATTGGTATTTGTAATATATATGTATGACTAAGTATAATCAGGGCTATTTCTTACAAATTAATATTTTTTTATGATATTAAATAAGCACAGTATGTTAAATTCTCAGTTCTTTATCCAAAATGAAATGGAAGTAAGTACTTCTTTATTATGTGAACATAGTTTTTATTTAATTATCCTCCTCCACTGTTTTGAACGCCAGATAAAGGCGGCAAGTTTTTAAAGACTTTTTCCACAAAAGTCTCTATCCTGGTGTTTACTCGTTCGCAGCGAATATTCAGGAGAAGTAGACCATTCATCGCCCATAATTGATCGGAGCCAGGATTTTACACGACGAAGAGTACTGTATGATTGTTCTACGGTGTATGTCATAGCAGGAAGTGTAAATTTGATCAAGATTACAGAATGCCTGTAGGGTAGAACTTGAAAGAGTGGTCAAGTAAATCAATGTACTTTATATCTTTATAGTTTGTAACACATTTGTTTTTTTTCACAGTTCATGCCATGTTTGACTCTCTGGAATAATGTCAGTGGAATACACTTCGTTGACTCCTTCCAAATAAATTATCACTGAAATAAAAATGTTTTCATGATTTTAGGATGAAGTTTCATGGCTAAGGTGTCGTCCCACTTGCGACAGTCCTATTAGCGACAGGAACTGTTAACTGTCCTATGAGCGACCGATTCGATCTGTTAACTGCCCTATGAGTCACTGATCGTTCATACTAAGATAATGGAAGAAGATAAGGTTCTCTCTTCTTTAACTTGTTTCATGCTAATGTGATTTAAAACCTAACAAAATGTATTATGAAAAATTTCGCTCTACCTGAATTTAATACGTGAGAATGCTCTCATTACATTAACAATCTTTTATACGTTTTTCCTAATATTATATTTTTGAATTAATTTCTATGAATACACTGACTATATCAAGGGGAAAACTAACTAAATATTTAGAGTTTATTAGCCTTTAAATTTCGTGTTAAAATGATACGGAGCATAACTTTAGATTGAATATATTTATGGCATAAGAAAGAGATAGGGGTGCCATAAGAAAATTTTCTAGGGAGGGGCATCTCCATGGTTGCTGTATTACGTCTGGTATATCTGGTATTTAATATAGGTGGTTTGCTATATTACGTATACATTTTCGTAAGCCAGGGGGGATGATCCCTGCCTTCCCATCGGGCACCCATGGAAATAGGGTGTTCACCACGTGAGGATATCAAAGAAATCTATAAACACGGTGTATTCGAAGAAATTATTACACAAGTTACAAATCTCTCGCAGGACTTAACAGTTCGACTAGTTATAAGGGATTATTTCAGATTGCTGTACGACAAACTTTTATGTATAAGTCAAAACAAGGGAGGAAGACAAATTAAGCAATTAGTTTACGTTTTAGTAGCTTACAATAGGGGGGAGGTTGTTTAAAGAGTTTGTTTACCTTTTAGATTGTTTAGAGTGAACTGCATTGTAATTGGTAGGATTGGTTGAGAATAGCCAATCAGATGTAAGGGATCTCAAAAGCTGTCTTTTATAATTGACATTTTTTTTCATTTTTCATTCACAGTGTCTTAGGAAGTCTAAAAAGTAGATAGTTGGCGAAACTGTTACACGTGTAAGTTTTCCAAAATAAAATATATTACTGTGCTTAGTGAGTAACTAGATTTGAATCAAATTAAGTACAGAAAACAGAGCTTTTGAAGAAAGGGGATATTACAACTGGATTTTCAATAATTACATAGGAATATACTTTTCATGGAAATATCCCTGTTGTCTCGTTAAGTTATTTGATATGTTTCATGTCAAATCTAACTCAAAATTAAAATAAGGTTTTATTTACACTCACAGTAGAGGAAAAATATATTTGACGAACAGTATTACTGGCACGTACATATTTCATACCAAGGTTATTCGGCCGCTAATAACGCCAGAGGCAAACATATTTTATGAGAGGGAATCATATCATCTTCCAGCATCTCAATATAAATGAATCGGTCGCTCATAGGACAGATAACAGTTCCTGTCGCTAATAGGACTGTCGCTTCTGGGACTAATTCACAGAAAATACGTTTTTATTGTATGGAGAAAAGCGGCTTGATGCAAGTAGAGTGTAAATTGGAAATTAACACTTAGACATCTTAAGTTGTTCCGTAAAATCTCCTGCATACTTAGATCGATCTGCGCACTTTTCGCTGAACAGTTATTGGTTCGATACTTAGTTCACTCGAAACGTTTTAAAATAACTCTGATTAAATTGATGATGGTCTCAACCGAGCATTTTCTGTGATCTTGGAATCTGGTCACCAATTATATCACATGATGTTCAACAGAAAACATATAAATTTAAACACCCTGAAGAACGTTAACAACTGGGTTGAATTGGGAAAAATACTTCACTGTAATTCGTAATGACGCAAGAAACTCAAATGTTGAAGATATGTATATGTAACCTCTTGTGACTTTGCAGCTCACCTAGTTTGACAAAGCAATAGTATATTTGGCATCAATTTTCTTAGAAATGGACTTCCTCGAAGTGTATTTCTGGAACATTGTTAAAATCATTTACCATTAAATTGAAGTTATGTGAACTGCAATGAAAAATACGGCTTTTAGATACTGATCTCTAACAAGCCCGTAGCAGCCACAAATTTTTGAGGGGACCATAAATACGCTAGGGGGGGCACAAGTCGGTAAAATTTTCTAAGTCGCTATACATCAGTAATTACTCAGACCTTCGATGTGTGGTAACCATACTTGTGATGGTGCGTGGTAACTTTACTCTAACCTATTCGAATAATAATAAAAAATATAACCACAATGTATATTTCCAAAACGCTTATTAATCCATTATAGATATAAAATGTATAAAGACTAATATTTTTATTGGATGCTGGAAAGGTTTTCTATAATGAAATTTTATTTATTGAAGTATATGGTAAGTAGTTCAGCGTCCTAATAGTGTAACCTTGTAAGTTTTTCTTTTGTCACAATTTCTTTCGCACAAAAAGTCTTTACAATCTAAAAATTCATGCTGCTCCCGCTTCTATTACGCATATTCAAATTAGAAATAGCGTTGAATAGTTGACTATTTTAGAAACAAAATAATAATAATAATCATCGGCGGCGATTAGGGGGGGCAAAGGGGGGCAGTTTCTCCCCCCACTTTTCTGAAATGGCCTATTAATGTATTTAGTTTCAACCAGGGAAATTTGTATATTAACATTGATATACAAATATTCAGATCATGTTTTGCCCCCCCACTTTTAACGTCCAATCGCCGCCACTGATAATAATAATAATAATAATAATAATAATAATAATAATAATAATAATAATAATAATAATGTTTCGTCGGTTAATTTGGTAAGTAATTCTAAATATGTTTAATACAGTATTAATGTAATTAAAAATGAATAGCTACTAGAATCCAGGGAGGGGTACTTGTCTCCTTTTGCCCTCTTTGCCGATTCCTGTGCATATGTCTGACCAGTGACCAATCATAAATACTCTGTAACTTTTATTCTTTGAAGCTATTAAAAAGAATTGCACGTGATTAACTATAGAAGGAGTGAGTTACGATGTATCGAGGTATTGTTATGATATAGTATTTGAGAACCTCATCCAGATTTCTTTAATTTTGGTCCAAATATCACTTTACTTCTTAAAGCCTCTCCTCATTTGTTGTAACCACATTTTAATTTGTCGTCTGAGCACCCTTCGAGAAAACTTGCAGATGCTATGTGAAACATAAAAGATATTCATTATTATTCCATTTTCTGCTCCATTATTTTTCACATAGCCTTAGAATTATTTTCAACAATTGCGTTACCACAAGTGTATGACACCGCATATGACTTACAGATATACAGTTCAACAATAAGGAGTAAATAATAATATACAGACACTTCTTTAAGTAGTACTTGATAAGTGCTTAAAAAAAACTTACGTTGTAAAATTTTAATATTATTATTTAATGCTTATTGTATTTGCGAAAATACGCTATAAAAGTCAACCCAGCTGATTTACGAGCTTATAAAAGAAGAAACACTATCCGTAGAGTCTTTCGTTGCGTATAGCTTTGAACTTGGGTCCAAAACAGTAACATGATCAATGGTTAAGTTTAGACAGATGTCAAAACTTGTATTCTTTCAAAAAACTTTCGACCGACTGCCGTCGTCAGGACAGAGCAGCAACAAGTATAAAAATATATAACCATAACATACACCATCTGCAGAGGTTGGTGATGTGTAATCTTCCAGTGAACTTCTTTAAAGTTCCCAAATGGCATTGACAAAACCAACACCATTCTTCCAGCACTGAAGAGAGGAAGAGAAGAGAAGAGAACTTTTCCGTTGAACACTTTCTGAACCGTTCCAAGTTTCTTTCTTATTCCTCCTTCGAATCCTTATTTTCTTTCTTTCTCTCTCTCTCTCTCTTTCTAGTTGCAGGAAGGAGACGAATGAAAGAAATCGATTACAGGAAAAGGGAGGTGAGAGTCGTCAACGAGGGAAGAAAGCAGGAGCAACCGTTCCAGTAGCTGCCGAGAGCAAGGCTCTTAGCAAAAGACCGAAATAAAAGTCCTGGTAGAAGAAATATTTTGTGCTTGGAGCATGAATATCTTATACTTAAGTAGTTTGCACTTATAAGTGTCTGGAAGAATACAAATAGAAAGGAAATGTGCTTTTAGGAGTAATTTCTTAGCAAAGATATTACAGCAGGATGTAGTTTATTTTTAACATGAAATTCAACATCTTCCTTTTTCTTTTATGTCATTTACACAAATGAATCAGAACAGATTTTCTACAAAATATCAAGTTATCACTATTATATTGTTCAACATATAAATACACTAGAAACAAAATTAACTTTTTTACGAACGTATTTCAATCATTGAAACAATCTTACCTGTGTCTTTTGTTTATAAAAGTTATGTATAGTATTTCGGCTGGAAATATCAATCTTTCTGACGAAATAAGGATGAGATTTGTAAAGGTGTAGGGAAAGAAGTGGAAAATGAACATTTTTTAAAATTTCGATTTATCTTCATACTTCTTACAAAACCTTATCCTTGCTTTGTGAACACGGTTAACGATCAAGACAACTTCCATCATATTATCAAAAGTTATCAACATTGTTTACAAAAGTCGACGCATTCGCTTGAGTTGAGTTTGTTTTAGCGTGGACTTCTTCAATTAATGTGGCCTGAATCCAATGTAGCTGGCGGGTGCATAGACTATCATGCAAATTTATAGCTCACAGTATATGCCGTTCCCCACCACAATATTTCACCTCAAGAAAACTGGAATACAAGCTACAGTTCCACTACACCACCGGTTCCAGCTGTGCTGCCGTATTCCTAACAAGTTTCATTGCAACCACTAAAAATGCTACATGTCAGCAAATGAAATAAGCCTTACCACCAATGTTCGCATAACTATGTAATATTTGCATACGATTTAGAGAACAATCATGAAATAATCGAAAATTTCACAGATGACATGATACAAACAAAAGGAAAGGATGACGTGAGTCTGGAGAGTTTCATGCCTGCAGCATTAAAAACGTTTGAGCATACAATGTATGAAATAAGAGTGAGAAAAAAATGTTCAATCCAGAAATCGACAAAATTTATCGGGGAAAAAATTCAGAACAGCAAATCTCTGAAAAAAAAAAAAAAAACTAACTATTTGATCATGAACCTGAAAATTATTACAAAATCTATAAGTGTTGGAAACTTACGTAATTTTTAATTTTCTTTTATATTTTCGTTATTGTTAGCATCTCTTGATTGATAAAAATTGACTGTTTATATTTATAATAATGTCAACTGCTTGGAGACCAAAAGGTACTCATCTAGCTTTTCTGAATTATTATAGACTGTTCAAAAATAGGTGCAGTTTTACAATAGATTTTCATAAAAATTGTAATTTTACAGCTAAAATGAGTGAGTGAACATGAGAGAGGATTGTCTAAGATATTAATTTCCGCCGGAGTATTTCTAAATAGTATACGAATACCAATTTTATGTTTACAACTGTGCAGTTAATAAGAAACCATTACAAGTGCTATAGGACGGATAAAATAAGTGAGTGCATATGAAAGAAGACTATATTGGATATTAAATTCTGCTGTCGGAGTATGTCTGTATAGCGTAAGAAAGCTGTATTTTATATTTACATGTATAGAGTTACTAGTGTCAAACCATTACAAGTGTTATAGGAACTCCTGTCACTGCGAAAACCTCACTAAGGGTACTTATAAATGCAGCATACAAGCACTAATCTAACCTAACCTCCCATATTCTAGTAACCTAACCTAATCGATTGTATTTCACTATATTAACTTAACCTTAACCTAACGTACTCTACTTTAGTGTGGCCTAGAACACGGGTGCTTGTTTTTGCATGAATGATCGTTTTCATGACATATCAGTGCGCACGTATATCATCAATCTGTACGCAATTATTTGGGCATGTGCCAGGAAAATAACAGTGCAGAATGTCGTAGTTAGACAGTCATTTAAAGCCAGAAAAGTAAAAATAAATAAATAAATAAATAAAAATAAAAAATAAATAAATAAATAAATAAATCTTTATGTTGACGGCCTATTGTAAAACTGCATGTCAGAAGGTATTAAACGTTGAATTTTTGCTGATAGCTGTCAGCATTCTTAAAACATAGATAAAAGGTTTTACTGGTGTAAGAGTACTGGAATTACATTATTATTCTAGAAAATTAAAAAAAAAAAAAAAAAAAAAAAAAAAATGGTGCTCCACGGAATACACTTCGTGGTTCATCTTCATTGCATGTATTCGGAGCAGTAAGATGTTTTATTCACTAGTGTGAACATTTTATTTCCTATATATACTATCACCCTTTTGAGTTTATGATATTTTTTATTGAATTTATATTTTCATTGTTAAAGATTATGATTACGAAACAACGAGAATTAATTCAGTAGTAGTATTCATTTTTTTTTCTTTTTTTTGTACGCTTAAGGATGCTTTTATCAATCAACTTTGTCCCCTAAAAGTTGATAGTTAAATTTTACGAAATCTCCAAGATATCTTAGCGTAGCTCCTGTTGAATACCACTAGACTACCTAATATGTCCATTGATTAACTAGTCTACAGTATATATATGTAAAAATGAAAGTCACTATATTCGTGACTTCATGCCTCTTGAACCACCCGACCGATCTCGATCAAATTTTCAACATAAATGAGGTTCAGACCTGGCATGACTTTTTCATTTTACTTTGACGGTACAATTAAGGGCTGGAGAGTGGGGATACATAAAAATAATAAAACTTAACTTTTGATCCACTTGATCGATATCGATCAAATTTGCCACATAGATGAGATTGGAGCCTAGGATGGTTTTTGTCATTTCACTTTAACGGTATAACTTAGGGGAGGGGGAGGAGAGATATTTAAAAATGATCGAAAATGACCGATATTAGTGTCCAATGCATAGTTTTCGGGGTCGCTGAGACGAACAATGACACTTTCGATGCATTTTAAATCAAAATTCAGCTCTTTATGTCCAAAATGAAACTTATTCTCCCCGTGCGAAGAACGGGTATCCTGCTAGTAATGAATATAAATTAAAATTTGGAGATACAACTCTTTATTTCACTTCATCTTACTCGTAAACAACTAAATCCGTACTCACTTCAAAAACTTAAATAATGTGCTACTGATACTTTGCATGATACCACGTAACTTTGTATCAGATATTCTATAGTCGTTATATCGTACATGGATAATATCCGTTGCAAAAGTTTCTCTTCTTAACTTGAGCGAATGTATTCGTGTTAACTTAAAAAAATATGCTGGTCACGAACACCATGAAAGATATACCATGCTTCTTATTTCTTTTATTTAACTGACCCAGTTAGTGAAGTTCTTTTATTTACAGATTCAAAGAAGTGAATTGTTACTCTAATCAAGACTAATAACAAGAATTCTTATGATCGAGGTCTTCACACTCTGGCAGATAAGATGGACTAACTGTTCGTTTCAGAAATTAAATATCTCATTAAATCATCGAATGATTCTTTCGAAAAATATTGATGCTTATACTTAAACAGATGGCCTTCTTAACTTATTTTTAATTATTGTATTTAACAACTTTCAGATGCAACCTAACTAACTCTATGGCCTATGGAACCCGGAGGTTCAATGCCGCGTTCACAAAAGCTCTCCACTGACTTCTATCCTTAGCCAACTGGATCCAATTTCTATTTTGTATTCCTACCTCTGCGAGAACCATCTTAATATCGTCCTCCCATCTGCGCCTAGGTCTCCCTAATCTTAATATCGTCCTCCCATCTGCGCCTAGGTCTCCCTAATGGTCGTTTTCCGATTGGTCTTCCAGTTAAGACTTTGAAAGCGTTTCTACTTTCTTCCATTTTGACTACATGATCTGCCCACCTGAGCTTCCTAGATTTGATGACCCTAGCAATGTTTGGTAAACCGTATAAATTATGTAGTTCTTCGTTATGAAGCATCAGCCATTTTCCATTGCCGTTCCTCTTGGGTCCGAATATTCGTCTCAGGATCTTGTTCTCTAATACTTTCAGTCTATGTTCTTCCCTCCGAATAAGCGACTGTTTCACAACCATAGAGAACAGGCATGAGTATCGTTTTATATATTTTAAGTTTCAAATTCCTCGAGAAAATTCGCGACAAGAGATTTTGAACTGAATAATAACACGAATTCCCTGCTTTTAGTCGACTTTAGCCTACAAGGTCAATTTTTACTGAAACTTTTAACAATCAACAAACAACAGGAAATGGAAGGAATAGGCTAGGGTCTATATTTAAAAATATTTATTTATTTATACTTATTAAAAGTATTTAACCCGGCATTCATCTGGCGGATCTGAAGAAAGCAATGATAAAACTTATCAGTATGTCTGGTGATAGATTCGAACCCAGAACCTTCCAACTGTAAATGAACAACGCTTATCACTAGTCTAGTCCCATAAGGTAACTTATATTTTCCTCTGTTCCACTAAGTGAGTATAAGATATTTTATATATCTTTAAATACAGTAGCCTGCAGCGACTACTAAAAAATATTCCCAATATCCTGTTGTAAAAAGAGCTTAGACTTGCTCTTCATGGGAACTTCATTAGCAAATATGTAAGAAAGATTATACATTAATATGATACTTTTCAGTAGACTGTCCTTAATATTTATTTATTTATTTATTTATTTATTTATTTGTTGGTTTGTTTGTTTGTTTGTTTACCACAAATTGTATGGAACGCACTTACAGACATAGGATTTTAGAGAAACGCATATTTTAAACGGATGATATGAATAGAGAAGTTAAAATCATATTTGTATAAATCTTTAAAAAGGACAGTTTGTGTAAAATTTCCCTTTTCCTTTTCAGATAGTTTGAAGTAAAATAGGAAAATGGAGACAGTGTGATTCATTGCATGCTTTTAGATGTAGGGAGAACCCGTAAAATCCTTATTCACATTATCATAGTTTATTTTATTTGTATTTTATATGGTGAATACACTGTTTTCATTTCTTTTAGAGTTTGTGTTATTTCTGCCTGTTTTCAGGTGGATCTTCTTAAACGACTAAAACACGATTTGTATTGCCTTAACATTTTACAATGTGTCTAATCACTAGGACTCGGAAGTTGAAGACCTAAAAATTGCCTAAAAAGGACCTATAAAAAGACCTAAAGATAACTTAAAAAAGGACCTAAAAACTGGAAAAAAGGATGTAAAAATAAGACCCAATTTAATTAGAATTACATATTTAATGAATATAATGCTCAAGAAATACAAGCTTCTGGTAGGTTAATGGTCTGTTGTCCTTCCAGAAACTGAAGTACAAACTAAAATAAGGAAACTCCCACCCTCACCCCAATCTTGCTGTTAGACATTGTTACGCCTCCTTATCTGACTTGTGATTGTTGCAGATCTGGTCTTATCTTTAGAATTTTCTTCACTAAAGAAAATATGTTTAAGAGGTGGTAGTGATTTGAGTTAATGGCCAGTAAATTTATTGTCGAAAGATAAAGTGCAAGAAAAAGGTGTTAAGACCTATGAAAAGCTTAAAAAAAGACCAATAAATAAAAAAAACGTCGTCAAAGGAAAAAAAGGACAAATAAAATCCACCATTTTCTGGCTTACAATGATCCAAAATGAATACATATTATGTTAAGCTTCGTTTTCGGGCACTCGTAAAAAAGAGGATTTTTCCTCAACTTCCGGGCCCTACTAATCACTATTAAATCCAATGTTTGTTATTTGAAATGATAATATTATACAGAAACAAGCCAGAGTTTTTCTCTCTTTTTTTTTCTTTCTGTCTTAGTTCGATTTACCACCCAGTAATATTTTGTATTAGAGAAACTTTAACTTGTTCTACTGCCTAACTAAATCTATTTCTTTGTTATTCTTATAGGAGGCTACTCCCGACCCTACAGCTGATCCTGTACAACTACGAAAAGCTCTGGAATGGGAATTGAGTCTGGACACTCGTGATTTGCGCTCCCACGCATGGTATCATGGGGCTATTCCACGTCAGCGAGCTGAAGAGATATTGGACAGAGATGGAGACTTTCTCGTGAGGGACTGTACTTCACAACCAGGGGATTTTGTTCTTACCTGTCGATGGAAGGGTCAAGCTTTACATTTTGTGATCAATAAGGTATGAAGAAAACATTTAACTCGTAAATTTTGTAGAATTTCAGGAAAATGTATAATCTGAAGTAGTCAATCTTTTTTTTAATGGACTAGTTTTGTAGATTTGTTATTGAATATGTATAATCTGATCAAAAGTAAAATGACCAGAAATAAGTATTGAAGTTTTATACTCAACGGTATTTAAGGTAACATTTTTGTCTAATATTGTAATTTTGCTTTGTTCTTGCTTATGTGGCGAAATGAAGGCATTCGACGTTTATCAGTTTTATCAAAAGTGAAAGTATGTAGTAATTGTAATTATTTCTCCCTTTATTATTATTATTATTATTATTATTATTATTATTATTATTATTATTATTATTATTATTATTATTATTATTATTATTATTATTATTATTATTATTATGCGATCGAGAAAATTTGAGTTGTATATTTTCATGCTAAAGTTCGACATTTTATTGGACGGTATAGTTGAATATTGAAGTTCAAAACTATACCAGCACTTCTCATTTTCCATTTTGGCCACTGTTTTACACCTATAACGTGGTACCTGCCTTTAATTTTTGATAATCTGCTAAACGGTATATCAGTATGAGTATATGAAATGTGTATGTATCTTGTGTACAAATCATGTTAGACACTTTCGTTTTGTGTGAGTCAAATTATATAGATAAATAGGTTAGTCACAGTCATGGTTTAAGCATATTAAGTAGTAGTTTGCAAATGTTCATTGTTAGACACTCCATAAATCATTATAACAGCTTTCTTTTGTAATAATAATAAATGATTTACATGGGTATTGCTACCCAAAGATATTAGGCCATATGCAATTTGAAAAAAAAAAAAAATACAAAGAACAACGATGTTAGATAATTTTCAGAAACAAAATCTCCTAAACGTCGTATTAAACGTAATTCAATAATTTTCGACACACATACTTTACATGAATTTCTCATGCTAATTGTCTATCGAATATGGTACCTAGAAATCATTCGAATTTTCACTGAGACATTCATTGAGACTAAAAATTAACCGATAAAGTTTATTTAAAAAGAAACATTCATTCTGAACCACTTTTTAGTTTGTAACAGTGTTTCATCTTCATTTTCATTATTAAGGTCTGTCGGATTGTTGCATGTATTTAGATATATTGTGTCACCATCTAACAGGATTTGATTTGTGACGACACAATGTTAATCGCAAATCATTTATCATTATCATGAAAATTATATACACTTTTATACACACATACAAAGCTTACAATCAGAAATAAATATACATTATAACATAATATAGCGCTGCGTTGTATTAGTTATGCGCACTCAGGATACGAAAGCAATGAAACAGTTCCATTTCACTATATCTTTAGTGTGTGTATGTAAATGTATTCTCTTTTCAATATTTCGGCTGAAAAACATCAGCCATGGTCACGAAGTAGGCTAAATCTTAAAAAGTTTTGAGGAAAAGTAAGCAATGAAGATTTTAAATCTGCACTGTAAAAATTGTTGTAATCCAGATAAGCGCGGTTCGATTAAATCAGCTGTAAAACATTCAGTGTTCCTAGCTACAGTTGTTACTGTATAAATTATACTTATCAAACTTATCGAAACACCTCCGTACTTTTAAATTACTAGATAAAATTGGATGAAAGTTTGTAACATGCAAATATCGATAAGGAAACATTGTTTGATGTATAATCAAATTAACAGTGTTGTTAACACATCATAAAGTTATATTTTTTAAATGGCGTTAGTCAGGTTATTACATGTTTCAAATCTACGTGCGAAACGAAAACTTACAATACCAGATTTATTATTCAGTGTTACAAACTAAGGATGCTACAATGTCAAATTTTGGAGGCCCCTACAACAATTAGGACGAAAGTGAGACGGACGTGTCAGTACACATCGGAAGTGCCTTAGTGTCGAATACTAAGACCATGATATGACGCATTTTTAGTTACTAGGAACAAAGTTAAAAGGGATTGAAGTTTTTAATTTTTCAAAAGGCTTTATTTCAAAAAAGTACTTAGACAAATATTACACACAATAACATAAATGACTTTCAATGAACGTAGAGATAATAATGCTGTTTTAGGCAATGTGATATCTTAACCCATTCCAGAGAGATGAAAAACATGGATAGACATTGCTATACTGCTTAAAATGATATAGCTATTGGATTTTTTTTTTAATGCTTTCATCTGCCTCTGTGGTGAAGGCAATAGTTTTTGGTGGTTGCAATTACAGCAAGTCCTTGCAATTACACAATTTTAAGCAATGTCGCAAAGTTACTATAGTCATCGTATCTCCGGAACGGGAATTATCATGTATCTTAATTATCCCCTCTTTTTCCAAAACTTTTCAAACAACTTCAGTCTATCTTATTGATCAAAAATTACAGTTTTCATCCAAAATAATGAGAAAAAAATAAATTTACTCACTTTCAGAGGATAAAATAGGATAAGATTTTTTTATTGTAATATGATTTGCTTATTACAAGTTAGCTCATAATGAAATCAAAACGCAAGATCTTACAAAATAAATTATTGTATTATATTCTTTATAGCGATAATACTGAATTTCGTACGAAAATAATTATCCCATATATTCGAGAAGCAAAGTTTAATCTAACAATAAATGCATTGCCTTTCAGTGACGCATTTTTTGCTAGATATACCAAATTAAGAGTAATGTCTTATTTGATTTGATAAATGCATGTATTTTCTTGTTTTCACTTATAGATGAAGCAAGTAACTTATTCATAATATGAACCCTTTACGGAGACAAGTTGAGATTTCTATCTACCGAACATAATAATAATAAAAATATTCGTAAATGAGCGGAGTTTAGCGTCCTGTTCAGCATCGAGGCTATATGACACGTGGACCTAAAGCTTAACGTGAGATCCGAACCGTATGAGATTGGTAAATGAAATCAAATATATGTAAGTGAAAGTTAGTTTGTCTCCGCTATTTGCACTTTTGTGTCACGTTTAACAGATTTAAATAATGATAATAAAAGTAATAATTGAGTTATTTCCGAGAGTAGCAATCACTTCCAATTACTTGTGATCAAATTTTCCATGTGTTCTGTTGGATCATTTTCAGAAAGAAACGCATCAAATAATTAAACTCTTGTAGTACAAACTGAAAGTATTCGTCTTCCAGTTTGCACCCTGAAATATTCAATGTAAACAGTATTACATACGTTCTTGCAACATTAAGTTTCCTCATTATCAATATTAAGATTTTCTATTAAAATAATTACACTACTTTAATGAGTGTAATAAATAATTGAGGGATATGGTCGAAAAAGTTGATAATCCAAAAGAATGAATTGTTTGATAAAGTTGTTTGAAGTTATAATAAATTAATATTCAAAATCGGATATAATCATCTCCACAAAGATTCCTTTTTAATTTGTCTTTATTCAAGGGTTTTCTTTGGTCAAATTGTTATTAATTATAATAATGATTAAGCTATTGTGCGGAAGAGTATCTGTACAATGAGGATTATGAATTTTTTGACCATAACCCTCAATTTTGGAATGGAAAGGTCATAAAGACGCGAAATTTCTGTTTTAGATTTAGTTAGATCTGTTATGGTCTCAGTGTTATCGTGTACAGTATTTCTTAACCTGTCAAAATTTGACTAAGTTTATGTTTTATTCTTTTTTTCTTAATAGGTTGTGATTCAACCGGACACAGTGTATGAGAGAGTTCAATATCAGTTTGAAGACGATGCATATGATACTGTTCCCGACCTTATCACGTTCTACGTGGGCAGTGGCAAACCTATATCAGCAGCTTCCGGAGCACGGATACAGTCGCCTCGAAATCGCATGTATCCGCTATCATTTTATGCAACGAAATACGGTTTACAGTCACAAATGTTTGGAAGTGGTGGGAAGGGCATTGTCTCCCCCACAACATCTCCTGCTAGTCAATGTGGTACTCTTCGCTATAATCCGTATAATTCATATAAGAGTCCTGTACATTCACCGCCTCGGTCTAAAAGAGAAACACCACCAAAATTACCAGCGAAACAACGAAGTCACTCCTTAACTCCCGAGACAGGAGATGTCGGTAGGTTTGGTCCAGCGAGAGGCCACGAAATGAATGGTCAACGACAGGTGGATGGTACGGAGAAAAGTAGTAGTGCTGACGGTATTATTCAAGAACCCCATCGTCTCTGTCATCCAGGACAACAGCAACAAGTAATGACAGGGAGTAGTAATGTAATGACGAAGTACTCAACGCATTCGTTACCAAGGACTGGAATGTCGAAACAAATTCCTGTGAGAAGCAAAATGGTGAGAGTGACTAGTGACCCAGCGTTGAGCCCTTGTATGGAAAGAAGAAGGTTTGGTTTTATCAGTGCTGATCAGGATATCAAAGACGGAGAAGTACTTCCAGAACAACCTCCTCCAAAACCTAGTCGTGTACCTTCAATGAAACAGCCCGCAAAGGATCAAATGGATGGGACCAATGTAACGGATGAACGTAATAGTGTGTGTACAGATAAGAAAAGTGTTAGTGGTAGTGAAGTGACGAACGATGGACAATCGGGAACAACTCCTTCTGGAAGTGGTGATGGAACTTTACATCCTCAGGGTTCAGGATCATCCACTGGGTCATTTAGAGCTTACCATACATCTGGGAGTGATTCTGGGAATGGTTCTGGTGACTCTGCTCAAAGTTCTGCTACTGGTGATGGTGAAGGAGGTAGTAATAGTGGTAGTCAAGCTCCGGCTGCGACGACAGTGATACCTCATCATCCAGGTGGAGTTGTTATTAAGAATCCGCGATACAAGTGTGATACTAGGAACTCCAAAATGGGTATTATAGAATATGACTCTGCAACAGAGGAATCTATTGTACTAACAGTTCCAGATCTTAATCCTCCGTCGGCATTTGATCTGGAGAACTTCCAAACTTTGCTTCTTCCTTCTTTAGAGAACAAACCGCTAGATGCCACAGCGTTACAGGGTGTGAAAATGATGTTGCAAGAGACTGGACCACGAATACTCGCAAATCATGTGACCAAAGTAGATCTGGAACTTGTGAAAACAAATTGTGAAAATGATCTGGGACTCGGTATAAGTTCCGGAATTGAACTTTGTGCTTTGCCTCACGGACATCAGTTGAGGTTGGATCTTATAGAAAGGTAACTATTCTGATCTCTTTATTTTCTAGATATAAATAACATACCTTATTTCAGGTAATATATATCTACTGTGTTACCAATGGTGTAACGAACTATTTTCTAATTAAACAGCCTATTAATCAAAAATATCTTCGTGTGTTTTCAAGCAGTAATGTCGATTACTGTTGATTAGCATGTTCATAGCATGCAACATCATAGCATGTGGATTACTTTGCTATGAATGTATTGATTGGTTAAAGTTTCAATACAAGGCTGCATAAGACATACCTAAAATTCGTGAACGTAAGATTCGAACTTGTGCGTTTTCACCAGGAATTAAACACGAGTGAAGGAAACCTTACCATAGATGTATGTACACAATAAGCAAGTAAGTATTGTTCTGCAGCAGGAAAATAAGGGACAATAAGAGTAATCCAGAGGAACCTATCAAGGAAGTTATGATACCATAGACACAACTGAAATTACTGAAATCAGAATTTATGCCTATAATAGGTATGTAGGAATTAGTGTAGGACACATCACCAGAGTCGTTTCCTGGTGAATGGCATGCTTGCAACACAACAGAATCTACAAAGTAATGTAAAATACAAATACAGTACTTCTTGAAAAACATTGAATAAGCTCAAAAATTTGTCAGATCTGATATAAATCTGTTTGGAAAAATAAACACACTGCTGAACAAGACTGCACTTATTTAATATAAAAACACATTTACACGTGACGTTTCGATCTTCTAGCCAAGATCCTCATCAGACGTACACTGTTTGTGTAGGCTTATTGATCGATCTAATCAAATCATCTATCGTCGCCCGAGGAAGATATTGTTGCTATACTAATAATTTTATAGTAGAGTATTTTGTGTATCGTTTAAAAGTCAAAAGTTTGACTTTTCCCTCATTTCTAATAATATACATAGAACAGAAGCATACATTTTTTTATTCATTTTAAAACATTTTACATGTGTAAAGTAGTATTTAAAAGGTTCGTTCTTCATACGCAAGATAACTCCATAGCATCAGGTTAGCTGAGCTGAAATTCCCGTTAACGCATTATGAAGAACGTAGATATAAGCGTACCAGTATCATCTATCTAGCTAACACATTTTCAAACCAAGTTTATTCTATAATTAAATCAGTGATTTGACAAAGGTACATATTTTACAAAATGGATAAATTAAACTGAGGTAGCTGTTTTGTTCTCTATAGGTACCTACATCCAAAGAGAGAAACAAGGAAAATATATTCCTTAATTTTAGGTCTTCTATACTGGGACCTGCAAAAAAGTATAAGTGGAAGACAGAACATATTACTGCTTTTTTTTTTTCTGTCTAGGGTAACGAAGTTTAGGTTTTTTGAATGTGTTCCTTTCTCTACTCATTCATTCAATTAATAAATAACTTATGGACAGGGTACAAATTTCGGAATTTTTACAAAGATGATACTAGGGTGCAATGTGGTTGAGAAGAAAATAAAAGAACATAGTAAATATATATTGTATATAGACGTCTGTACAGGGGCGGATCCAGGACGGACTTCTGGGGAAGGGGGGGGCGGTGGATTGTAATACTGCTACTTAGAGATACTTTTAAGAGCTCCAAAGTATGTGATGGGTTTTATTTATATATATATAATAAGAAAGTTTCCTCTTCTGGGGATCGGCCACTGCGACTGTATTTCCTTCAATATATATATTTACTCACACAATTTTTAGCATTGTAGAACAGAAATGTATCCTGAAGTTAAGTTTTCAAATCTATATATACTTACATATACACATAGAAAAGGTAAGATTGTTGATAAAAGAACATTGTACAGGAATAAAATAATAATAATAAAGTGAGCCGATAAGAAAGCCTGTTTAATAATAGCATAACCAGAGAATGGTTGCATATGAAATCTATTTTAGTTGCATATTATATAATTGTGCAAAGATGCTGTATATTTTTTTCGGATATATACCCCTACAGAAAACTACCATCTGATATTAAAATACACTTGTAGCTCTAGAAAGTTTGATCGGGACATGTGTAAGCAACGCCATCTTGATATCAGAATTCAGATCTGCAGTACCGATGTGCACGTTAGGTTTTAAATAGATAGTTTGGCTACCAGTGCTAGACGTCGATATAGACCCATTAATAGAGAATCTTTGCTGATCTAATCTTGTTACAAGAAGCGTCTCTGTGGTTGACAAACACCGTGTGCGTGGGTTTTCTCGGGGTTCTCCCGTTTCCTCCCATTTTCTTCATTCCACCATTTCATTCATTACTCATCATCACCGTCTCCTTTAGCCTTACCGGCATAACCGTGGGACGTAAAACTCAAAGATTTCATTTTATTTCAAGAAGCGTCTCAAACCAGAAGCTTTGATTTAATCTTTAGAATCAATCCGCTTTTACTACTGAAATTCAGTGTAGCTACAGACCAGCTACTACTTATCTTGTAAAAATAAGTCCCTAATTTTTGTACTTACGTTAGTTTCTGGTAAAAGAAATCGTAAGCTTCATTTCTTCGACATTCTGGTCAGGTTCCTCTTTTTCCCGTATCTCTATCTCCCGTGGTTGTGAGGAGTCCGAAGCAGTAGCAAAATTAGAATACAAACTGTAACTCTGGATTACTCGTATTGACGGTTGTTGTCAGGTAGACCTATACGAATAGAACTACGCGGGCCTTCAGTTCTTCTTCTTTTGTTAACTATAGTTATTTCTTCGTCCATAATAATATTTTATTGTTAAAGGGTTATAATAGTTGTATTGTCATGTAATTAATTTAATATGAAATTTTAACCGAAGATATACTGAAAATACTTTGTAGCAGCCTAATGCAGTTATTTATGTTAGAGTCGAGTTGAAAATTATTTATGGATTTTCTAACAATATGAAAGGCAAACACAATAGTTAACTTAAAAAAATATCAATTGTGATATTCTGAATGATTATGTGCAAGTAACTCATTTGAATGATATTTTTTTTTAATTCAGGTGTATATTATATTCTCTGTTACTTGAAATCCAATAAGATAAATTCAAAAATAAATATATGAAATATTAATATATCTTGTTATTAAATTGGGTCAATTATACTATTGGTTGGGTCAAGTGACTCAATGACAGCACACTAGCCATTAGATAGAGCACCGGTATTTTGATACCATGAATAGTATACGAAAAATTCCTACTGTATGAATTTACTTTGGCAATAGTTGCACTATTGTTTAGTAACATATTTCAGACAAGATCCAGACGGAATGTGAGCTTTATAGAGGTTGTCATACATTGCATTATTGCTTTAGATTCTATACAGTGACCACATGCGTGTACTGTACAGTGCTATTCGGGCACATGCATCACTTCTATAAAACAAGAAAAGGTACTAATTCAAATCAGAACATTTTATGAACATAATTCTCGTCGAACTCACACTACTACAGGTCATTATTAAACGTGTGAATACTTATTTTTATTATTACTATTATTATTGTTGTTGTAATATTATCTGGTTTCCCAGTAGTAAAAAGAATATTTTGATTATCTTATTTATTGCATTTTGCGTATAGAGTTTAGCATCATGAAAATTTAGTTTTAGGGAAGATATAGGTTATGAGACGTATCCTTTCTTACTCTATAATTTCTGATTACGACCACCGTTGTTTACAAAATATCTCAAGTAAGTTAATCTAAACACTTTCTTCACTATTTAGGAAGGAATGGTGATGTTTCAGATATGGATGCAGCATTCATTGACGCTCTTGGTAAACAAGGCAATGTAAATTAATACAATTAAAACAGGTTCCAAATAATCCATAGACAATGTGCGAAATGAATCGAAATTGTCTTCCACGAAATTACAGATGAAAATAATTGGAATAGCGTACTAAATATGCTAGTAAATAAAAGAATGACTTTTCAAACTACGTTTATGTACTGTTTTCCCCGACCCAATTATTGACTCGTTGAGAATTTCTACTTCTATACAAATGCTCCTATTATTATTATTATTATTATTATTATTATTATTATTATTATTATTATTATTATTATTATTATTATTATTATTATTATTATTATCCAAGACATTTTGCCACTTTTATTCGATCGTAGAAATTGTCTCTATACTTTATTTATGTCGATACCCTTTATATCCATAGCAGCTTTTTCAGCGTGCTCTTTCTTTGAAGTTGAATCCAGTTTCTTAATATACTCTTCTGTTAAAATACCTATTTTCTTTCTGGAGCATATCTTATAAATTTTAACATTATATTTGTAGAATTTACTAGTTGATATTATCCGAATAGCAGTCATTTCTTCCTTGACACCATCGACTCGTCAATAACAAATGATTTATGAGGCATAAGAACTTTTGTAAATTTTACATTTCATAAATTGACTACGTCTTTGATTTGCACAAGAGGAAGTTCTAGAATCACTGGTTCCAGATTATTGTGAAAATTCAGTTCGCTTTGTAAAGAAAAAAGAGAAAATAATCGTCATATTCAACACATGTACATGGACAATATGACAGATTAGCTAACAGAAGTTTTATTACTATTTTACCAGCTTTATTCGTTCTAATTATATATGTCTCTATCCAATTCTCAATGTGTTATCTTTCTTATTGTTTACTTATTCATTCATCTATTTATTTTTAACTCTTTTGCCTTGTTTGATTATGCATGTAGACGAGTAATCGAAATATTTTGACTAAAATTCCTTTTAGCGATTGGAGAGCAGTGGAGATAAAGCTAATCTTATTCCCATTTTGTATACGTAATGAATGAGGTATCATTCTCAAATATATTGTCAGAAAACCTTGTAAAGAAGGTTATTTTCTTAGCTATCGTTTGACCTAGGGATGATTTAATAAAGAGAATATAATTTTCAAAAATTAGTACTTTTTTTCTGAAGCTAGACATAATACAGTAGATATAATAGCAAAAGGTATGAACGTTTTGTACCAGTAGTAGCATCAAGGCTGTTCGTTGAATAATATAGTTACTTTCCATTCCTTTTTATTTTATTTATTTATTTATTTATTTATTTATTTTTTTTTTTTTTTATTAATGTAGCACTGTCAGCAGTAAAGTTACATTTTAAATTTTAATATGCTCTCTCGTCATAAAATATGATAATTTGCAGTGAAATTTTAACGAACATCCTTTAAAAAAATAAAGTCCTTACCCATTTATTAAAATCCCTATGTTCAAGCAGAGGGTAATAGAATGTAAAATATATAAGTTTAATAAACATTTAAGAATGAGAGAAAAAGATAAACTGCATTTGAGTAGATTTGTAAGAATATTGTATAGGGCTGTCTGAAAATATATGAAAATTTCAACTATTTTAAAGTTCATGGTATTGTATATTTTATTCTTGCTAATGTAGATAAAATATTGACAATAATTTTTAAATGTTTATTTATTCTTTCTTTTCCAGGACTGAGTGCTTAAAGCTTCTAGTTGCAGTGACTATTTTGACGTGCTCATCAGAATCAGAGAGGGCTGAAATCCTTCATAAATGGATTCAAGTTGCCATCGACACGAAAACAGCTCTCGGCAATTTATATGGGTTTTGTGGAATCATGATGGGGCTTTGCATGCCACAGGTATATTTTAGTAAAAAAAAATTCAAAAAGAGAGAAATAAGAAAGGAAAAGAAAAGAATAATTGTGGATACAATTAAATATTAATTTTGATAAGTAACTACTAAGAAGTTCTAGCGAAAGTGCGTATGGTAATTTAAGCAAATTTATCATTTAGGGCCTATATGACTACCATGACCATAGCATCTCCTCTAGTATCCATATAGCTAGATTAAACTTTTTTTTCATGTACAGCTCCTAATCCCTAGAAGCGAAATGAAGTGAGAGTAATCCGCTCATATCAACTTAGCACCCTCAAATAAGATAGAATTTTCTTGATAATGGCAACAGTTTTAGATGATAACGATTAAGAGAATGTACATATTAAAAAATGAAACTAATTAAATCAAAATTATTTACATACCACTCATATTTCACCCACTTTAGATAAACTTTTCTAACTAATTAAATTAAGATTTTTATTGAAGTAAATATGGAAGAAGCCTGCTATTAAATTGACAAGGAGTTGGGAATTTGAGGGAATTAATACAAGTCATTCCATCACATTGTCATTAAAGATAGAGAGATTCTATTTTGGATTGTCATTATTCGTAAAGTATTGTTAGCAAGCAGGCACTGTTTTCTCTCTTTCTTTTAGGTATATTTTCACTTCTTTGACGGTGCGTATTTTTTTCGGTGCTATAATGAGCAGTCCTTGGACAATTGAAAATTTAAACATAATTTTTTCGTTTGTGAGTAACACCTGTATCGTTGGCGCCAAGTAAATGTCACTTTATATAGGTTGGTTATTTTCATTTAAATCCATAATCTGAATTGAGTTCCGGTAAATCTATCAATATAAACTCCACCTCCAAGTCAAAATGATATGTCAAATTTGCTTCGAATTTTAAGGCCTAACTTTTCTTTGGCATTTTACGGTATATGCTACTCTTCTGTTTTTTGTTAATCTGGCCAGCTGGCATGGTTAAGAGGTCTAAGGCATTAGGCTAGCGATTGCAAAACCAGTCTGTTACTGGTTCGAATCTCATTCATGGCATGGACATTATGTATTTCATTTTTACCACTCATTATCATTTCTCATTATCTCTTTCAGCCTAAATCATAATATTGTGGAACGTAAAACTAAAAGAGTTAAACAGATAAATAAATAAACCTTGTCAAATTCCATTTTTCTTTATTTCTCTCTCTCTATCGTTTTCGATTTTCCATACATCGGGAATTTAGACAGAGAGTTTTTACTGGTTAGCATTATTCAACAACAAACTTGTATTTGATATTGAGAAGAGGAGGGGATACGGTGCCTTAATAATAGGGTGGTCTCCTGTGGTTCAATCCCAGGGCATGTAAGTTTGGTAGACAATATCGTGCACATATATTTTCTTGGGGTTCTCCCATTTGCACTCACATTTTGATTCCATCAGTCCTTTCATAATTATTTACTTCCACTAATCACTTGTTTCCTTTAACCTACAGGGCATAAACGTGGCACGTTAAACTAGAAGTTTTATTTCATTTTGTAATTAATATTATTTTCTGTTTATTTGCTTTGTATTTCAACTTTGCGGATCCTATATAAAAAGTTACAGCCACTCTGTGGGTGTTGCAGTTTTTAAAATGTTTGTATATAAAACCCGGAAACACAATTCCCTTAAAACAAAATTTTTACAGGTTTTTTTTTTTTTCATAATGATGTATTTACATCGTTATTTATGTATGGTGACTTACCCTCACTCCCAACCCTTCCTTAGTTTTGGATAATCTTTCTTCATATATTGGATTGTTCTGTGATTATTATGTTAATAAGCTATGAAATCAGCGAAATAACACCAATGTCTTCGTTTGTTTTGCAGATCCAGAGGTTAGGAATTACGTGGCATGTATTGCGACAGAAATATACTGATAGCGCTTTCAACTTTGAAGCGAAATTACGACCAACTCTGAAAAGCATGAATGAATGTACGAATCCACAAGCACCGAATACAACCATTCCCCATCTGTTGCCATTTCTGTTGCTACAAGAACGCAGTTTAGAAGACATTCTCAACAACAAAGTGTCCCACAACTGTTTGTCACAGTGGGAAAACTCAACAGCAGACTTTGGACTTGCAACCATGTTCGCGCATTTAGAAGCAGCTCGAAAATTTGCGGAAAATCTTCCCATGTATCGGCGTAATGCAGAAATTGTGCTTGGTGACGCAAAACTTGATGATCTGACTTTAGATGCATTCCGTACAGAGTTTCAGTTAAAGTTTCTGTGGGGAAGCCGAGGAGCTCATGTGTCTTCGGAAGAAAGGCATGCTAAATTCGAACAGGTTTTAAATGTTATGTCAGAAAAATGTGAACCAACAATGTAATATAGTTTCTAAAACGATGGAAAAGAGCTTTTATTAAAGGTTTGCTTCAAAGCTGTTTGAGTATGGGAGCTATTCTACATTGGCTAAAAGAGGTGCTTCAAAACTTTTTGACTACCAACTTTAGAGAGGTTTTCTGTACTAGCTACAAGAGGCTGATTATGTAAGAATGCTACCAAACCGAAGGTGTAGAGTTCCATAATAATATACATGTAATTAACAAGAGAACATTACATGTTGCTTAGTAGCTTGTGCAATCCTTGCTACTTCATATTGTGTTCTGTAATAACAAGATCATTTAACATCTCTTGCAACGTAAAAATTCGTGGGCAGCAGCATGCTTTTTTCATGTACAAAGGTATCAGTAAAGCCGAATTGTACATTGTGGTATTTCCAATTTTGATGTAGAAAGTGGGTGAATATATGCGATTGAAATTGACATTTTAGACACATTTATAAAATAATGTAAACATGATTAGATATATTGGTACATTATCATAAAAGCCAACTATTATTAAAATATTTTTTAAAATTCTTATTTGAGAGATAAGGTTGCTAGTGTGTTTGAAGAGAGTAATACGGATTATTAATTTTTGCCGAGATTTTTCAACGAAAATGAAAATTACAGACAATACAATTTTCTTTTTTTTCTAAATAGTGAAACAAATATTCAGAGTAACTAAACAATAATAATAATAATAATAATAAATAATGTTGTTTTATTTTCAATCTTGGCTTCAAATTTTAGTCACTGTAATTGTGAATTCCTATTATCAAATTTGAAATTCGATTCATCATTTTTATCTGAGACATGTCAGTATGGTAAATATTCCTGGTCCACTTTAGAAGAGGTACCGGTCAGTGAAACAATCCCAGGCTTGTTTCTTCAGTATTAATGTATACTAACATCCACAGATGACTCAAAACATAACTGTACCTATCTAGATTTGGAGAAGACACATAAATGATAAAATATGCTACAATTGAATAATACATGAAAATTTTTCTGTCTAAGTTTGTGAGAGACAACCTCTTACTTTCGTGCAATGAATATTCTAATTTTTAGGCTTAAAAGTCTTCGAGAAATAATTATTAGAAATCTTTGTAGAAAGATAATTTTAAAAAATCATAAGATAAGAGAATCCTAGAGGGTCCCTCGGTGTGTGCTGATGGTGTCGAAGAACTATTGTCCTCACAAAATCTTTTAACAATATTCTTGTATGTTGCTCTTAGATAGCAAGAGATTAGGCTAGATTTATTTATGTAAATGAAAAGAACTATGTATTATATAAAAAAGTACTTACATAATTAAAGTGGATTAACTGTTTTAAAAAGCATATATTGTTGATGCTATGATGGACAAATTATAGAGATATATTAAACAACAGAAAATTTTAAAATATATAGCTAGGAGAAATATGCGAAATTAATGATTTGATATGCTTGTCACTGAATGTATGGTTTGAAAAAAAAAGAAGAAGAAGAAAAAAGAAAGAAAGTAAGAAAAAACGTGAATATTAACTTTGTAATCTTGCTATTTCCATTCTTAGATAATTTATTGTTTCAGTACATAAATTTGCGGAGAAGTCTTCAAGGGAATGAACATATTTACCTTTAAGTAGATAGATATTTATTTCAGTCTAAACGACAAATACAAAATTAAGTCTGGCGCATAATGTGTCGATATTACGGAATTCTCACAAATAGAGCTTATTCACATCTCAGCATACAAGTTGAAATTCTAAACTTCGTATGAATCTGAATAATAGTTTTGTTAGTCTTTTCTTAATTTAATTTTTTATTTCCTCTTTGTTTTCAGTTCTTCTTAGTACCTATTTACCTTGAAGATGCATAGGGATGCTTTAGCGATATTTCAAAAGATATAAGTTTGTACACCGAATTTAGAACGATTAATATCCAGAAAAAGTTTAGTATTTCAACTTGAATGTTAAGATTTAAATATTCGATATGTGTTAAAATTCGCTGAAGTTTTGGCGACAATATATGACGGAAGCGAGTTTTCACTTTGTATTTAGGATCATTCAATAGGTAAAAAGTCCATTTATTGACCCTAAGCACATCTATATAATTGAAGAACTGAACTTGAAACAATTCATATTTGCACATGTATATCTTTCAAAGTTTATACGTTTTACTTTTCATTAGTTTATTTAATTTCTAAAACCATTTCCGCACTGATTTTGCAATAATTTGTTTAAAAAATTCAAATAACTTTCGGATAGCTACGAAATTATTGTTTCGATATTCATGAAAAGTTCATAATAAATCTTAATTTCTCTAGAAGGAATAATTTTAGAATGCAATGGGAAAGAAACTGTTAGCTAAAATTCTATTTAGAGTAATCGTATAGAACTTAAAGAAGAGATGGTCGTTCTTTTGAAACGTGAAACATGCAGTGATAAGTGCAATAATTACAAGTAATTATTATTGTCATTTTATGACTTTTAGGGGTTTCCTTAGATTCATATCCTATCACGCAGTCATAACTAAACATATAAAGTCATTAATTTTGCATATTTACTACAATCTGATACTTCCATTATTGAACTAAACTCACCTATTCTCAACGGTTGAAAATTCAGCATTTTTTAAAATGATAACAAGAAATTTGTTTGCTCAATTTAGAAAATTGGTTAAAGTAATTGAATTATGAAATAAAATAGTATATAGCCTTTGATTATTGTTTTTTAATTGTCGGTCGTAATTTTTAATGTTTTAATGTTCGTAGAAATGAAATAGTAGGCCTAATCGCTCAAGAAAATTGTGAGATCAAAACAACATGTAAAAGAAACGATTCAATGCAATTTTAAGTGCGGATAAAATGTCTGTTCGCTCAATCAAATCTTTCTTCTATTTGAAAAAAAAAGTGATGAAAGCTTTAAATACTTCGCAACATTTATTCCTCTCCTCAGGTACTCCTGCAGTGCTTTTATTTATAATATGAATGTGTCTAGAAATTTACTAAATTTGAAGAAAGAAACTACTTTTAAGTGCATTTATGTAAGCACTGCTATCAAAGTATGTCAAGATAACCATTTTCTAAGTCCATCTATGATGGCTGTATTAAACATTCCCAAAATTTTCACCAAATATATAATATATATATAATGAAATTATTCTTAAATGTGATATTTACAAAACAAAACTGTATGTGTTAATAATGTACATTTTTAAGTTCCTTATCATATCAAAAATAGCAAACGTGTAAGTTAGAAATCTTCTAGTTTAAAAGAGCTAAAGCTATATAGTATAAAAATAAAGTAATTTGTGTTTCATGTTTATAAATTAATATCCCATACTTTACGTCTGTGAAATTTATCGTTTACATGAAGTTAGTGTGAGAAGACTGTGGTTTCTACATACAGTGAATAAATTTATACGTAAGTAGTGATATATATATATATATAGCTATGTAAGCAGGTGCAATGTATAAAAAAAATACTAGAAACGAATTGACTGTTGTGCATAGTGTTAGAGTATGTATGCGTGTGTGTGAGTTTATGTGAAAATGAGTGCGCGATTCTGTATGTTAAAAAAAAAGAAAATTAACATATATATAGAAATAATCAGAATACAGAAATTGTAAAATCACACTACTTGTTTCTGTATAAATAACTAATTGTAGTTTTTAAGCTACATACGATATAGCACCAACAGTAAATGTTAAAACATTAAAAAAATATGGTTTTACATGTGTATGTATATGATTGTATGTGATGTGTATTATGTACATATATATAACAAGCCATATGTGTATACTGTTTATATATATACATACATATATATATATATTTTCCTCAGTCGTAACTCTTAACGAAACAAGGAGCAAAAAAAATCTTATTCATGTAAAGAAAATACGATAGTAACTGGATTGAACAAATTATTTAAACCAAAAAAAATCTATCAATACACCTAAATTTGTTCTATTTTTAATTACTGTAGTTAATTTCGGTGGCTTGTGTCTCTATCGTCTTCATTAGAGCACTTTTGAAGTTTGGATAGTGTTCCTCAAACTTTTTTTCAAATGGAGACTACTTTTATATTGATCTGGATGTTCTACGGACTATTCTATTCTCGTCTCCTTAGAATGCTATTTGTGCTATTTGTTTGTTTATTTGTTTATTTTGACCAGATGATAATACCAATATACTTACATTTTTAAAAAAAGTTCTTAATTAAAATTTCCTTTCTTTTATATTGGTGTTAATAGAAGTAAATGCATATTAGTTTTCTTTAATAATTGAAGACTATCAGCAATGTTTTATGATAATACGGCTATATAAACTCTTTGAATGTATATGGTCTTTATCTAATTAAATTTTAAAATCTATTATTTCTATAAATTATACGTGTTTGAGATTCTCAATTATAGTCCATGATACACAGTTCATTTAAGTTTTATTATTTCTGTCTTTTTTGATCGACAGAATATCGAAGTCCCATAAGCGCAGACCTCGAGGACCTCAGTTTGAGGAACTCTGGGTTAGGAAATTTTAATATATAGAAGGTGAAAGAGAAATAAATGTATACTTCTTACTTTGCTGCTACCTTGCTCTTCTGACTTCAAATGGTCATTGTCGTTTTAGTTTCATTTTCCTTTATTCTAAACCAAATATAGGTGTTCATTCATTTGTTTTTACCTATTATTATCATCATAGGTATTCTGCCATTATTGGCAGGTTACTTGCTGCAACTGAGAAGCTTCAATGCTTCACGGTCTTCCGCTAACCTCTTTCTCTTCACGTACGATTTTTCTGTTTAGATATTGTCCATTAATTGTAATCTCCTTCGTCCTCTCCCTCTCTTTCTTGCCATCATACCCTCTAGCACGTCCCTCATGATACGTTCCTTATTATCTAATGTCCCAACCAGTTTCTCTTTCTCTTCGTAATAATGTCTAAAATTGTTCTTTTCTTTCCTGTCATTTTCTAACACTCTCTTATTCGTTTTCTGCTCGACCCAGTTAATTTTTTCCATTCTTCTCCACACCCACATTTCAAAAGCTTCCAGTCGTTTCTCATCATTTTTACGTAATGTCCATGTTTCTGACTCGTACAGTACAATGCTCCACACGAAGTATTTTATGAGTCTTTCTCAGCTCTTTATTCAAGCTCCCACAAAATAGTATTTACCTATAGTAATACAAATTTTCTAATTCATCCTTTATATATGTATCATAAGAGCTCTAAAGAAGACAACAGAGGGGGAACAGACATCGAAACTGTAACTAACAACAATTAAAAAACAACACATCTTAGGTGTGTTCATATGTTTAAAATGTGTTATTTGCGTACATATAACTTAAAGAAACAAATCTTTGTTACTTTGTTGTAATTCATGAACTTTTTAATGTGCAATAGCGGAAATTAAATAAATATGTAAGAACAGCAACAACAAAAATGTCACTACTTTTAAATAATGCCTTTTTTTTTAATGTAGTAGGCTGATGCATTAATGTTGATACTGCTCAGATGAATTCAGTAGCAAGCAAATAGACTATTTTCTTTTTCTTCAAAATATGAATTTGGTTAAAGAAAAACAATGAAAATATTGGAAATAAGCTTTGTGGTCTCTGAAAATTGTAAGACAATAAATTCTTCACTAGCCATATGAGAATGTATACAAACTGTAATATTTATTTCAATCTCAATAATTTTCCTGAGATATAAAACAAAGTGTTTTTCCTTTCTTACTTATATTTCCCTATTAACATTTTAAAATATACTTAGTACTAGCTAAATATTCGTTCTTTGTACGGGAGAAATGTATTTGAATAAGGTTTATATCCGTCTCTTATTTTACTGGATTGTCCTTTATTACGAGGTTGTGTCCTGGCGTTCCGACAAAATTCTTCGAAACGCAGAATTTGTGGATTTGTGTTCAACATTCTCATTCTTAAATTTAATCATGTAATTGCCAAAAAAAATCGATAGCTCTTGTTATAAAAGTGTTATATTAATTGGCTTAGCAGTACTATTACGTTGCGAGAATAGTGCCATTAGCAGACGCAGTAACAACTAAACACGGCTTACTTGATATGACAATAATAGGAAACGAATTTTTTATTATTATTATTATTATTATTATTATTATTATTATTATTATTATTATTATTATTATTATTATTATTATTATTTCACATACATTTAATATGCCAAAGAGAAAATATATTTTCATAGAAAAGCTAAGAACTGAATACCTTTTTATTACACCATAGTTATAATGAAAAAAAAAAATGTCACGTCACGTGTGATATCATTCAAACCTCGTCTCTTTTTTCTTTCTTCTTTAAAAATATATAAACTCCATTTATGGGAAATACAGTAAGCATATATGTGAACCCTCTTTTCCCCTTAGGATGCGTATTCGAGTTGAAATGGAATGGTGCTAATCCACAATGAAGTGCAGTGCATTGAAATGAAATGAAAATGAAATCTTTGAGTTTTACGTCCCACGGTTATGCCGGTTAGGCTAAAGGAGACGATGATAATGAGTAATGAATGAAATGGTGGAATGAAGGAAGTGGGAGGAAACGGGAGAACCCCGAGAAAACCCACGCACACGGTGTTTGTCCACCACAAAGTTCACTTGGCGGGAGCAGGGTTTGAACCCGAGACCCCTAGCACCAGAGGTGAACGCTCTACCACTGAGCCACCGCGGCCCTTGCATTGAAATGAAACCTTTCATTTTAACGTCCCACGTATATGGCCTTTAGGCTAATGGAGACGAATGATTAAGATGAGTTAATGGTAATGAAATAATTGGTGGAATAATAATGTAGGAAGAAACAGTAGTACTCCGAGAAAACCCATGGACACGGTGTTGTCCACCACAAACTTATTTGGCTGGGAATGACATCCCAAAGTGTGTCCAGATTACGTGGTTTACGACGTTACACCTCATATTTTATTGAGCCCCATAAGAACAAATCGAGCGGCAGTAAACTCGAGTGATCCACTTCGTCCTATCCACTGACCTGGTACATTTTGATCCAAGTATGCTTGCACGTCGCCATGATAGTGTGGCGGCGTGTCATTTTGGCAATGAAACCAGTCATTATCGTACATTGCACGAATGACAGGGAAAATGGAAGCTATCATTCTTAATTAGGTTTTTCGTCCAGTTAACAGTACAGTCAAAACGAAAACGAAGAGTTCCCTAGGAGACAAACCAGATCACATATTTATACCAGGCAAATTTTCCAACCTTTACAACAGTAATGTGAGAATACTATGTAACGGACCAAATTGTGTTTCGTGACTTTTTTTTCCAACTTCAACAAATCAAGGTCATGACATCTTTAAATATAACCTTTATGATTTATTTATTTTTATTTTTCTATTTATTATCAATTCGAGAGGCACGACTTGTGTTAAATTGTTTAATATTCTTTCTAAATTATTCTTTCATTACGTTTTCATGTTAATAACGGCTTTTGTGGGGCAAATGTTCAATCTTTCATTACTGATTTAAATATTCCGTATAGCAGTAATTAGTATGTGAAACGGAATACATATTTAAGGCTTTCTTTTTCTTTTAAGATATACTTCGTAAATTTCTGTTAAAAGATTATGACGAAAATTCTTCCCAGTCTTAAAATCAAGGATGTTATAAAATAGAGGATCTGCCCTTACAACAAAATCTTGAAGCCATACGTCATAGTTTCGCCACCCCTACTCTGCCCACTCCGCCCAGTAAGATCGCAAATTTTTGAGCCAACAATCATGGCGGGAACGAAAGTAACCAATCAGAAGATGATGAAAACGAAAGTAGCCAATCAGACGTACCGATGCTCGGTTGTTTGATTTAATAGGATGAAGATACATATGGGCAGATCCTCTATTTTATAACATCCTTGGTTAAAATTCAATAACAATTTGCACGTAGAACGATATTAAGACAATATAAGTCTTAAAGTTAGCTTACTATAGCTTGTTAAAAATACTGTAGCAGATTATTTGTCTTGAATTATGTGTACTATGCAATTATGTCTCAATAAATAAGCTTAAGCTTAAAACCTATTAGTCACTACGGTAACATCTCCGAATTGAACAAACACGTAAATACATTGAAGCGAAAGAATTTAATAATTTCGGAAGTAATATTAACCTCCACCAAATTATCAGAAAAACAGGATCAGTACTAAAGAAAAATTCACACAACTCTTAAAAATACATGCTAAATAAAGATGAAACAAAAACCAATTACAAAATCTGGTGGAATGCAAATTGTCAGAAAGCTATAAATACATGCTAAAAATCACAAGTTATTATTGTAGAATAGATTCGGAGAGAATTTTCTACATTATTGGAAACATAAAGCAATAGTTTTAAAAAAAAACTATAAAAGAAAAAGCTAGAAAATCTGCAATAATATTTCAGATATTACTCCTAAACATAAAATCCAGACATTCTTTAGAAAACAAATCATAAAACAACAGAATTCACAGTTAACAACAGAACTCTGTAATAGAGAACAGAACTGGATTAGTGAATTTCACCATCAACTAACTCCGCCAAATGTAAATAACTTGAGAAATAACATCATATAATATATAACTAGAAGGGAATTATCCTTCTGGAATCATGTTTTTCTGAGGTAAAATTAAATATTGTACTCCAGAATCTGCATGTCAATATTCCTTCTGGAATAGATGGGATGTACTAAAATCATTACAAATACATTTCAGAATATGGGAAGAATATACAATTAGAAATATATAATAACATCTGGAAAACAGGACACATTCCATCTCAATGGAAACAAATATTAATTATTCCTATACTTAAAAATAAAAAGGCAGATTATCGGAAAATCAGATAGTTATCGACGTATTGCATTACTTCCCTCTTCTCTTAAATTTGAAAACTTAATACTAAATAGATTACTATGGTTTTTAGAATACCATCAAATACTACCTCCAAATACCACAGGTTTGCGCAAAGTCTCATCAACAAACGACGCTATTGGACTGGTTATTCTTGACATTTATCAAGCGTATCTCGAAAAAAAAATCACCATGGCACTTAGTATAGACTTAGAAAAAAAGCATATGACAGTCATTTTAGATATTCTTATAGAAAATTTATACAAAATTAATATGACTTCTAAATTCATCAGATTTATTCGTAACTTACTCATTAATAGGAAAATGTACATCAAACTAAATAAAACTTATAATAAACGAACACGAACAACATCACTAAGGTAGCAAGCTGAGTCCTATCCTCTTTAGATGTTAGATTTAATTTCCGAACTCTCAAAAGAAATCAAAATAAATTCTTACGCTCATGACATTGTAATAATACTGGCTACCAATGATCTTATTAAAGGAAAAAGTAAATTAGAAAACATCCTAACAAAAATATTCAATTGGTCTTTACATAATGGTATTGATATTAATTGGAACAAAACCAATTATTCTGTATTCATGAGGAAAAAACAATATACAATTCCAGGAATTATAATAAATGGATATACCTTACACAATAATTACAACTTTAAATATCTAGGATTTTATTTAGATACAAGACTGAACTGGAAAACTGGAAACATCACTTATCTCATCTAATAACAACACTAAATAAATGTCATAATATACCTAAAAGCTTAAGCTTCAAAAGATGTGGAATAAATCCTATTTGCCTTTATAAAATTATCATACAATGCGTAATGAAGATAATTTTATATGGTAGCATATGTTATGCAGAGAAGATGACTTATTTTTACCAGAGACTAACAAAATTCATATATGATATGTTCAAAATTACACCTTTTCAACCTAGCTTTTGTTCAAAAAAATTCTATTTTTGAAGAAACTGGAACGCTTCCTCTACAAATTCAAATATGTAAATCAGGAGAAAATTTTATTTTACCAAGAACAGCAAAAACGAATAACATCATATACTACTTGAAATATATAACACAGTTGGAAATAAGAGAAAAAGGATTCCGTACAAGAATAACCTACCAGGGATCTTTCAAGGTTTTACTACTGTTAAAATGTATGAATGAATGATAGTTAAATACCATCATTGTCCTGTTACATGACTGACTACTTTCGTAATCTATACAAATAAAGCCTATTACGCCGAAATATTTCACATTGGAATTTATACGTGGATCAACTTCCTACTAATTGTACATTAATCTTCACGGATACATCCAAATATGAGAAAAAATGTTGGTGCAGCAATACTAATCCCTAATCTAAATATTACAAAACAATTCAAACTTCCAAAATTTGTACAATGTTCGAAAGAGGAGCTTTTGTAATACGACAAGCTCTTTTGCTCATTAAAAATCGGCAATTACATAATTCATGCATATGTTCTGATGCACTTAGTGTACTCCATGCATTACAGCAGACCAATTGGACAGTCAAAATTACATGGCTCTTACGTAATATAAAAATTTTAAATAAACAATTACATGAAAAACGATATATAATTCAATTTTTACATACGAAATCGCACTCAAACATAAAATTTCAACGATCTGGCTGAAAAAAATGTATGTGATGAAGAACAACCAGCCTTAAGACTAGTCATGTAAATTTTAAAATAATAGTTAAGTTGAAACAGTCAACATTAATATACGATTGGAGATCAGCAAATAGACAAGGTCCAGAAACATATTACTGGAATACCATGGATATAAATAAACCTAAACCACGGAACATGATACACAAATGGTCAAGACATACAATAATTTTGCTTTATTGCTTACTCTTCAATACTGCACTAATATCATACAAATTATATAAAATAAACAAAACTGAAACTAACTTATATTGGTACAAAAAGGACATTGAACTAATAGATCATATAATTTTTCCTGTGAAAAAACCGAAAAAGGAAGGTAATATATTTTAGACAAAATTTATAGACATTTGGGATATGGACCTTATTCTCTCCAAATATTTTGGCAACAAATAACTGGAATCTAATTCAAACAATTAAAGAATTCTTACAACACAACGAAATTCAATTATTTAAAACAAATCAGATAAAGTATCTAGCGAAAGACTCATAGCAACAAGCACTTTTTATATAACTTTACTGTCTATAATTTCACATTAAAATAAATAATTTGTTAGATCAGTCCGTAAACCCATATATAAAAAGCAGCTAGCAGCTATAATTAAGCAACAATTTTATTATTACAATTATCATTTAGCGACATCAAATAATGCAGATGCTACTCAACCAACTTATTCCAAGAATTTTACGGAACACAACAGAACAGAATTGAAAATCTGAATAGATAATTGATCAAGAATATTTAACACATATAACAACTTATAACTAATAAAGTGTAATAGAGGTCATAGCCCAAAGCTGATTAATAATAAATAGAAACCCATGGGTGGGTTCAAGATCAAGATCAAGATCAGCATCTCCGAATAGACTAAATTACATGTTGAAATTCCTTTTAATATACTTTGAGAAATAAAATCAGTTGCATTTCTCCGGAATCAATATGTGCAATATCGTAAAGGAAAGCATAAGGAAGCAATAATATATAAGGAAAACTGAGTTTTTAATGAAAATGTGTAAGTTACAGTATATGCGAACTTTTTTTGTGGAGGATGATGCACTATCATGAGAAGGAGAAACCAAGGCATTGGGAACGAACAGTGGTGGAAAGAAAGTTCAAAGTTATGTAGCCATACTGCTCATAAATCGACAACTACATGTACACTGCCGATACTTGTTTCTTCCATTTTCCTACCCTCCTTTGCTTTGTGTTCTCTTTCTCCTTCCTGCGATCGTAAACGAGTGCTCTATAAGTCGCACATTGAGCAGTTGGAAATTACTGCTGTAGTAGCTTATACTGCCTTAGATTTTTCGTTTGGTTTGAGTTTAGCGTCCCGTTCAGCAGCTACACTATAAGGGACGTGTGCTTACAAATGATCTGTCAATAATTACAATTCTCTGTCAATAATTCTATCGACTGATATTTTCTTTTCGGTATACAAGTATGATATTATATATATATATATATATATATATATATTAAATTTATTTCCATGAAATAAAAGGACTTATATGATCTAAAATTTTATTGGACATTAATTATTATTTAGTCAGTATTACAAATAGAAGTACAGTATATAAATATAGATTTTAAAATACACATAAGTACTTTCATGTTTGGATGATGATTGTTCTTTTGACCCGGCTCTGCCCAATGTTCCCAGGTAGTCCTATCGTTACAATTAAAATTACAGCAATAAACAGAAATGTTTTATTATATCTTGGATTGGGTCCCTGGTAGAATGGAACTAAATGTTGAAGATTCTAATGGAATCAAGAATAAATTAGAGCGAAGAATATTATACAAATAACTTGTTCAAAAACAGAAGTCAACTATTAAAGTAGAAGGAAGGAGAGAAGTATTGATTCAGAAACGAGTCGGGCCATTGTGCTCATTGTCTTCAATTTTGAAGAAGTAACAAATCAAGGACACCCACAGCCTAGGAATGGACAGAAAATACACAGATGTCATCGTGCTATTGGCAGACAGTGAGAGAATACCAGAAGCAAGTATAAATGATATGCAAGGGTGATTAGCAGCAAATTCAACTTGAAGGTCAGCGCTAAAAAGAGGAAGACCGAAGTTATGAGATGCACAATAAAAGAAAGAACAAGAAAAATAAAGTTCAAAATAGATCATCTGGTGAAAGATGGACAAGAATTTCGTTACTTAGGGAGTAAAATAAGAGTGTAAATAGAATGTAAGATTCTGAATAATTCAGGCTAAAAAAAAGTCCTCAAGAGAAATAAAATCAAGTCCTCAAGAGGAGGTATAAATCTCACGCCAGTGACCACCATTCATACATCTAGTGTTTGTTGGTGGAGAGCTACTAATCGCAATCACACAGTTGATTAACTTAGAGAGCATTACACTCATGCCAGAGGTTCAACTTTCATTCTCAAACAGGTTTACGGAGATGTAAATCTCACGCCAGTGACCATCATTCATACATCTAGTGTTTGTTGGTGGAGAGCTACTAATCGCAATCGCACAGTTGATTAACTTAGAGAGCATTACACTCATGCCAGAGGTTCAACTTTCATTCTCAAACAGGTTTACGGAGATGTAAATCTCACGCCAGTGACCATCATTCATACATCTAGTGTTTGTTGGTGGAGACTTCCTAATCACAATCACACAGTTGATTAACTTAGAGAGCATTACACTCATGCCAGAGGTTCAACTTTCATTCTCAAACAGGTTTACGGAGATGTAAATCTCACGCCAGTGACCATCATTCATACATGTAGTGTCTGTTGGTGGAGACTTCCTAATCACAATCACACCGTTGATTAACTTAGAGAGCATTACACTCATGCCAGAGGTTCAACTTTCATTCTCAAACAGGTTTACGGAGATGTAAATCTCACGCCAGTGACCATCATTCATACATCTAGTGTTTGTTGGTGGAGAGCTACTAATCGCAATCGCACAGTTGATTAACTTAGAGAGCATTATACTCATGCCAGAGGTTCAACTTTCATTCTCAAACAGGTTTACGGAGATGTAAATCTCACGCCAGTGACCATCATTCATACATCTAATGTTTGTTGGTGGAGAGCTACTAATCGCAATCACACAGTTGATTAACTTAGAGAGCATTACACTCATGCTAGAGGTTCAACTTTCATTCTCAAACAGGTTTACGGAGATGAAAATCTCACGCCAGTGACCATCATTCATACATCTAGCGTTTGTTGGTGGAGAGCTCCTAATCACAATCACACAGTTGATTAACTTAGAGAGCATTACACTCATGCCAGAGGTTCAACTTTCATTCTCAAACAGGTTTACGGAGGTATAAATCTCACGCCAGTGACCACCATTCATACATCTAGCGTTTGTTGGTGGAGAGCTATTATTGGCAATCACACAGTTGATTAACTTAGAGAGCATTACACTCATGCCAGAGGTTCAACTTTCATTCTCAAACAGGTTTACGGAGATATAAATCTCACGCCAGTGACCATCATTCATACATCTAGTGTTTGTTGGTGGAGAGCTACTATTCGCAATCACACAGTTGATTAACTTAGAGAGCATTACACTCATGCCAGAGGCTCAACTTTCATTCTCAAACAGGTTTACGGAGATGAAAATCTCACGCCAGTGACCATCATTCATACATCTAGCGTTTGTTGGTGGAGAGCTCCTAATCACAATCACACAGTTGATTAACTTAGAGAGCATTACACTCATGCCAGAGGTTCAACTTTCATTCTCAAACAAGTTTACGGTGATATAAATCTCACGCCAGTGACCAACATCCATACATCTAGTGTTTGTTGGTGGAGAGCTTCTAGACACAGTCACACCGTTGATTAACTTAGAGAGCATTACACTCATGCCAGAGGTTCAACTTTCATTCTCAAACAGGTTTACGGAGATGTAAATCTCACGCCAGTGACCATCATTCATACATCTAGCGTTTGTTGGTGGATAGCTACTAATCGCAATCACACAGTTGATTAACTTAGAGAGCATTACACTCATGCCAGAGGTTCAACTTTCATTCTCAAACAGGTTTACGGAGATGTAAATCTCACGCCAGTGACCATCATTCATACATCTAGTGTTTGTTTCTGGAGACTTCCTAATCACAATCACACAGTTGATTAACTTAGAGAGCATTACACTCATGCATGAGGTTCAACTTTCATTCTCAAACAGGTTTACGGAGATATAAATCTCACGCCAGTGACCAACATCCATACATCTAGTGTTTGTTGGTGGAGAGCTTCTAGACACAATCACACCGTTGATTAACTTAGAGAGCATTACACTCATGCCAGAGGTTCAACTTTCATTCTCAAACAGGTTTACGGAGATATAAATCTCACGCCAGTGACCATCATTCGTACATCTAGTGTTTGTTGGTGGAGACTTCCTAATCAATCACACAGTTGATTAACTTAGAGAGCATTACACTCATGCCAGAGGTTAACCTTTCATTCTCAAACAGGTTTACGGATAAGTAAATCTCACGCCAGTGACTATCATTCATACATCTAGTGTTTGTTGGTGGAGAACTGCTAATCACAATCACACAGTTGATTAACTTAGAGAGCATTACACTCATGCCAGAGGTTCAACTTTCATTCTCAAACAGGTTTACGGAGATGTAAATCTCACGCCAGTGACCATCATTCATACATCTAGTGTTTGTTGGTGGAGAGCTACTAATCGCAATCGCACAGTTGATTAACTTAGAGAGCATTACACTCATGCCAGAGGTTCAACTTTCATTCTCAAACAGGTTTACGGAGATGTAAATCTCACGCCAGTGACCATCATTCATACATCTAGTGTTTGTTGGTGGAGACTTCCTAATCACAATCACACAGTTGATTAACTTAGAGAGCATTACACTCATGCCAGAGGTTCAACTTTCATTCTCAAACAGGTTTACGGAGATGTAAATCTCACGCCAGTGACCATCATTCATACATGTAGTGTCTGTTGGTGGAGACTTCCTAATCACAATCACACCGTTGATTAACTTAGAGAGCATTACACTCATGCCAGAGGTTCAACTTTCATTCTCAAACAGGTTTACGGAGATGTAAATCTCACGCCAGTGACCATCATTCATACATCTAGTGTTTGTTGGTGGAGAGCTACTAATCGCAATCGCACAGTTGATTAACTTAGAGAGCATTATACTCATGCCAGAGGTTCAACTTTCATTCTCAAACAGGTTTACGGAGATGTAAATCTCACGCCAGTGACCATCATTCATACATCTAATGTTTGTTGGTGGAGAGCTACTAATCGCAATCACACAGTTGATTAACTTAGAGAGCATTACACTCATGCTAGAGGTTCAACTTTCATTCTCAAACAGGTTTACGGAGATGAAAATCTCACGCCAGTGACCATCATTCATACATCTAGCGTTTGTTGGTGGAGAGCTCCTAATCACAATCACACAGTTGATTAACTTATAGAGCATTACACTCATGCCAGAGGTTCAACTTTCATTCTCAAACAGGTTTACGGAGGTATAAATCTCACGCCAGTGACCACCATTCATACATCTAGCGTTTGTTGGTGGAGAGCTATTATTGGCAATCACACAGTTGATTAACTTAGAGAGCATTACACTCATGCCAGAGGTTCAACTTTCATTCTCAAACAGGTTTACGGAGATATAAATCTCACGCCAGTGACCATCATTCATACATCTAGTGTTTGTTGGTGGAGAGCTACTATTCGCAATCACACAGTTGATTAACTTAGAGAGCATTACACTCATGCCAGAGGCTCAACTTTCATTCTCAAACAGGTTTACGGAGATGAAAATCTCACGCCAGTGACCATCATTCATACATCTAGCGTTTGTTGGTGGAGAGCTCCTAATCACAATCACACAGTTGATTAACTTAGAGAGCATTACACTCATGCCAGAGGTTCAACTTTCATTCTCAAACAAGTTTACGGTGATATAAATCTCACGCCAGTGACCAACATCCATACATCTAGTGTTTGTTGGTGGAGAGCTTCTAGACACAGTCACACCGTTGATTAACTTAGAGAGCATTACACTCATGCCAGAGGTTCAACTTTCATTCTCAAACAGGTTTACGGAGATGTAAATCTCACGCCAGTGACCATCATTCATACATCTAGCGTTTGTTGGTGGATAGCTACTAATCGCAATCACACAGTTGATTAACTTAGAGAGCATTACACTCATGCCAGAGGTTCAACTTTCATTCTCAAACAGGTTTACGGAGATGTAAATCTCACGCCAGTGACCATCATTCATACATCTAGTGTTTGTTTCTGGAGACTTCCTAATCACAATCACACAGTTGATTAACTTAGAGAGCATTACACTCATGCATGAGGTTCAACTTTCATTCTCAAACAGGTTTACGGAGATATAAATCTCACGCCAGTGACCAACATCCATACATCTAGTGTTTGTTGGTGGAGAGCTTCTAGACACAATCACACCGTTGATTAACTTAGAGAGCATTACACTCATGCCAGAGGTTCAACTTTCATTCTCAAACAGGTTTACGGAGATATAAATCTCACGCCAGTGACCATCATTCGTACATCTAGTGTTTGTTGGTGGAGACTTCCTAATCAATCACACAGTTGATTAACTTAGAGAGCATTACACTCATGCCAGAGGTTAACCTTTCATTCTCAAACAGGTTTACGGATAAGTAAATCTCACGCCAGTGACTATCATTCATACATCTAGTGTTTGTTGGTGGAGAACTGCTAATCACAATCACACAGTTGATTAACTTAGAGAGCATTACACTCATGCCAGAGGTTCAACTTTCATTCTCAAACAGGTTTACCGATAAGTAAATCTCACGCCAGTGACCAACATCCATACATCTAGTGTTTGTTGGTGGAGAGCACCTAATCACAATCACACAGTTGATTAACTTAGAGAGCATTACACTCATGCCAGAGGTTCAACTTTCATTCTCAAACAGGTTTACGGAGATATAAATCTCACGCCAGTGACCATCATTCATACATCTAGTGTTTCTTATTGGAGAGCTACTAATCACAATCGCACAGTTGATTAACTTAGAGAGCATTACACTCATGCCAGAGGCTCAACTTTCATTCTCAAACAGGTTTACGGAGATGTAAATCTCACGCCAGTGACCATCATTCATACATCTAGTGTTTGTTGGTGGAGAGCTACTAATCGCAATCACACAGTTGATTAACTTAGAGAGCATTACACTCATGCCAGAGGTTCAACTTTCATTCTCAAACAGGTTTACGGAGATGTAAATCTCACGCCAGTGACCATCATTCATACATCTAGTGTTTGTTGGTGGAGAGCTACTAATCGCAATCGCACAGTTGATTAACTTAGAGAGCATTACACTCATGCCAGAGGTTCAACTTTCATTCTCAAACAGGTTTACGGAGATGTAAATCTCACGCCAGTGACCATCATTCATACATCTAGTGTTTGTTGGTGGAGACTTCCTAATCACAATCACACAGTTGATTAACTTAGAGAGCATTACACTCATGCCAGAGGTTCAACTTTCATTCTCAAACAGGTTTACGGAGATGTAAATCTCACGCCAGTGACCATCATTCATACATGTAGTGTCTGTTGGTGGAGACTTCCTAATCACAATCACACCGTTGATTAACTTAGAGAGCATTACACTCATGCCAGAGGTTCAACTTTCATTCTCAAACAGGTTTACGGAGATGTAAATCTCACGCCAGTGACCATCATTCATACATCTAGTGTTTGTTGGTGGAGAGCTACTAATCGCAATCGCACAGTTGATTAACTTAGAGAGCATTATACTCATGCCAGAGGTTCAACTTTCATTCTCAAACAGGTTTACGGAGATGTAAATCTCACGCCAGTGACTATCATTCATACATCTAATGTTTGTTGGTGGAGAGCTACTAATCGCAATCACACAGTTGATTAACTTAGAGAGCATTACACTCATGCTAGAGGTTCAACTTTCATTCTCAAACAGGTTTACGGAGATGAAAATCTCACGCCAGTGACCATCATTCATACATCTAGCGTTTGTTGGTGGAGAGCTCCTAATCACAATCACACAGTTGATTAACTTAGAGAGCATTACACTCATGCCAGAGGTTCAACTTTCATTCTCAAACAGGTTTACGGAGGTATAAATCTCACGCCAGTGACCACCATTCATACATCTAGCGTTTGTTGGTGGAGAGCTATTATTGGCAATCACACAGTTGATTAACTTAGAGAGCATTACACTCATGCCAGAGGTTCAACTTTCATTCTCAAACAGGTTTACGGAGATATAAATCTCACGCCAGTGACCATCATTCATACATCTAGTGTTTGTTGGTGGAGAGCTACTATTCGCAATCACACAGTTGATTAACTTAGAGAGCATTACACTCATGCCAGAGGCTCAACTTTCATTCTCAAACAGGTTTACGGAGATGAAAATCTCACGCCAGTGACCATCATTCATACATCTAGCGTTTGTTGGTGGAGAGCTCCTAATCACAATCACACAGTTGATTAACTTAGAGAGCATTACACTCATGCCAGAGGTTCAACTTTCATTCTCAAACAAGTTTACGGTGATATAAATCTCACGCCAGTGACCAACATCCATACATCTAGTGTTTGTTGGTGGAGAGCTTCTAGACACAGTCACACCGTTGATTAACTTAGAGAGCATTACACTCATGCCAGAGGTTCAACTTTCATTCTCAAACAGGTTTACGGAGATATAAATCTCACGCCAGTGACCATCATTCATACATCTAGCGTTTGTTGGTGGATAGCTACTAATCGCAATCACACAGTTGATTAACTTAGAGAGCATTACACTCATGCCAGAGGTTCAACTTTCATTCTCAAACAGGTTTACGGAGATGTAAATCTCACGCCAGTGACCATCATTCATACATCTAGTGTTTGTTTCTGGAGACTTCCTAATCACAATCACACAGTTGATTAACTTAGAGAGCATTACACTCATGCATGAGGTTCAACTTTCATTCTCAAACAGGTTTACGGAGATATAAATCTCACGCCAGTGACCAACATCCATACATCTAGTGTTTGTTGGTGGAGAGCTTCTAGACACAATCACACCGTTGATTAACTTAGAGAGCATTACACTCATGCCAGAGGTTCAACTTTCATTCTCAAACAGGTTTACGGAGATATAAATCTCACGCCAGTGACCATCATTCGTACATCTAGTGTTTGTTGGTGGAGACTTCCTAATCAATCACACAGTTGATTAACTTAGAGAGCATTACACTCATGCCAGAGGTTAACCTTTCATTCTCAAACAGGTTTACGGATAAGTAAATCTCACGCCAGTGACTATCATTCATACATCTAGTGTTTGTTGGTGGAGAACTGCTAATCACAATCACACAGTTGATTAACTTAGAGAGCATTACACTCATGCCAGAGGTTCAACTTTCATTCTCAAACAGGTTTACCGATAAGTAAATCTCACGCCAGTGACCAACATCCATACATCTAGTGTTTGTTGGTGGAGAGCACCTAATCACAATCACACAGTTGATTAACTTAGAGAGCATTGCACTCATGCCAGAGGTTCAACTTTCATTCTCAAACAGGTTTACGGAGATATAAATCTCACGCCAGTGACCATCATTCATACATCTAGTGTTTCTTATTGGAGAGCTACTAATCACAATCGCACAGTTGATTAACTTAGAGAGCATTACACTCATGCCAGAGGCTCAACTTTCATTCTCAAACAGGTTTACGGAGATGTAAATCTCACGCCAGTGACCATCATTCATACATCTAGTGTTTGTTGGTGGAGAGCTACTAATCGCAATCACACAGTTGATTAACTTAGAGAGCATTACACTCATGCCAGAGGTTCAACTTTCATTCTCAAACAGGTTTACGGAGATGTAAATCTCACGCCAGTGACCATCATTCATACATCTAGTGTTTGTTGGTGGAGAGCTACTAATCGCAATCGCACAGTTGATTAACTTAGAGAGCATTACACTCATGCCAGAGGTTCAACTTTCATTCTCAAACAGGTTTACGGAGATGTAAATCTCACGCCAGTGACCATCATTCATACATCTAGTGTTTGTTGGTGGAGACTTCCTAATCACAATCACACAGTTGATTAACTTAGAGAGCATTACACTCATGCCAGAGGTTCAACTTTCATTCTCAAACAGGTTTACGGAGATGTAAATCTCACGCCAGTGACCATCATTCATACATGTAGTGTCTGTTGGTGGAGACTTCCTAATCACAATCACACCGTTGATTAACTTAGAGAGCATTACACTCATGCCAGAGGTTCAACTTTCATTCTCAAACAGGTTTACGGAGATGTAAATCTCACGCCAGTGACCATCATTCATACATCTAGTGTTTGTTGGTGGAGAGCTACTAATCGCAATCGCACAGTTGATTAACTTAGAGAGCATTATACTCATGCCAGAGGTTCAACTTTCATTCTCAAACAGGTTTACGGAGATGTAAATCTCACGCCAGTGACTATCATTCATACATCTAATGTTTGTTGGTGGAGAGCTACTAATCGCAATCACACAGTTGATTAACTTAGAGAGCATTACACTCATGCTAGAGGTTCAACTTTCATTCTCAAACAGGTTTACGGAGATGAAAATCTCACGCCAGTGACCATCATTCATACATCTAGCGTTTGTTGGTGGAGAGCTCCTAATCACAATCACACAGTTGATTAACTTAGAGAGCATTACACTCATGCCAGAGGTTCAACTTTCATTCTCAAACAGGTTTACGGAGGTATAAATCTCACGCCAGTGACCACCATTCATACATCTAGCGTTTGTTGGTGGAGAGCTATTATTGGCAATCACACAGTTGATTAACTTAGAGAGCATTACACTCATGCCAGAGGTTCAACTTTCATTCTCAAACAGGTTTACGGAGATATAAATCTCACGCCAGTGACCATCATTCATACATATAGTGTTTGTTGGTGGAGAGCTACTATTCGCAATCACACAGTTGATTAACTTAGAGAGCATTACACTCATGCCAGAGGCTCAACTTTCATTCTCAAACAGGTTTATGGAGATGAAAATCTCACGCCAGTGACCATCATTCATACATCTAGCGTTTGTTGGTGGAGAGCTCCTAATCACAATCACACAGTTGATTAACTTAGAGAGCATTACACTCATGCCAGAGGTTCAACTTTCATTCTCAAACAAGTTTACGGTGATATAAATCTCACGCCAGTGACCAACATCCATACATCTAGTGTTTGTTGGTGGAGAGCTTCTAGACACAGTCACACCGTTGATTAACTTAGAGAGCATTACACTCATGCCAGAGGTTCAACTTTCATTCTCAAACAGGTTTACGGAGATATAAATCTCACGCCAGTGACCATCATTCATACATCTAGCGTTTGTTGGTGGATAGCTACTAATCGCAATCACACAGTTGATTAACTTAGAGAGCATTACACTCATGCCAGAGGTTCAACTTTCATTCTCAAACAGGTTTACGGAGATGTAAATCTCACGCCAGTGACCATCATTCATACATCTAGTGTTTGTTTCTGGAGACTTCCTAATCACAATCACACAGTTGATTAACTTAGAGAGCATTACATTCATGCCAGAGGTTCAACTTTCATTCTCAAACAGGTTTACGGAGATATAAATCTCACGCCAGTGACCAACATCCATACATCTAGTGTTTGTTGGTGGAGAGCTTCTAGACACAATCACACCGTTGATTAACTTAGAGAGCATTACACTCATGCCAGAGGTTCAACTTTCATTCTCAAATAGGTTTACGGAGATATAAATCTCACGCCAGTGACCATCATTCATACATCTAGCGTTTGTTGGTGGATAGCTACTAATCGCAATCGCACAGTTGATTAACTTAGAGAGCATTATACTCATGCCAGAGGTTCAACTTTCATTCTCAAACAGGTTTATGGAGATGTAAATCTCACGCCAATGACCATCATTCATACATCTAGTGTTTGTTGGTGGAGAGCTACTAATCGCAATCACACAGTTGATTAACTTAGAGAGCATTACACTCATGCCAGAGGTTCAACTTTCATTCTCAAACAGGTTTACGGAGGTATAAATCTCACGCCAGTGACCACCATTCATACATCTAGCGTTTGTTGGTGGAGAGCTATTATTGGCAATCACACAGTTGATTAACTTAGAGAGCATTACACTCATGCCAGAGGTTCAACTTTCATTCTCAAACAGGTTTACGGAGATATAAATCTCACGCCAGTGACCATCATTCATACATCTAGTGTTTGTTAGTGGAGAGCTACTATTCGCAATCACACAGTTGATTAACTTAGAGAGCATTACACTCATGCCAGAGGCTCAACTTTCATTCTCAAACAGGTTTACGGAGATGAAAATCTCACGCCAGTGACCATCATTCATACATCTAGCGTTTGTTGGTGGAGAGCTCCTAATCACAATCACACAGTTGATTAACTTAGAGAGCATTACACTCATGCCAGAGGTTCAACTTTCATTCTCAAACAAGTTTACGGTGATATAAATCTCACGCCAGTGACCAACATCCATACATCTAGTGTTTGTTGGTGGAGAGCTTCTAGACACAGTCACACCGTTGATTAACTTAGAGAGCATTACACTCATGCCAGAGGTTCAACTTTCATTCTCAAACAGGTTTACGGAGATGTAAATCTCACGCCAGTGACCATCATTCATACATCTAGCGTTTGTTGGTGGATAGCTACTAATCGCAATCACACAGTTGATTAACTTAGAGAGCATTACACTCATGCCAGAGGTTCAACTTTCATTCTCAAACAGGTTTACGGAGATGTAAATCTCACGCCAGTGACCATCATTCATACATCTAGTGTTTGTTTCTGGAGACTTCCTAATCACAATCACACAGTTGATTAACTTAGAGAGCATTACATTCATGCCAGAGGTTCAACTTTCATTCTCAAACAGGTTTACGGAGATATAAATCTCACGCCAGTGACCAACATCCATACATCTAGTGTTTGTTGGTGGAGAGCTTCTAGACACAATCACACCGTTGATTAACTTAGAGAGCATTACACTCATGCCAGAGGTTCAACTTTCATTCTCAAACAGGTTTACGGAGATATAAATCTCACGCCAGTGACCATCATTCGTACATCTAGTGTTTGTTGGTGGAGACTTCCTAATCAATCACACAGTTGATTAACTTAGAGAGCATTACACTCATGCCAGAGGTTAACCTTTCATTCTCAAACAGGTTTACGGAGAAGTAAATCTCACGCCAGTGACCATCATTCATACATCTAGTGTTTGTTGGTGGAGACTTCCTAATCACAATAACACAGTTGATTAACTTAGAGAGCATTACACTCATGCCAGAGGTTCAACTTTCATTCTCAAACAGGTTTACGGAGATATAAATCTCACGCCAGTGACCATCATTCATACATCTAGTGTTTGTTGGTGGAGAGCTCCTAATCACAATCACACAGTTGATTAACTTAGAGAGCATTACACTCATGCCAGAGGTTCAACTTTCATTCTCAAACAGGTTTACGGATAAGTAAATCTCACGCCAGTGACCAACAGCCATACATCTAGTGTTTGTTGATGGAGAGCTCCTAATCACAATCACACAGTTGATTAACTTAAAGAGCATTACACGCATGCCAGAAGTTCAACTTTCATTCTCAAACAGGTTTACGAAGATGTAAATCTCACGCCAGTGACTATCATTCATACATCTAGTGTTTGTTGGTGGAGAACTGCTAATCACAATCACACAGTTGATTAACTTAGAGAGCATTACACTCATGCCAGAGGTTCAACTTTCATTCTCAAACAGGTTTACCGATAAGTAAATCTCACGCCAGTGACCAACATCCATACATCTAGTGTTTGTTGGTGGAGAGCACCTAATCACAATCACACAGTTGATTAACTTAGAGAGCATTACACTCATGCCAGAGGTTCAACTTTCATTCTCAAACAGGTTTACGGAGATATAAATCTCACGCCAGTGACCATCATTCATACATCTAGTGTTTCTTATTGGAGAGCTACTAATCACAATCGCACAGTTGATTAACTTAGAGAGCATTACACTCATGCCAGAGGTTCAACTTTCATTCTCAAACAGGTTTACGGAGATGTAAATCTCACGCCAGTGACCATCATTCATACATCTAGTGTTTGTTGGTGGAGAGCTACTAATCGCAATCGCACAGTTGATTAACTTAGAGAGCATTACACTCATGCCAGAGGTTCAACTTTCATTCTCAAACAGGTTTACGGAGATGTAAATCTCACGCCAGTGACCATCATTCATACATCTAGTGTTTGTTGGTGGAGACTTCCTAATCACAATCACACAGTTGATTAACTTAGAGAGCATTACACTCATGCCAGAGGTTCAACTTTCATTCTCAAACAGGTTTACGGAGATGTAAATCTCACGCCAGTGACCATCATTCATACATGTAGTGTCTGTTGGTGGAGACTTCCTAATCACAATCACACCGTTGATTAACTTAGAGAGCATTACACTCATGCCAGAGGTTCAACTTTCATTCTCAAACAGGTTTACGGAGATGTAAATCTCACGCCAGTGACCATCATTCATACATCTAGTGTTTGTTGGTGGAGAGCTACTAATCGCAATCGCACAGTTGATTAACTTAGAGAGCATTATACTCATGCCAGAGGTTCAACTTTCATTCTCAAACAGGTTTACGGAGATGTAAATCTCACGCCAGTGACCATCATTCATACATCTAATGTTTGTTGGTGGAGAGCTACTAATCGCAATCACACAGTTGATTAACTTAGAGAGCATTACACTCATGCTAGAGGTTCAACTTTCTTTCTCAAACAGGTTTACGGAGATGAAAATCTCACGCCAGTGACCATCATTCATACATCTAGCGTTTGTTGGTGGAGAGCTCCTAATCACAATCACACAGTTGATTAACTTAGAGAGCATTACACTCATGCCAGAGGTTCAACTTTCATTCTCAAACAGGTTTACGGAGGTATAAATCTCACGCCAGTGACCATCATTCATACATCTAGCGTTTGTTGGTGGAGAGCTATTATTGGCAATCACACAGTTGATTAACTTAGAGAGCATTACACTCATGCCAGAGGTTCAACTTTCATTCTCAAACAGGTTTACGGAGATATAAATCTCACGCCAGTGACCATCATTCATACATCTAGTGTTTGTTGGTGGAGAGCTACTATTCGCAATCACACAGTTGATTAACTTAGAGAGCATTACACTCATGCCAGAGGCTCAACTTTCATTCTCAAACAGGTTTACGGAGATGAAAATCTCACGCCAGTGACCATCATTCATACATCTAGCGTTTGTTGGTGGAGAGCTCCTAATCACAATCACACAGTTGATTAACTTAGAGAGCATTACACTCATGCCAGAGGTTCAACTTTCATTCTCAAACAAGTTTACGGTGATATAAATCTCACGCCAGTGACCAACATCCATACATCTAGTGTTTGTTGGTGGAGAGCTTCTAGACACAGTCACACCGTTGATTAACTTAGAGAGCATTACACTCATGCCAGAGGTTCAACTTTCATTCTCAAACAGGTTTACGGAGATATAAATCTCACGCCAGTGACCATCATTCATACATCTAGCGTTTGTTGGTGGATAGCTACTAATCGCAATCACACAGTTGATTAACTTAGAGAGCATTACACTCATGCCAGAGGTTCAACTTTCATTCTCAAACAGGTTTACGGAGATGTAAATCTCACGCCAGTGACCATCATTCATACATCTAGTGTTTGTTTCTGGAGACTTCCTAATCACAATCACACAGTTGATTAACTTAGAGAGCATTACATTCATGCCAGAGGTTCAACTTTCATTCTCAAACAGGTTTACGGAGATATAAATCTCACGCCAGTGACCAACATCCATACATCTAGTGTTTGTTGGTGGAGAGCTTCTAGACACAATCACACCGTTGATTAACTTAGAGAGCATTACACTCATGCCAGAGGTTCAACTTTCATTCTCAAACAGGTTTACGGAGATATAAATCTCACGCCAGTGACCATCATTCATACATCTAGCGTTTGTTGGTGGATAGCTACTAATCGCAATCGCACAGTTGATTAACTTAGAGTGCATTATACTCATGCCAGAGGTTCAACTTTCATTCTCAAACAGGTTTATGGAGATGTAAATCTCACGCCAATGACCATCATTCATACATCTAGTGTTTGTTGGTGGAGAGCTACTAATCGCAATCACACAGTTGATTAACTTAGAGAGCATTACACTCATGCCAGAGGTTCAACTTTCATTCTCAAACAGGTTTACGGAGATATAAATCTCACGCCAGTGACCAACATCCATACATCTAGTGTTTGTTGGTGGAGAGCTTCTAGACACAATCACACCGTTGATTAACTTAGAGAGCATTACACTCATGCCAGAGGTTCAACTTTCATTCTCAAACAGGTTTACGGAGATATAAATCTCACGCCAGTGACCATCATTCATACATCTAGCGTTTGTTGGTGGATAGCTACTAATCGCAATCGCACAGTTGATTAACTTAGAGAGCATTATACTCATGCCAGAGGTTCAACTTTCATTCTCAAACAGGTTTATGGAGATGTAAATCTCACGCCAGTGACCATCATTCATACATCTAGTGTTTGTTGGTGGAGAGCTACTATTCGCAATCACACAGTTGATTAACTTAGAGAGCATTACACTCATGCCAGAGGCTCAACTTTCATTCTCAAACAGGTTTACGGAGATGAAAATCTCACGCCAGTGACCATCATTCATACATCTAGCGTTTGTTGGTGGAGAGCTCCTAATCACAATCACACAGTTGATTAACTTAGAGAGCATTACACTCATGCCAGAGGTTCAACTTTCATTCTCAAACAGGTTTACGGAGATATAAATCTCACGCCAGTGACCACCATTCATACATCTAGCGTTTGTTGGTGGAGAGCTATTACTGGCAATCACACAATTGATTAACTTAGAGAGCATTACACTCATGCCAGAGGTTCAACTTTCATTCTCAATCAGGTTTACGGAGATGTAAATCTCACGCCAGTGACCATCATTCATACATCTAGTGTTTGTTGGTGGAGACTTCCTAATCACAATCACACAGCTGATTAAGTTAGAAAGCATTATACTCATACCAGGAGGATGTCTTGAAATTTACAAGAGAGTAATACTGTAGGTTTACCTAGAAGAGGTAAGAGAAACAAAAGTAATAGATTTAGGATAGGTAGGAGTTAGTGTCTGATGAAGACAACATTACGTTGTTGAAACTGTTACACTGGAATTTAGTTTTTAATAAACAAGTGTATATACTCTGGTCTGAAGCGTTTATTATTTCTTTAGGATAGGTGCATGGAATATTAAGTTCAGATAGGGAAATTAGAAAAGTTTTGAAGAACGAATGAAACATAATAATTTAGACTTGGTAGGAATATGTGAAGTTGGATGGGAAGATAATGCGGAATTGAGAAGCGAAGGATTTAGAATGGTTTATTCAGGTAATGGAACGAGTGGTGTTTATGGTGCGGGAATGCTAGGTAAGCGCGTGAAAGAGAAGTTTGTAAAACATGATTTTTTGATGACAGAATTATGATGAAAAATCTTAAGGGTAAGTGACGGATCTTGTAGTGATACGGACATACGCACTGACGAAGTAGTAGAGGAATTAATGATAAAATAGAGGAAATTATTGAGAGGAAGAAGAGTAGTTCATACCTAATCCTAATGTAAAATTTAAGTGAGATTGTCGGAAAATTACAGGAGGTTAATATCGTAGGGGAATATGAATTAGACGAAAGCAATGAAAAGGAAGAGGGACTGGTTAGTTTCTGTAGACAAAAATTACTAGTAATTGACATCACTTGGTTCAATTTACACAAAAAGGATTTACATTGAAGTTCTCTATAGACAGCTGAAGATATTATGGTTGAGGGCAGGTATCGAAATATCTTGAAGAACGAGAAGAATCTTCCCGTAGCCGACATTGTTTTCTGATCATAAATTGTGCTGACTGAAGTGAATATTTAATTAAAAAATGTAGCAGGAAGAAAAGTAGACAATAAACAGTAAATACTGAAAATCTGAAACAGTGGACAAGTAAGAAATCTTTTCGGATGAAACTAGGAAAGAAAGTACTCAAACGAAGAAAGGAAAATGGGAGATAGTAACACAGTGAGAGTATGTTAAACTTTGCATATCTGGAAGAAATAGTTGGTTATCGCGAAACGCAAGGCAGCTAAGAAACTATGGATTACAGAACAAATTTTGCAGTGTATGAGGGAAAGAAGGTGTGGAGACAACACAGAAGAGGGGAGAAAGATGCACAGGAAGTTAAACAACGAGTTATGAAGGAATACAAACAGAGCATTGGAACGGTTATAAAAGAAAATGTGAGAACGTAAAATAATTAGAAAGAGTGGGTAAACGTGAAGATGTGTACAAGGAGTTAAAATCTATGGAACTTCGTGAGAATCAAGAGGGTATCACGATGGCAGTAGAATATAAGAATGGAAAGGTAGTCGGGGAGAGCAGTGTAGTCTTAAGATGATGGAAAGCATATGTTGAAGACTTGTATGAGAGTGTTGATGGACCCCATAACCTAGATGTTCAAGTAGAAAATAGGGTAACCGAGAATAATAAAGAGTTTAATATTCTTCGGAATGAGTTTGAAAAAAAGACTATATTCAAGATTAAGAATTGAAAGACAACTGGGGTAGGTAATATACCGATCGAACTCATTATAACTATGAGAGACAAGGACAAGAAAGAATTCCGACTCTGCAATTAAATATGCGACAGGAGAGTGGTCAAAATATTTCCTGAAGACGATCGTGAACTGATGGCTAAAAAATCGAACCTAGATAAATGTGAGAACTACATAACTAATAGTCTCATATTGCATGCAGCTAAAATTATGCTTCGAATACTGAACAGAAAGTTGTATATAAAAAATGTGAAGAAGTTTAGAAGAAACAGTTTGGGTTTGGGTAAGGGTACAAGAGATACGATTGACTTACTAAGGACAATCGGTGAGAGATTTATAGAAAAAAGGAAAGTGGTTTATGCTCTATCGATTGATCAGAAAAAGACTGTTGACCGTGAATTGTTGGTGAGAGTTCTAAAGAACGTTGGGTTGCAATGGAAAGATCGAAGACTCATAAGATACTTATGTATAAACCAACAACTGGTATGCTCTGAAGAATAATGGGATGAAAATAAATGTTAGAAGACAAAAGCCATGATCCTTGGATGAAGCATTTGGTATTAAATATAGAACAAGTAACTAATTTTCTTTACCTCGGTAATTTTATTAGTGATGGCATGAAATAAAAGCAAGGATAGGAATGGCGAAAGAAGAATTTAGGAAGAAGAAAAGTATATTTTCTGGGTCTTGAATAAAGGGTTGAGAAAGAAAGACCCATAAAATGCCTCGTGTATTGTACTATGTGAAGCAGAAACATGAGTTATCCAAAATATATGAAAAACAACTAGACGCCTCTCAAATGTGGGTATGCAGAAGAATGGAGAGAATTAGTTGGGTTGAATGGAAAACAAATGAAATATTAGATATAGAAGTAAGAAAAGGACAATTTTAGATGTAATTTTAAAGAGACTAGTGACGCGAAAGAGGGATGGAGCGAAGGACGCTACAATTGATGGAAGGTATCAAAACAGAAAAATCATACATGATGGCGAAAAGGTTAGCTGAAGACCATGGCGCATAGAAGCTTCTCAGTTGTGGCAAGTGACCTACCAATAATGGCAGAATACTTATGATGATGAATAAAACTGCCACTCGAGAAATGATATATGCATCTGGAGGTCTAGTGCTGGATTTGATTATGTTTTCCCAAGTTATATTACAATCGTTCCGTTTAATCTTATTGCTGTCTTAATGATCATTATCATTTGCCTTCAAACAAGTAACGTTTTCTTCGTTTACCACTTCCAATCTAATTGATATTGACACCTTTTTATTGGCCAGTCTATAGATAGATATAGCGAATTAAATGTCAGAACTGCTTTTCCCGTCGGCATGTTTCTCTTCTTCATTGGTTCGATGTATTCCATCTACTGCTGTGATTTTATTTTTACATTTATGTTTGTGAAAAGATAATCTGTATTTATGACTGTTGCGACTTTACTAATTACATCTATAGGCGATATCATACCTGTCAATATAAGGGCAGTCCAACTGGTAGTGTTTAGAACATCATGTTTTAGGAAAGAATTTGCATTAATCCCCACAAATTGAAACAGATTTTAAGATTTTTCCTGCCTGTTCTTAGAGTTTTATATACGTGAAATCTCTGTCAGAAGGAGTTTTAGTCATAAGGTGATGCTTACCTACATTCATATTATTTCATTTTAGAAAGACAAAGTACAAAACAAGATTATGTTATTTATTTTAATATATATATTCTTTGTCACAATTCTCGGTATCGCGGTCAGAATGTTTCCTGCATCTATTAGCTGAAATAGTTAAAAAGGAAACTAAATGTGACCCCGAGTGACTTAACCACACCTGATTGGACAAATCCTGTAAAAAAGATATTATTATAGCAAGTAAATAACAACTAGGTACCATTCACACCAGCACACAATCTTACTCCCTAAACTGAGTGAAGGTGGGTGATTAGAATTACAGATTTTATTTAATGAAATTCCAGAAGTGTTAATTTAAAATATTTAATGCAATTCAGATTCCTTCAGAGTAGTTATAACAATTAAACAAATTCTTATTAGGTTCTTAATTTCGAAGGAGGTGTTCAAAATTTTAATGGAAAAACCTTTACTCTAACAACTACAGTTACTTTTTGCAAGGCAGAGATCATTTACAATAAATAGATTTTGAATGAGGATAACACAATCAAAACTCTCAATTCATTAAATATTAAACGCTAAATTGAATTCTATAATTCATAAACAGCAAGATAACAACCACGTCAATCAATTTAATCCAGCTGTAACAAAAAGATATCGTGACTTTCGAAGTAGCCTCGTATATTTATTAAAAATTAACCTTTGAACTATTTCTCTCTTTAATTCTCTCAGTAATTCTTAGTTAAGGAATGTACGCAGTGCTTTTACTACTATAAAACTATTTAACTAACTACAATACTTTTAACTAGCATTACTACTTCACACTTACCGTAATACAGCAGGAAATAATAGTGACAGTATAGCAGAGGTAGTTACCATTTCTCAACTCCAGATCCTCTTGGGTTTAGAGACTGTTCCTTACAATACAATTCCATACAGTACAGTGCACGCGAATATTCCAAGAACTTAAAAATTAAGCAAAAAATTTATTCGGTCCGAAAGTATGTTCTAGATTTAATCAAAATTATTCGTTTTACTTCAATTTTACGTTTGAAACCTAGCCGAGATATCCAAGAGAGCTAAAATAGAAGTATATGCATTTAACAGCAATTAATTACTGATCTAGGTAACTAGTGACGTTTTCATTAACAGCACTGTAAATTAGTTAACCTATTTCCAAAGCAGGAAATACCAATTTATATTTTACTTTAGTTCTTCAAAACTTTAAACACGTTATTAGAGACTGTTTTAGATTTTAAATTTAAATAGAACGAAATTAAAAGTAATTAGTAATTTTAATTACCATTAATTACCGACAAAGTTTAGTAATGAATGAAAAGAAGTTATGGAAATCCTTCTTATATTAGTTACCACGCGAGTATGCAATTTAAAAGTGGAATTTTAATACTTGATTTAACGTTTTATTTTTCTTCCCCCATTTAAAGTTACCCAGTTAAATTTCTTACTCGACCTTCTGTGGTACAACGAAAGCAAGAAACGCACTAGACTCGATGACGTAATACACGTGTTCCGTCTCTCACAAAGCAGCGTTAGGAATTTAACGTAGTTTTTAGCTTTTAAAAGGTTTTGACTACGGAAGTATTATTAAGAGGAAATTTAGACCTTATTAATTTCATTCACTTGCAAGATACGTCTTCCTTTAACACAACTTCACACACTAGAAACACAAGTAACTTTTTCACTTTTAAACTGATTAAGCTTACAGAACTTATTTAAACACAATTTAATTTTATATTTCTGAACTCTTAGTAATTTAACACTGAGTTTTAGAATCACAGTTGTAATTAAGACACACTTCACAAGTTTAAACGAGGCACAGCTATAACGAACTCTCGACCACGTTTTCTAAAAAGAACAATTTTCGGCGCGAAGTAATGATGTCTATTTCTTGAGTCCAACCCGTGTTGGCTCAATAAACTACAATACAGTTATGAGGCGCAGCGGATCAGAATGCCATATATAGGAGCAAGACTCTCGCTACTGCGCAGCGCCCAACCCATTACATACGTCACTCCAGACCCCTGCGCTAACTGAATTGGTTGTGTAATTTAAAAAAAAAAAAAGAATTGATTCTCTGCCGTATTACAAGAATAACCAAGCTAACATATAAACATATATATATCATTTTAAAGCTTTTTTCATGCTCTTTACAATGAAAGTACTCTCATTTCAATCCAACAACGTATAACAAAGTAATTCTTCAAAAACAAAAACAATAACTTTCTTACTTTTTTAAAAAAAGAAAACAAAAAAAGTAATTTTCCATAATGAAACTATGAACCAAAATGTAACGATTTTGCAATCGTTACAAACACCACCTCCTTGTTAAATATAAAATTTTAAGGAAAAAAAAATTTTATATACAATATTCAATATACAATTTTCATTTTAAAGTTCCATTTTATCATTTCTTTTAACAAATTTTTCAAAAGTCCATTCTGAAATTTTTCATTTCTGTAGAATTTCCATTCCAGTTTGATTCAACATTCTAAGTCTGGGTTTGAAAACAGCCAGCCAGATAAGATATTTCCAAACTTCCAAGTTTACAGCTTGAGTTCCACTCGAGACCATATACCATTTATAGGATGCGTTGACCATATTGACATGTCTCCATAAAAATACATCAATGCAAGGAAAACAAAAGGCAATCTACAAATATAAATAGAAACGTTAAATTCAGGCAATTACAAGATGTTAGTCCTGTAAGGTAACAAAGGATTTAATTTCAAAATGAGAAAAAGATCTTCGACATTTTCCCTTTCACATGTAGATAATATTTTATTCAGATGTTATACATTTCAATTATTAACACTATAAATGATATAAATCTACCCTAATGCATGATTTACAAGTGAAAATTTTTAATGAACATGAAAAAAAATGAACGTGAAACGATTATGATCATATCTTAAATCTACATGACATCTTAATTCCTACCTTAACCTACTTCTAAACCTAACTTAAATCTAAATTTTTCTTAACCTAACCTTACATAACTAATGAAAGTTTAATTTCTTCTAGTTTAACTCTACATGTGTAGGATTCTCATTTTCATCTGTTCAGTTGGTGTTTGCTCCATTCCTTCTCACAAAGTATTTTTTAATATCACTTACATGAGCTCTTTTAGTATTATTAGCATTGTTTACATCTTCTAATAACACGGAGTTATAAGTTAAGAATTTCACAATTTTGAATGGACCAATCCAATGATACGTTAAACTCTTAGTTACGTTATCTTTCAGAGATGATTTTTCGTGGTTTTTAACTAATACAAGATCATCTACAACCAAATTTACATCCTTTCGTTTACCTTCAAATAGTTTACGACGTTTCTCCCAAGATTTTACCATGTTGTCCATTGCATTTTTCCAAAGATCTTGACTATTCAAACCTTTAAGATCAGCATCCATAACCTTCCATTTGATCTCTAATGGACTATTTAACTCCCTACCAAAAAATAATTCTGAAGGTACAGCTTTTAGTCCTTCGTGCTCACATAAATTAAGATTAAACTGGAGCTCACGAATAACCTTACTCCATTTGTTTTGTCTTTCAGCAAAATAAGATTTTAAAGAGTATTTCAGAGTTTTTATGAACCTTTCAGCAATATTTGCCTCCGGATGGTAAGGACTCAGTTTTATATGCTTAATACCCAAACTATACACAAATCCCTGAAAATACTCAGATGTAAATACTGAGGCGTTATCACTAGATATTGATTCTACAAAACCGTAACGGGAGAACAAATCATACAATTTGTCACAAATTAATTTAGAAGATAATCTCCTTAGTTTTTCAAGCATACAATATCTAGAACAATTATCTACTGCTATTAGAAGATAAGTGTACCCTTCAGAAGAAGGTAAAGGCCCTACAGTATCAATCATCCAGTTTGAGTTTATCCTGCGAGTTACATGAGACCCTAGTCTACCATATTTCTTAGTGTTTAAAGGCTTAGCCTTTTGACATTCTGGACAAGACCTAACAAATTCCTTTACGTACTCTACTAAACCATCAAATGTAAATCTCTTCATAATTTTACGTAAGGTTTTATATATTCCAGAATGACCACCTGTAAGATATTCTAAATGGTAGTATTCGACCAGACTTCTTCTAAGATCTTTTGGAACAACGATTTTCCACTCATTGTTCTTTGCCCTAGTCTTTTTTAACAAAAACCCATGTTTGATTTGATACTCATTACTATTCTCACCACCTTCTACCTTAACGATTAACTCATTTATTTCAGGATCTTTACGTTGTAATTCAATCAATGGTTCACTTAGAAAAGGTAATTTCCAAAGATTTGTCAAAACTAAATATGATTTATCATTACCTTCTTTGACTTTAACACTATGGTCAAAATTAAACATGTCATACTGCCTAGAAAGGAAATCTGCTACTTTATTCTCATTCGTTTTCAAATGGTGGATTTTAAATGAGAACTGAGAAAGTTGTTCTATAAGTGAACCGTACTTTAGAAGTCTTTTAGAGTTATTAATTATCCAACTTAGGGCCTTGTTATCAGTATACAAATCAAACTCATTAAACAAAAAATGTTTGAATCTTACTATGGTTTTAACTAGGCTTAAAAATTCAATCTCGTAGATTGATCTATGCCGGTCTGCCTCACTTAGTTTCTTCGAGAAGAAACCCACAGGAATTAAGTCACCTTTATCATTTTTCTGTGAAATCACGCCTCCTAAGCCTCGCGAGGACCCATCGACGTGTACTACGAACCTCTTTGAAAGATCAGGTGTTTTTAGAATAAGCTCTTCTGAGAAAATTCTTTTTATTTCTAAAAAGGCGTTATTTTGGGCTTCCCCCCACTCAAACTTCTTCTTAATAGATCTTAACTCAGATATAGGACCTATAATTTCTTGAAATCCTGGTATAAACCTTGAATAAAAATTAACTACTCCACAGAATCGCTGCACAGCCTTTCTGGTCTTAGGAGGTGGAAGACTAAGAATAGACTCAACTCGTTTAGGATCCATGGTGATATTATCCCCATCGACTATAAAACCTAAATATTTAATCCGTTTTTTAAAGAAAAAACTCTTATCAGGAGATATAGTCAAACCATATTCTCTAAACCTATTTAACACCATTCTAATCGCCTTTTTATGTGACTCCTTATCCTTATTTGCGATTAAAATGTCATCAAAGTATACATGAACACCATACGGTTCAAGGTCACCAAGTACATCTTTCATACATTTAGATAAAACACTACTTCCAACCTTAATTCCAGCTGGGAGCTTCTTATATTGGAAGGTACCAATCGGAGTGACTATCGTAGTTAAATCTCGACTCGCTTCATCAAGCTCCAGCTGAAAATAAGCCTTCTTTAGGTCACACAATGATATATAGGGGCACCCAGATAGGTTACTTAAACATTCTTCCATGTGAGGTGTCGGAAAAACATAATCTGACAACATACTATTCAATTTTACAAAGTTGGCAACTAATCGATATGAACCATCTCGGTTTTTCACAATGAAACATGTGCTACCAAAATTTGAATGATCTGTTTCAACTAACACATCTTGTTCAACTAATTCTTTAATAACATTCTCAAAAATCTGTCTCTTTTCCCTGGGTATGGGAAAAGGTTTTTCTCGAAAATATTTTTGTTCCCGAAGGTACAATTTACATTTAAAATCTTTGAGGCAGCCCACCTTCTCACTCACAACATCAGGAAAATCCTGTTTGAGTGATCGCACAAATGACTCTATATCTGGATCAATCCAATAGTCACTATCATCTTCCGAAGAACTACCAATAGGAGATTCATCCTCAGGTTCATGAAGTTCTTTTTTATCCAAGTTAATTTCAGTTTCTTCAAGTGGTGGTTTCTCACAAACTATTATGTCACTCGAAGATTCCAGTCCAAGTTGTTGTTTTAACTTCTTAAATCTTTCACTAAATTCTTCTTCAAAGGATTCACTCCACTCGTTAGCATTTTTGGTTTCACCTGAATCTACCAGTTCTAACACTCCATCCTTATCGGCGTACACTTCACCAGTCGCTAAGACGATTTTAGATATCTGGTTCTTTCTAGTATGATCACGAAGTCCATTGACACGTCCAAGTTGATCCACAAGACCGGAAACTGATGTTGGAAAAGTGTTAACTATTGTATCTTCAGGTTCCTGATAGTCCAAATTAGGAACTGGTTCACACTGGATTCCAATCTCCCTAGAATCAGACACCACTGAATGAACGGAAGGGATGAAGTTGTTTCGACGACGGAAGCCATGTAGATAAATACAAACAGGCTTCAGACCCTCATCCTTCAAGCAGCTCGAACCATTGATGCCATCTACTTCAAAGAAATTCTTTAAAGTCTCCATCGATCTAAGAGGAACGTATCTTCTTTGGTTACGAAAATAAAGTTTATTTCCAAGTACGTCAAGCATGGCACCAGTTGAACGCAAAAACGGAGTACCCAAGATAGCATCACAGGGTAATGAAGCTATCACCACGAAGTCCACTTCAAATCTGAATCCACCTAAGTTTAAGTCCACAGTGACTTCTCTAGGTTCTGTCACATTAGAACACATCATTGAGTTCATTTTTATCGACGGAATCGTTCGTTGCCTCTTAATCAGATGACTAATTTGATTAATTAGAGTCGAAGATGCTAAATTTACAGAACTTCCGCTGTCAATACAAAGAGGAAGTCTCTTATCACTAATGGACCCAATCACAAAGGTTGCAGAACAATTATCTCCACTAGAAGGCACTCTGTACGTAGAAGAAGCATTTACACTCTTTCTGTCATTTATGGATTTCCCAGGACTTCCTGTGCTGAGACTGAGTTGGTTAGACTTACCTGAGTTCAACCTCACATTATTACCACTTACACATGTCTTACCCTGTTCAGATTCAAAGTTTTTCTTATTGACATTATTTGAAAAATTATTTTCAGAAACTTTTTTAGAATTATTATTAGATCTATAATTCATGGTATCCTTAAACCTATTCCCTCCATTAGGATAATTAGGCTTAAATCTATTGCCTTTATAAGCATTCTCAGCTGATGGACCACTACTGGCCACCCTTACCTCCTGATCTTCATTTGCAACAAAACAAGTTTTTAAGTTTCTGTTTTTGGATGAATTAATTTCTAAGTATTCCCTTTTTGATCTTTTGTACAAATCAAATTGCTCAATTATATGTTTCATTTCAATAAGGGTTCGTGGAATCCTATCTGAAAAACATTTGTACCTATACACAGGATTCAAACCATGAATGATAATTTCCAAGATTTCAAACTCGCTTGACCCTACATTTAAGACCTTGGCTGAATTATACACGTCATCTATAAATTGCATCACATGCTCACTAGGTTTCATGGGCCTATATACTTTAACTCCTATTAAATATCCCCTAACGTTTAAAGAAATAAATTTGTTCAACAAAGTCATCCTTAATTCGGGCCAAGTTTTATTTAATGTAAGACTATTCATTATTTCTGTATACAACAACCCTGAAGTTTTAACAGAAACTGCATACAAAATCATTCTTAAAGGGAAGTTGTAATTTAAAACAAGATCGTTTAAAATAAGCATCAATTCAAATACTTGAAAACTGTCATTACCATCAATCTTTTTCAAAGAACCAAGTTTAGTGTCAATAAGAATACTAATCTTATTGAAAACATACTTATCTATTAAAGGATCAAAAGATTTCCAATTATCCCCACAGTTTGTTGCTACCGTAAGTCTCTCAGGAACACTGTATGCGTTTAAAGGCATAAAGGCTCTAGGAGGTTCACAATATTGAGACCTTACTGATTCGTGACTATGTCCATACGTATTAGGAATACCATCAAACACTTGAGTTCCCACTCTGTCTACATACTGAGGCGGTTGTTCAAAGTTCCCTGAGTTTTGTTGGTCAAGTACTCTTTGTTTTACTTCGGTTTCAATTTCAGAATCTTTTTTACAAATATTGTGCACACTAGATTTCATCTGAGACCTAACGTCTCTTACCTTAGGGATAGCACCCTTATAATACAAGGGAGGAGGCGGAACAATAAATTTTCTATCATTTCCCTGACTTTCTTGATTTAAATTATCAAATTTTATTTCCTTCTTATTTAAATGTTGATTCTGATCTGGCATGTGACAATGATCATTTACTCCTAAACCACTAAACGCCACTGGTATATTAGGATTACCTAAATCATGACCTTCAACAGATGGTTCTTGATGACTAACTTCTAACGACATACCAGGCTCAAACCTTGACACATTTTCGCTTCTACGACTAAGATATTTATCAATAAAATTAGGTTGTACTGTAAAATTTCTATTCGCATAGCGATGAGAACCGACAACTCGATTAAACGATTCAGAATTTTGCGGTAATTTACTGGAAGCACCTAATCCTGCAAAGCATCTGTTTGCGCCTTGACTATTACCCCCATTTTCTATTTTCAGTTTATTCAATTCATCGCTTAGTTGGTAAACAACATCATTTTCGAACCTAGGTGGCGCTACAATATTCTCCTGTAAAAACTGAGTCGACATGTCAGAAACTTCAACTACTTCAATCATAGGATCTTCAATAATAACTGAAGTAGCATTAGAAACAACAGATCGATTGTCAAATTCCATGTTGAAACCACAATAAATAAACAAAATGTAAATTAAACACAGTACAATTTGAATAAGGAAGTAGTAACACAGAAACAAATTCAACTGTTACAATATATAAATGCTCCAATTTAGCTACACTACAACTACTTCTACAATGAAACTCATTCATTCAATCTCTAGCACGCAAGCCAGTACAAATAAAGGTTGACAAAAAATTTTTTTTTTTTTTTAAATTTCACTTTATTTAACAACAAAAGTAAATAGAAAGCATCCACAGCTGACAGCTTGTGTAGTTGCAAGTCACTCGTGTTTTTATTAATGGAGCTATGAAAACTTCAAACTGTTTTTAGAAAACAGCTAACTCTGATAATTTTTACTAATTTCCAACTAATTCTCTTAAAATTTCAAACTCTAAACAAGCAAACCTAATTTTTATCAAAAATATAAATGCAATCATCAACTGAACTGTGTTTAACCAACAATGACTTCAAAAAAGCAAACGCGGAGATTAATATTAATTTAGGACCTAAAAATCCTATCCCCCAATCAAATTACGGAAATGACTCCCACAATGAAAGATCCTACACACCTTAACTTTTAAATCCTTAACTTCGTAAATCCGGAATTTAACTTCAATCATGAAAATAATCACAGTTACTGTAATTCTATTTACAATGGTCGGTGACCTTACAATAGACTTAATCTACAGGCTAAGTTTTGAATCACCGAAACCACCTCATAACTGTATTGTAGTTTATCTTTTTTGTCACAATTCTCGGTATCGCGGTCAGAATGTTTCCTGCATCTATTAGCTGAAATAGTTAAAAAGGAAACTAAATGTGACCCCGAGTGACTTAACCACACCTGATTGGACAAATCCTGTAAAAAAGATATTATTATAGCAAGTAAATAACAACTAGGTACCATTCACACCAGCACACAATCTTACTCCCTAAACTGAGTGAAGGTGGGTGATTAGAATTACAGATTTTATTTAATGAAATTCCAGAAGTGTTAATTTAAAATATTTAATGCAATTCAGATTCCTTCAGAGTAGTTATAACAATTAAACAAATTCTTATTAGGTTCTTAATTTCGAAGGAGGTGTTCAAAATTTTAATGGAAAAACCTTTACTCTAACAACTACAGTTACTTTTTGCAAGGCAGAGATCATTTACAATAAATAGATTTTGAATGAGGATAACACAATCAAAACTCTCAATTCATTAAATATTAAACGCTAAATTGAATTCTATAATTCATAAACAGCAAGATAACAACCACGTCAATCAATTTAATCCAGCTGTAACAAAAAGATATCGTGACTTTCGAAGTAGCCTCGTATATTTATTAAAAATTAACCTTTGAACTATTTCTCTCTTTAATTCTCTCAGTAATTCTTAGTTAAGGAATGTACGCAGTGCTTTTACTACTATAAAACTATTTAACTAACTACAATACTTTTAACTAGCATTACTACTTCACACTTACCGTAATACAGCAGGAAATAATAGTGACAGTATAGCAGAGGTAGTTACCATTTCTCAACTCCAGATCCTCTTGGGTTTAGAGACTGTTCCTTACAATACAATTCCATACAGTACAGTGCACGCGAATATTCCAAGAACTTAAAAATTAAGCAAAAAATTTATTCGGTCCGAAAGTATGTTCTAGATTTAATCAAAATTATTCGTTTTACTTCAATTTTACGTTTGAAACCTAGCCGAGATATCCAAGAGAGCTAAAATAGAAGTATATGCATTTAACAGCAATTAATTACTGATCTAGGTAACTAGTGACGTTTTCATTAACAGCACTGTAAATTAGTTAACCTATTTCCAAAGCAGGAAATACCAATTTATATTTTACTTTAGTTCTTCAAAACTTTAAACACGTTATTAGAGACTGTTTTAGATTTTAAATTTAAATAGAACGAAATTAAAAGTAATTAGTAATTTTAATTACCATTAATTACCGACAAAGTTTAGTAATGAATGAAAAGAAGTTATGGAAATCCTTCTTATATTAGTTACCACGCGAGTATGCAATTTAAAAGTGGAATTTTAATACTTGATTTAACGTTTTATTTTTCTTCCCCCATTTAAAGTTACCCAGTTAAATTTCTTACTCGACCTTCTGTGGTACAACGAAAGCAAGAAACGCACTAGACTCGATGACGTAATACACGTGTTCCGTCTCTCACAAAGCAGCGTTAGGAATTTAACGTAGTTTTTAGCTTTTAAAAGGTTTTGACTACGGAAGTATTATTAAGAGGAAATTTAGACCTTATTAATTTCATTCACTTGCAAGATACGTCTTCCTTTAACACAACTTCACACACTAGAAACACAAGTAACTTTTTCACTTTTAAACTGATTAAGCTTACAGAACTTATTTAAACACAATTTAATTTTATATTTCTGAACTCTTAGTAATTTAACACTGAGTTTTAGAATCACAGTTGTAATTAAGACACACTTCACAAGTTTAAACGAGGCACAGCTATAACGAACTCTCGACCACGTTTTCTAAAAAGAACAATTTTCGGCGCGAAGTAATGATGTCTATTTCTTGAGTCCAACCCGTGTTGGCTCAATAAACTACAATACAGTTATGAGGCGCAGCGGATCAGAATGCCATATATAGGAGCAAGACTCTCGCTACTGCGCAGCGCCCAACCCATTACATACGTCACTCCAGACCCCTGCGCTAACTGAATTGGTTGTGTAATTTAAAAAAAAAAAAAAAGAATTGATTCTCTGCCGTATTACAAGAATAACCAAGCTAACATATAAACATATATATATCATTTTAAAGCTTTTTTCATGCTCTTTACAATGAAAGTACTCTCATTTCAATCCAACAACGTATAACAAAGTAATTCTTCAAAAACAAAAACAATAACTTTCTTACTTTTTTAAAAAAAGAAAACAAAAAAAGTAATTTTCCATAATGAAACTATGAACCAAAATGTAACGATTTTGCAATCGTTACATCTTCCATTTCTTTCTTTGGACTCTCCTCATTATTGTTATTTTTGTCGAAACCAATGCCCATAGTTCTTTCATTGTTGTACTGTCTTTCCCTACAATTATAGAATAATTTGTTCTCATAGTGGATTGTTCGTTCGCCCATTTTCATTGTGAATGGTTTCAACCATTTTGGATAACTTGATTGGATAGGATAATTTTTTATTATTCTTAGGGTAATTTATATTATTCTTAAATCCAACAACTTACCTCTAAAACCAAGAAGAAAGACTTGTATACAATATTTACAAATATTCTTTTTTTTTTAAAAAAAAAAAAAAAACTAAGTAGGCTATACTTGTCTGTCACCAATGATATTATCTACTAATAAAAGAATAATAATACTGATTATAGTTTTTTCAAAGTGTGTATATTCTTCAGCACCTACAAAGATGCTATTTAAAGTGGTGGATATAGACCCATCTCGATTGAATAAGTGTCCAATTAAATCAAATTATATTGTATTGTTTTCTTATATGGCGGTAGTCACGTTGTTAGTTGACACTGATTACCAGTTGTTTAAAAGTCTTATAAATAAAATTTGTTCAATTATTTTTAATGTTGATTATATAATTAATTTATTTATATACTTGCTAACATTGATTTTACAGTATATTTTTCAAGTTATAGCTCTAATAAGTAAATAATTATTAGGAAGATTTTCATAGTCCTTGATTTCTTTCGTAAAACATAGATACCTAGAAGAGTTTTCATCTTTCTTGTGTCTTAGATGGAGGTTTCCCTTATTTTGAAATAAATCTTGATTATGTCTGTGGTATGTTTCAGGGTAGTTGTGATGCATTTTTCTATCTAATGCAATATTTTGCTTGGTCTAAGTGGTGTCTCATAACCCTTATAACCATTAAGTCCTAGGCTAGTCGAGAAAGCGTTACCCCCTGTAGCGAACGCGGCCAAAGTGGCTATTCAGTAATTTTACTTTCACCAGATATGTAAATCATACTGTGAGCCAGTCAGGGTTTCCAGGTCTTTTTGCCAGGTCCAGGTGTGTAATAGCAGAGTTCCAATACTCTGCACAAACCATCTTCCAAGCAGCTGTTTCCTACTACAATCCCTTTGCCTCGCAACACGTGTTTCCTTTCTTTCCCTTCCTTTTGAAATCTTTTAAACAGCAGGCGGTCTATTGTTCCGACCCGCACCAAATACGCTCGAGTTGACGTTTTCACAGCGATTTTATTGCTTTCGCGTTTATGATTAGTCATCTACATTTAAATACATGGTCAGCGTATTCCAATGAGCAATAAATATGCATGAGCAATACATACGCTTTGCGATCGCCTCAAATAGCCGGGCACTAATGGTTAAGAAGTAATAAATAAGAACTTTCCCTTCATTCACGATTAATCTAGCAGTCGAACTTTCTCAGTCGAACTATCTTTCCGTATGTGAACAGTATTGTAAAAGCCAAAATCCCAGTGATTAATTTAATACATTTAATATGCCGATATTTCATATTCTAAATCAGCGTTTCTCAAAGTGTGTTAGGTTAAAGTTAGAACCCCTTCGTTCATGCAATATCAGGGGTAGATGCTTACAAGGAGTTTCCTTTGTCCAATGTGACCTCGGGAGATATAATTCCTCCATAACTCATTGCAGCCATAAGTGGATGGTAGTTGTAGGATGAATGCCCAATGCAGCCTTCAGAGATAAGGTTTAGAAGGATTTTTCCATAGACCACTGCTACCGCCGCGCCGGGGTGAGATTTCGGTAGGTTAATGATAAGTTGTTAACTGATACTTGTGTCCATTTGTAGTCCTCTTTTATGGGTATCCTCTGAAGGGGCGGTATGTGAGGAGAGGTATCTTCGGTTTCTTTCCGAACCAACTTGTGATTCCCTGGTGTTCCCCTTCCATCGTCTGCTGGTGATAATGTTTCACACAATATAGCACATGGTCGTGAATGAAGCGTATGTTTACACACGAATGAAGCGTGTGTTTACACGTAAGGGTATGAAACCTAACAATATTCTTACTTTAATAATAATTTTCTGTCATTTATTCTCGGTGCTTTGAATATAATTTCGCATTAGGCAAATTTTGAATTTAAGATTCGACTACACATTTTCTCTTGAACCATTTTTAAATTCCACTGCCAGAGGTAATCAAACGAATTCTAAAGAAAATAAACTTGATGTCTCCACATTAAGTTAATGAGGCATATAGTATTTAAGAAGTATATCAAGAACTCATAAACTGAGACAAAAGGGACAACACTGTGTTGGTGAGGTATGTCGTAGCCGCCAGCAGACGCAGGCCGGTAGCCAGACCAAAAATGTAGGGGAGGGGGGTCGGTAGAAGTTAGGGGGGAGCGATCCAACCATATTATAGTTCATTTGCAAGCATATCGTGAAAATTTTAGGGTGCAGTAAAAATTTAGCGGGGGCGAACCTCCTAGACCCCCGTGGATACGATCCTGGAGAGTAGACGAGATTATACTACTACATGTGTTCAAACTGGATCAAGTACAGGGTTTGTCCGGAAAGTAATAGGACTGAGTCGATTTAAAAAAAAAAATTATTGAGCCAATCGTTGCAATTCTTTAAAAACTTTCAAAATAGGCTCCTTCTGCGTCGATGCAGCGATGCCAGCGCGATTTCCAAGCATTGAAGGCGTCACGGAAGTCATTCTCAGGAATAGCCTTGAGAGCCGCGGTGCAAGCTGCTTGGATCCCCTCTGTCGTCTCAAAATGCTTGCCTTTCATCGGGCGTTTCAGGCGAGGAAACAAAAATAAATCCCGGGGGGAGGCACATCTGGGCTGTAGGGCGGCTGCGGAAGCATTGGGATGCCGGCCTTGGTCAGGTAACTGATCACAAGAAAGGCGGTGTGAGCCGGGGCGTTTTCGTGGTGCAGCTTCCAGTCGGCTCCGATGTCGGATTGATCCTTCGTTTGAGTCTCTTGAGCACTTCCACGTAAAACTTGGCGTTGACGGTTTGTCCAGGAGGAACAAATTCATGGTGGACGATGCCTTTGATGTCAAAAAAGACAATGAGCATCGTTTTCACTTTGGATTTGCTCATTCTTCCCTTTTTTGGGCGAGAAGACGCCGGCGTGTGCCTCTTTGTCTCGGGATCATACTCAAAGATCCATGATTATTCACCTGTGATTACGTTATTCAAAAATTGGGGGTCACTTTCACACATGTTCAAATTTTCTAGGCACAATTCCACTCGCCGCAATTTCTGGTCGTCAGTGAGCTCTTTTGGGACAATCTTCGCGCACACCTTGCGCATGTTCAAATGCTCCGTCACAATTTCATGAACCATAGTTTTTGGTAAATTTAACATCTGGGCAATTAAACGAATACTTAGTCGACGGTCTGAGTTCAAAACTTCGCGCATACGAGTCACATTGTCGGCGTTTGTCGAAGTGGAAGGTCTTCCAGCACGGTCTTCATCGGCGACCTCTTCCCGGCCCTCCGAAAAGGCCTTGTGCCACCGAAACACACCACGTCTTGCTAAAGCATCATCTGGGTAAGCCTGCTTGATCATATCAAACGTCTCTGTCGCAGATTTACCGAGTTTAACATAATTTAATCGCTTACCTCTGCTCTAACGAACGCTGCATTTTCGGCTTGCACCACTCACAGAAACACGTCGCGCGAAAAAGCCTGTCCTGACTCTCCGTGTGCTCGGAGACATCTGACCAGCCGCTCGTTCGTTAGCTAGGAACGCCCTCTACCGGATCCAGTCGGTGCGCGCACGCTCCGAAGTACAGTCATGGCGGGATAAAATCAGTCCTATTACGGTACTTCCCGGACAAACCCTGTATCAAATGACATCGTTTCCAGTTAGAGTGAAATGAGAATATATAAGATGCCACTTTAGTCTGTAAAGTACGTATATCCGGACCATATACTCAGAGAACCCTAGAGTTACCGTAATGGTGGCCAGAGAGCGATGTTTACATCATTTCCTGTACAAGCCAAAAGGTAAAAAAACATGGAGAAAGCACTTACCTCTACACTCCATGGTTTGATTTTTTCTTCCTCTTTACTCACTCGACCTGTTGTGAGGTGTCTTCTCCAAGCGCGAATCAAAATTCCAGTCGCGTTTCTACTGGCAATGATAGAAGCCTTCATTGACCGTCATATGTGCTCTGCTTAATATAATCTTCCTCATTATCTCGTCACTATAGTTTGATGTGAAATTTATTCATTTTGTGGTTGAAAATATGTCAACAATTAATTATATTTTGAAACTAATTTTTCAATTGTTGGCAGAGATTTGGGATAATTGAATTCTTCTTTCACAAGTAGATATCACAATACAGTATATTTCTCGCGAATCATGTTAATTCCACCACTTTCATTTTTTTTTTTTTTTAAGATGGAAGTTTGTTTATTATTCCTTTAAGGGCACATATGACTTTGGGCATGAATTGTCAAGAAAAATGAAAATATCGGGGTATAATGCAAAAGTAGTTTGTAAAGCGTTCAAATTGTAAAGACCTCACTTCATGTGACTGTTGCCTACGTTCTTTCAGGGTCATCCTACATTTTCACTTGTTACCGTTATAGAAACCCTGTACTAAAAGTTCAAAAGCGAGTAAATTGCGTAATTGTACTACAGTTTCCCATTGTCTCATTTTGAGACTTCAAAACCATATCATTTGACTTGCTCTTAAGTGTATACATATTTTAATGTGTTTAGATCTGTTGCTTGGAAACACTTCAGTGATAGTAGCTTGATTTTATATTGATTAAAAAAAAAATAAATAAATAAAATAAATAAAAATAAAAATAATTTTTCTAGAACAGGGTACGACATTTCAGGTCTGAATCCAAAGAATTTAGTCGCCATCTTTACTTCTCAATTCCAAGGAAAATAATTTAAAGGCTAGAATATTGCCAAACTAAAATATTTGGTCGCTAATAGCGACTTAGCGACCGAAAATTTAGCAGGCTGATTTAGACAGAATACTCGCGCAGGTAGGGTCGGCTCTACATATGTGCAACATGTGAATTTGCAGAGAGCGGAAAAATATGTCATAATTGTATTATTTACGTAAAATAAATATTTCTTGTGGGAAACATACTTCATGATGATGGTAGTTAAATTTACTAAGTTGACATTCTATTTGAATACTACATTCATAAATCATGTTTAGGTCGCATTAGTTTAAGACAGTGCTAAAGCAAATGGCCAAACAAATCCCAGTATGAATTATTTGATTGTTGTCAAATACAAGAACTCAATTCTCGAGTAGTAGCGAACACTTGTTCCATTTAGTTAGTTATCACAGTTTTTATATTAAAACTAGTCTTGTCTTTGTCACAAAACAAGTTAATCATTGAAGGTGAAAACGTTTTTTATTTTATTTTAAACATTTGTAGAAGGGAAATCAAGAAATAAAAGAGCTAGTTACACTGGAATTGCAAACTGATATATTGAGATTGAAGCTTGATATTGAATTCTATAAAAAGGATTACCATGTTTCCAATGAGGTGTGTTTGCTTTATCTTTCAGTAACATAATAGATTATTATTTAAATAAAAATACAGACACAACGAGATTGTATTTCTTGAGTTTAGGCCTTTCTGAGTGCGAGTACACTTTCCTTCCCCTTCGTTGCCTATGATGGGGTGGCATACTTATAATCGTGGCTTTGAAGATTTGTTCGTTCTGGAGAAAGTGGAGGAGCAGCAAATGATACCATTGCACAGGGCGACAAATTGCCTAGGGTCGGCCCTAGGCGTTGGAAATGGTAAATAATCGAAATCTAACAACCCAGCACTACACGTTGCAGGAATACCCATTTTTGAGTTGTGAAGTAGTTGTTTGTAGCTTAATAGCTCAATGAAAGAGCGTTGGATTAATCAGAAAAAGCAAATGTGTCGTGTGTTCACATCCTGGTACGTATACATAGATATGGGCTGGACCAGTTATCTTGATACGCCTTTGTGACCTATAAAATGAAAAAGAAAATACAAAACTCTAAAATTTTGTACCTTGGAAATATCGGGAGGAGAACATTGACATTCCCTGCGATACTACAATGTTAACAGTGTTGCCAACCCAACACAAAGTTATATTTCAAACGGCACTATTACTTATTACCAACTTGTTACATATTTCAAATCTACGTGCTAAACGAAAATATACTATATCACGTTTGTTATTGAGTGTTGCAAACTACAGACGTTACAGTATCAAAAACCTTGTTAAAAATGGTGACCTCTATAGTAGTAATAACCAGAGTGAGGCAGATCAAACAATGTACATTCAAAGTGTATAGTGTCTAATACTATGATCATGATGTGACAGATTTCGAATGAATAGGAACAAAGTTACAAGTGATTAAAAATTTGACTTTCTTCATAACTTTCTTATTTCAAAAAGCTGCTTAGACAAGTACTTCGTCCAATTGCGTAGATGGCTTTCAATAGATGTGAAGAATATAATGTTACTTCCAGATACTTGATATCTCAAACCGTTCTGAAGATACGGTAAATATTGGTTAAGTTTGCAACATCCTAAACTTATGTAATTCCGAGAACTTGTTGTAATTGCATCTAACCAGCTGACATGTTCTTTTTTTGGGGGGGAGGGGGCATAAATGTAATCGGACCTGTTATCAATCAGCTTAGCATGGCTCCGAAAACTATGAATCTAACAATAACATCGGTCATTTTGGTCATGTTATTTTTCATCCCCTTCTAACCCTCATGACGATAGGGGCTAAAATTGGACTTGAACGGTATCGAGAGTGTTAGTATTCATATCAGTGACCCTGAAATCTATGAATTCGGCACTAATATTTGGAGTTCCGGAAATTTAACATCTTGTTTTATGAATACATTTTTATCTCCTCCCTGTAATTTCCACTCAGTATGAAATTCGGAAAAAGAAAAACTTCGTAGGCCATGAGATCTGGCAAAGATCTATGTGTGTACAAAATGTTGGTGGCTCTAGATGACTTCTATTTTAAAAGCTGATGACAGACAGACACATAGATACATTATTATTATTATTATTATTATTATTATTATTATTATTATTATTATTATTATTATTATTATTATTATTATTATTATTATTATTATTATTATTATTAAAGATCCTAAAGGAGATTCCTCGTGGCTGAGCGGTTTGCGTACGCGCCTTCGGCGTGGGAGACCCGGGTTCGATACCCGGCGGGAGCTCATGTGGTTCGGATTCTTCGTTAATCAGTAGGTCCACGTCTCATATAGCCTCGGTGCTGAAAGGGACGCTAAACTAAAATCAACTCAACTCAAAGATCCTAAACTTTTGTCAGTGAATAATCAAGGTTTTGTCAAGGAATAAGTCCAAACACCTGGTTAAAAAAAAAAAAAAGTTTCTTGATTGTAGAGAAGACCCTCGCATCAAAATACTTTTTTTAAAAAAAGTAAGAAGACCTAGGGTTTCGATAGTTCACTTTTTCGCTTCCTGCACTATGTAAGTACTTAGGCTTTACGTAGAAGTCAACGATGCCTGCTTTCCAAAATTTATGTGGGTGCATATCAATGGCGGGATGTGTTATATGTTTTCAGGGAAGTCTCGATATTTGATTATTTTCAGTTAATATCTTATGAACACTGTCAAAAGGGGCTATGCTGTGATAAAGTAAAATATAACGGTACTGTAATAAGTTGAGGCTTTCCTAGCTCAGTCGGTAACGGGGCTGTCTTAAACGCAATAGAAACGAGTTGAAAAACGGGTCTAAACTAAAAACCTTGTAGGTGGCAGCACCCGCTAGATTATTTGTGTGGGTACTGGAGGCCGGAGCACTCACCTAATCGGCGCGCATGGTAGCAGTCAGAAATGGCTCTCAAAGAAGATACAGTATAGTATTTCATAACATAAAAATATGCGAATCTTCATCTGATCTGCTTGTTTAAATTACTGAATAGGGCCTATATGCTATAATTATGAAATTTACAAAGTGTATGTCTTGTAAGAGTCTTTTAGTCTATGAAGAATCGTTTCTACCGCCAAAAGCCTATCTTCTACGGTTGATAGCAGAAATATCAGTAGATTTATTAGTTTTTTTTTTTTAATCTATTAGTAGATCAGTAAATAAGTTGAAAATTCAGATCTTGTGGAGAATCAGTAGGATGGCAGCATTTGTCGCAAAGAAGATTGATGTGTAGTGACATCTATGGAACGCTGTAAGAACTACATGATCGTATTCTAACACGAACAAGGGAGTTGCTGTAATTGAGGAGTTTGATGCAATAAGGGCGTAAGTCTGAAACATGCAGCTGGAGAAAAACAATGTTGAAACTTTAAGTAGTTTTTTCTTACATAAAACAATGTAATATGCAACATTTTATTCCGATATTGAATTGAAATGTTAGCAGGAGGCTAAACCAGCATGGCAAAAGCCACAAATGCGTTTGACGCAAAAAGAGAGTAAACGCCCTTATTACATCAAACTCCTCAATTGATGTGGAAAGTAAAAATAAGGAACACTTTGCTGCAAAGGAACATAAATTTCGAAATGAAAAGAAATGAAATCTTTGAGTTTTACGTTCCATAGTTATGCCGTGTGGGCTAAAAGAGACAATGATGATGAGAAATGAAATGGTGGAATGAAGAAAGTGGGAGGAAATGGGAGAACCTCGAGAAAAACCACCATGGTGTTTGTCCATCACTAAGCCTACTTAACGCGAGATGAGATCAAACTAGGGATCATACGCACCAGAAGTGAACGCTCTACCATTGAGCCACTGCGGCCCGATGCATAATAAACAGAATTCTTAGGGTTCTCGAAGGGTTATGCACGGCCAAACGGATGTTATTCGAGTGATATATGGTTAAAGAATGATATAGGCTTCCATTCGAACTATTTCTGCCTTTGTAAATCGGATTTCGTTGCCTCTTAATTGACGTAACTTCCCAAAAGCCTCACAATGGTAGATCAACATCCAAAAATCTTCAAAGGCACGCACATTAACCATTAAGCAATAAGTATACCAAATATTTAATTTAAGGTTAAACCCATACTTTTAGAACCACAACAACATTACACTTGGTTGATTCGTTTTGAGTTTGACGTCCTTTCAGCACTAATATTATATGAGACATGGATATGCAGCTTCATGTGGGATTCGAAGCACGTAAACTCCCTCTGAGAGTCAAACCCGGGTCTATCGCCAGGAGCGTCATTTAGGACTTCGCTTGGGGGGGGCAAGAGCACCACCGACGTAAGACTTTTCGCGTTTTGTACTAGTATATTTGTAGACAATCGATTAAAGTATATGTATTCCGCAAACTCTTCGGGGGGGGCAGTTGTCCCCTCCTGCCCCCCTAAATGACGCCCCTGTCTATCGCCGACCGAAGGCGAAGACATGGGCTTAAGCCGCGTACGCTAGCTATAGGCGTACAGGCTATAAAGAAAGCTGTCATTGTGACAATGGAATTATTAGTCCCTATGATTTCAGTGTAAGAAAGGGGGATTGTCTGAACTCTTCTCCAAATAAGAGAAGATTGAAAATTCTACAATATTAACGAAAAAAGACTAAAGATTAAACATTGACTATTCGATTAATCACGTTGAGCTGAAGAAAGTGATATGCGTTTGTGTATATCTTCATGTGACTTTTTGGAGAAAATCGGGAAAACTATTGGTTTATAAATTTAAAAAAATAGATTCTTTACGATAACTACGCCATTTATTGAAATGAACTTGATAATGAAGTTTTTCATTAGGATATTAACAAGACGACTGTATACAGCAGTGACGATTTCAGAAAATCCCCCCGGGGTGGAATTTCAATGCACGGGGGAGTGAAAGTAGTACTTCTAATATACTAGTAATTCAAGTTGTGCATGATCGGAGATATATTCCGGAGGTGTTGGAATTTCGTAGCTCTAGAGAGGAAATTCTCCCCCGGGCTATCCCTGAAATCATTATTAACACAAGATGATACATAGAGACCTAAGTCAATCAATAAATCACATTGATCTAAACAAAAGGGAATTCTTTGAGGGTCAGTGACAAGTTTTTTTCTTTTTTTTTAACTCGAAAAACCCATAGACGCAACTTTCGCAGAAAACGCGTTTTTTTTTTTTAAACTATTATATAGAGCTATGTATAGATATGACATTAGAGCTTATAAGTATAGAAATTGTGCTCTTTTAAGTGACAATTTGATTGTGTTTGATGTTTGAAAATTTAAATATTTTGCTTTGACAAATAAATGGTAGAAACTATTTTTTTTTTTTGAAAAGGAGATTATTGAGAGGTTTTGAAAACAAAAAAAAACTACTTCTTAATTTCTCATTTTCGAGGAAATCGAGAGAAACAAATATTTATGGCCCTCAAAAGTCTGTACGTCGTTCTTTCCAATGATAATTAATATGTTTATTCTACTGAAATGTGTTTATTTATTTATTTATTTATTTACGGTATCTTTTAAAAATGTACTGTTAAGCAGAAGATCGCGTCTACTGTTGTTTGTATTCGGCTAAGAATAACACATACATTCCAAACAGTCAGGGGGCGAACACACGAAGTCAGGTCAACCGGGTCCGGATTCCACTAAAAATTTACTAACTGAACATATATTCGTACACTTTTTCAATAAAACTATACTAGTTTAAGAGGGAAATGATTGGTGTAGCATGGAAAGGGCAAGGATGGATAAGTATAGTGAAATGGCCTCAAATGGATCTTGGGACGACAAGCGGGTGGTATGTAGGGGAGAGGGGGGTACATTTGAACATCTGTTTTCGAATATTCGTTTTTGCTTCCAAACACCCAGTAAATTTCCTTATAGAACTGTAACAAAAGCTAAATATAATATACATTATATTTGCCATAAAATAGAGTACTTTGTTTGATCTTGTCATTCTGTGCAAGGGCGCAGGGGGTGTCGTTCAAATGTACCCCCTTGGGGGGTAGATTTAAACAAGCATGGGGTAGATTTGAACATACGTGGGGCAGTTTTGAACAAACCATTATTTTACTACAATAATCGTTATTTTCAGGATGAATTCGTTTACGAACAACAAGGCTAATGTAACAAAGCAGCATTAACAGTTTAAGGCACAAGAATTAACCAATCGCGTATGGCAACGAAATAATAATAATAGTAATAATTGCTGAAACATATATGCAGGCCCGTATTTGTATATTGTGCGCCTCTGTGCTCTAAATAATTTGCCTTCCCTTCGGAAACACATCTAAATTGAGTTGAATTCATAGTTTTTGGGGTCACTGACATGAATAGTGACAGTTATAATCCAATTCAACTTCAAGGTTATACTCAACTCCCAAGTGAGGCGGACGAGAGTTTAAAAGTAATCGAAAACGACAGACAAGAATTAGAAAGTCCACACACAATATCAGCAGTTGGTACTGAACATTTGTCTTCATTGTCTGAGAACACAAACATGTTGCTGGTACTTATAACTTTCAGAAAAGCATATGTAGAACAATGTTCAAATGTGCCCCCTAATTTTTGTTCAAAGCTGCCCCAACCGGCATGATCAAGCATAATTTGATAATACCCAGATAGTACAAGCTATTGTGAAATACAAAGGGCAACATTGGATAAGTAAATTAATGTACTTGCTTCTGCAATGAATGGCAGATAATATCAAAACACAGGCTTCTGTCAAAAATCTTACAAAACTTCACAAAAATTCCAACTTTTCACCCCACAAATGTAACAAAGTACTGCTGTTCATCAACATGTACATTAAAATTGCAGATAACAGATGACCGTCATGCAACGCAGTTTTGCCAAACTAAAAATTTTGAAACCACCAGATATGCTATTATTTCTAGCCTGTTATCTTAAATGTTCAAAGGTACCCCCTGTTCAAATGTACCCCCCTCTCCCCTATGCACCCCCAAGATAAATTAATCCCTCACGTTTCAAACTTTAATTCTCATTGGTTCATAGGAAATGGCGCAAAATCCTAGAAGTGGGATTAATTTATTTCTCAAAAATGGCTCGATCGATTTCGTTCAACTTGGATGTATGTATAGGAGTATACAAGGGCTTTGTCTGAAAAAAATAACAACTCCCCCCGACCATTTCCCCCTTCAAAACATTCAATTCAATATTTTGAGCCCACTATGACCCATGATGGTTTGCGAGCACAACTATGAAAAAATAAAGTTTAGATGTCGCTTTAACCTTACAATCACATATCTTTTTTATCTTTTTTTTTTCAAAATTGTATCACAGGTACGCCATTGTCAAAATTAGCCAAAACCAATCATACCACACCTATAAGGGAGCAAATGCAAAAAGAACAGCTATTGATGTAGCTTTTGCATATCTGCTACGTAAATGAATGAGAAATCACATCTGAAAAGCGCAATTCACTGATTCCCCATTTGATGACCTGTAGCGCAGCCATCTCTAGCTTGGGATATAATGAAACCGTTGATATTTAACAATTTATTTGAGAATGAACACCCTTATCACTTTAAAGCAAACACGAAACAATGAATCTTTGTAATTGTTTGAATTTGTCACGAAAAAAGGAATACTGACAGCCAGGAGCGTCTGTTGAGATTTTTCTTGGAGAGCAAGACCCCCATCTACATAAGAATTGTACGTTTTATATTAGTAAATTAGTAGTCAATGGATTAAAATATAGGCCCTGTAAAACTTATATTGGACAAAGGTGAAGAAGTTTCTATGCCTGCGTTTAAAGGCAAGAAATCACAATTTTTGTCCACTGCAGAAGCAAATCATACTAGGTTCGTTACAAGAAGTCGTTGAGCTGACGTTGAGCAGTTGAAGCTACACACGGAATGCAGAAAGAAAAGTATCGTCTGTTGGATGAAATATTTGACAATGAAATCATAGCTAGTATCGGCCCGTATTCTAGAATTGCTGGTTCTCTACACAATAAATTTTCCATACGTGTGACATCAGATGAAAAACACTCCTCAATCACCGCAACCATGAAATCTGCGAAAACTTCAGGAAACGAAAACAACTTCGCAGCCTTTGTTGAACAGAAGAAATTGTGAACAAGAGAACTTTCGTTTACATCTATTTCTTCACGGGATCTTGAGGATTTTTCTCGAATGACCGAAAAATACTTGAAAGGATTGTTTTGCGGATCCTTCAAATATAAACAGGCAATATGTTATTTGACTGAAATGTTGGATGAAAGAGGTAATATTAATATGCAGTATGTTAAAGATAACGACAAGATATTGAAAACTACAGTGCATTCAAGACACACACAAAGCAAGACTTACAAAGGTTTCATCTAAAATGAAATACAGAAGGTTACAAAAGTGTCATTAGTTATTGGTATTGTTGCGACTGTGCAAAAATGGATTGCGAACAATCGGCTCTTGCTCCCAGGTTGCAGCCATTATTTATTACCTAAGTTATGGAAAATAATTGTCATCTAAGTTATGGAAGCTATTTGACATGCCATCAAATGGGGCCTCAGTGAGTTTGGCACTTTTCAGGTGTGATTTCTCATTCATCCACGTAGCAAATATGCAAAAGATACATCAATAGCTGTTCTTTTTGCATTTGCTCCCTTATAGGCGTGGTATGATTGGTTTTGGCTAATTTTGACCATGGCGTACATGTGATACAATTTTGGAAAAAAAAAAATATGTGATTGTAAGGTTAAAGCGACATTTAAACTTTATTTTTTCATAATTGTGTTCGCAGACCATCATGGGCCAAAAGGGGCTCAAAATATTGAATTGAATGTTTTGAGGGGGAAATGGTCGAGGGAGGTGTTATTTTTTTTTTCAGACAAAACCCTTATACACACCTATACATACATCCAAGTTTGACTAAAATCGATCGAGCCATTCTTGAGAAATAAATTACTCCCACTTTTCCGATTTTGCGCCATTTCTCATGATCCAATGAGAGTTGAGGTTTGAAACGTGAGGGATTAATGTATTTTGGGTGTACTTACATACCACCCACTTGTCGTCCCAAGATTCATCTGAGGCCATTTGACTATACTTATTCACCCACGCCCTTTGCTCTTATACTTCATCTGTACTCTAATTCTAACCTTTTTTTCTGAAAATATAGGTGGAAATATTTTACAATTACTTATCGTCTTTTCGAGTGCAGAAAAATATATCCGTTCAATACTACATAGACGTAGTGGCTTGTAGTATTGGACTCCCCACCCCAAACCTTGGACTTCCCCCAACAAAAATTTCTAGGTGTGCGCCTGCTAAGAGTGACACACATTGTCCTAACAGTGACACATATTGTCCTAACGGTGACACACATTGTCCTAACAGTGACACACGTTGTTCTAACAGTGACACATTGTTCTAAGTGATGCATATTGTCCTAACTGACACACATTGTGCTAACAGTGACACAGTGTTCTGACAGTGACACACATTGTTCTAAGTGACGTATATTTTCCTAACAGTAACACATATTGTTCTAACAATGACGCAAATTGTCCTAACAGTGTCACAGCTCCTAACAGTGACACACAGTGTCCTAAGCGATGCATATTGTCCTAACAGTGTCACATGTCCTAACTGTGACACACATTGTCCTAACAGTGGCACACATTGTCCTAAGTGACGTATATTGTCCCAATAGTGACAGATATTGTTCTAACAGTGACACGCATTGTCCTACCTGTGACATATAACCATGCTTGCACTACGTAACAGAAAAAATAACTATGATAAGAATAAAATGAAAGCAATCATATTCACCGTGAGCTGTCCATTATGGAAATTCTTAATATATACGGTAGTGTGTGTTTTCACTTCTATCAATGATCAAGACATCAACTCATAGCGTAAATATTATTCATCAAGGACATAAGACTGTAGCATAGCGGAAAATTGTTCTGGTATTTTGTGTGTACATATTTTTAAAGGCGTTGTAGGAATATGTTAATAAACATTATGTTTGTATATTTTAAAATCCAAGTGAGTGAAGGTTTTTAGGACATACATTCACTTCCTTTTCTAGCGAAGATAATCGCGATCCTTCACAATAAAATAATATTTGTAAAAGTATACAATACAACAATCATTAGGTACATTTTACTACTATTCACATAAATTTTATTCTTATGTCATCGTGATTATCACACACATACACAAGGAGAACATAAAGTGTATTAAACCGCGGACTTTAATACAGTAATATAAGTCGTGTGCATTTGTATTTGTGATTATTCAACTGCTATAACTAAAAAAGCAAAGAAGAATTTAGTTATTGTTCCTAAATTATTGATTTAACTTTTTTGGTTTGTTTGTTTATTACAAACTGTTGTAAAAAAAAAAAAAAAAAAAAACAGTTGATAATGCTCCGAGAGCATTGCCAGAACGAACTTAAAAGGAATGGAAAGATGGAGTGGTAAGGATAACTGTGATTGTTCCTACATGTAAAAGTAAATCTTTTTATCCACACTTTCTTCTGTTTCTCTCAAAATTTCGCAAAATATCATCTCTCTATGGCTTATGCTTCCCAAGATATGACTCCTTAAATTTCCCGAAATTCGAACTTTTTTGGCCACTATCTGGGGATCAGTGGCTAATTGGCCAGTGGTCACCAGTTACTATTTGGTACCAAAATGTTCACCATCCTCTTAGGTATTGATCAACAACAATATTATCTCTCTATAACTTATGGTTCCCGAGATATGGCTCCTTAAATCTCCGGAAATCGAACAATGGGTGGCCAATATCTCGGGAACAGTAAGAGTGACACGAAAAATTCCAACACTTTCTCAGATAGTTTTTATGCTCTATCGAATGGAGGGCTCAAAATTTAAAAAATCGCAAATAACAGAAATATATACATACATACACACACACACACACACACATACACACACACACACACACACACACACACACACACACACACACACACACACACACACACACACACACAGAGAGAGAGAGAGAGAGAGAGAGAGAGAGAATTCGGTGACGAACTTTTTAAGTTCGTTGAAAATCAGTGTGTGTTGGTGTAGAGAGAGGGCATCATTTGCCTCATTTTCAGACTTCTGTGTTGTGTTGGGCCTCATTTTATGCCCCAAAATATCAATAACCTATTTCGCACACTATCTGTAGACACACGTCTTTTAGAGCCTTGATGCTGAAAAGAAACATTAAAAAATCCACGTAAACAACTAAAAGCACCATTGTCATATCGTAAATCATATTATATGTAAGTAACAGTTATAAACTTGAAATTTCATGAGTCAACGAGAGAAACGTTCAAATTTATTAGTCATATAATTAAAAATGCTAATATCCGTAAGTGTAACACGATACAATAAACGAATTATTGTATGTGAAAAGTTCGTAACGCATTTCATAAAACACAAATGGCAATAGGCAAAATTAATGACAATGAGTACTATAAGACAGGATTAAAGCAAAGCAAGTAAGGTTCAATTACTGTTTCAGAAGTACAATACGCGTCTATTATGAACAGTAAACGTATATTGTATATCCTCATTTAGCTCAAAGGAAAGAAAAAAAAAACGGTACATGATTAGATCTTGGTTCCACATTGAGTAAGGAAGGAGTTGTTAGATTTCGACATGAAAGGAAGAATTAAAAAAAGAATAGATACAAAATGTTTCGCTTTTTTTCATTCTTTCGTACGTCTCCCTCCCTTTTTTTTCGACTTCCTGTCTTGCACTTTGGTAAGCAAGAGTCTATTGTTTCATGTTCACAAAAATGAGGAAATTAAAGCCACTGGACTTCTTCTGGAATGATGCAAGGCACTTTCTACCACCTTTAAGTGTAGCTGCCACACATAGGCTACACAAAATGGTTTCCCACGACACGGGAATCTGTTGGCTTTGATCCTTTAGCTTTTTCCCTTACCTGTCGTGTTCGCTTTTGTAATGAACAGAGTTCTGCAGGGAAATTGCATGTGCACAAACTCCATCCACAATTCTTTTTTCCGTATTTATCTCGTTATATAATTGCGAAATAATGACTTCTTGATTTGATTGTAGTAAATGAGGTCTACTATCATGGTTATAGCTTTATGAAAAGTCTAATGAAGGTTTCTTCGTTTCCTTTAGTTTAGTTATTCCTTAATTAGCAACATTAATATTATAGATAGCGCTGTCGCCCATTCAACTTAACGTCTGAGCTCCTTCGTGACTAAGCTGTGAGCGTACGCGCCTTTGGCGTGGGAGACTCGGGTCCGATTCCCGGTGGGAGCTCAGTGGTTAGAATTCCACGTTAATCAGTAGATCTCGTCTCATATAGCCTCGCTGCTGAAAGGGGTGTTAAATTCAAAATCAACTCAACTCAGCGTCTTTTCTTTGTACATTAGGGGAAGAAAAACGAGGAAAGAAGTCCTTACCTCAGTATCTCAAGGTACGACTGGCCGAACACTGATGTCAAAAATGGGAATTTGGGGTATGAATTTAGGATTTAACTCAAGGGGTAAGTTTAAAGCATTAGTATCAAGTGATCCTTAGTACACTTGAAACGTCTTTTAATATGTGATAAAAGGGAGGAGGAGTTGGGTGAGAGTTATCCGAAAACTGACAAACAAAAACGATATTTACGACATTTACGTTGAAACTGAATCAAATGTATCTTCAAAAGAAACCTTAAGTCCATGTGTAGAAGAGAAAGAAGTCATTTGGCACTAGGCCGGTGAGTATGGGGGTGGAGTAATATTTCATGTCCAAATTCCACCGCCTTCATCATGGATACATTTGATTGGTGCATTATCTGCCAACAGCAGCACTTTTTGTGATTAATTCACGACTTTTCTTTTTTTTAATTCCTCTCTTTTAATTAGTCAGGAGATGGGAATAATAGATACTAGCAATAGTTTGTCCCTGTGATAGGTAATCGGTCATGATAACCACCTTCACAGTCCCAGAAGAAGGAAAGCATGACTTTGGCGGTAGACTTATGCACTCTAGCCTTTTTAGGAGTGGGGAAGTCGGGTGTTTCCATTTTTTACTTATTTCCTTTCATTTTATTTCATAAAGATAAACCGAACTTTCATCCATTGTCACCAAGGATCTTATAAAATAGAGGATCTGCCCTTACAACAAAATCTTGAAGCCATAGTCATAGTTTCGCCACCCCTACTCTGCCCACTCCGCCCAATAGGATCGCAATGTTTTGAGCCAACAATCATGGCGGAAACGAAAGTAGGCAATCAGACGATGGCAGAAACGAGAGTAGCCAATCAGACGTGCCGATGTTCGGTTGCTTTTGGGCTTCACCGATTTAATAGGATGAAGATTCATATGGGCAGATCCTCTATTTATAACGTCCTTGATTGTCACTAGTCTGTCCAAAAAGTCCTCTTCATCCACCTCACAGCGATGCAATATTTCTCTTCCAGCGTCCTCGCGATTTCTCTTCTGGAAAGATGTGAGCAATAGTGACACCCACCATGCTAACGACTTTCTGAAGATGCAACTGGTTGTGAATGATATTGCAGGGAGACCCATAACTCATACCACATTGCACTCATAACACTTTCAATGGTTATCCTCCTGTCTTTCATTATGATCTTCTCAACTTTCTCTGCCAAGGTGGCATCACCTGTAAAAGATGGTCTTCTTTGGTGCTCATGTGTCCAGTTTGGAATTGACGTTCCCACTTGGATACCATATCTAAGGATGGACTTTCATAGTCATCCCCATAGACTTCTTTCATCTCTTCGTGGATCTGCTTTGCTGATTTCCCCTGAAGGTGGACGAACTTAATGACGCTCTGTATCTCAAACTTGCCAATCATTGCACCTTCAGTGATTTACTTGAAAAAAGAAGAAGAAGTTGTTCTAACACGTTTAGAATTTGAATGGTTAACATACAAGGACCTAACTATAAAATACATGTCCGAGGGAGTTTGTAGTTCCTCACTTTATAGGTGGTTACACGAAATTTTTGATACCTTCTCATAGGTATGTATGCTAAACCGTGACAGAATTATCACAAAAGTGTCTTCAGTGGATCTGAATGGGATTGCGAATTCGATTGAGAACTGCAAACTCATCTGTCTCCACTGAATTCATATATTTCCAACTGCGATATAAATCAAGGTGTCTCTTTAAAAGATTCATCCTAAAATTATGTGCTTTGAAAGTCATATTTTAAGGTTTTGAGAGACCGATAGTAACATATTTACGTTGTCACAGAAAGAAAGAATTTCTGTGCAGGTTTACAAAATATTGTCAAATTAGAAAAAGAAAAAAGAAAGAAAAACAAAACTTGTTGCTTTATATGATTCACTAAGATTTGTGTACTGTTAGTATTTTCCTGGCGCATACCCAAATAATTGCCTACAGATTGATAATATGTATACAAACTGATGTACCATAAGAAAAGATTATTGATGACAGAAATATACATTAAACTATGATTTTATTCCTTGGAATGGTTTCCTAAGACATTCTACACTAACGTTTCCCAATTGGTGATTCGTGGACCCCTTAGGAGTCCGTCGAACGAATTTAGTAGTCCGTGGCATTATTTACATATCATAATTTATAAATAATACTATGGACCCCTGTATGTTGAGTGCTTATAACAAATAGAAGCATCTATTTCAATTGTTGTTAATATTGACACCATTGCCCATTCAGAAAAATGAAAGAGAAAATACAAGTACACGACTGGACGAAGAAGAATAGAGTATAACAATGAGGGGATTCAGGTACTTGAGATCAACGCTACAGGAAAATGCAGAAGTAGAGGAAGATGTAAATGGCATAATTAGCAGCAGTTAGAGAGAAGCTGCAGCAGTTTTCTGTGACTGTAAGGTATCAATATGCTTTAAAGAAAAAGTTTACTAAACAGTAGTGAGACTTGCCATATGATACAGATCGGAATGTTGAACGACAAAGAAAAAGAGGAACAGAAGTTGCATTTTGCTGAGATGAAGATGTTGTGGTAGATGTGTGGAATGACGCGGAAAGACAACATTAGGAGTGAAGTGATCCGAGGAACAGTATAAGCGATGCTAGTAGTTGAAGATCTGCAAGAAAGTTGATTTCAATGCGTTCGGCATGTAAGAAATAACGTTTGGAATATGTAGGTCACCAGTGGATGCTATAGAACTGAATGGGGAACGGGAGTGAGGCTGACTAAAGAAGGAATGATGGAGAATTTTGTGCAGCGTGGTGCTTTAGTTGATATGACACAACATAAAAGTAAAAGGGAGCGATCAGTAAAACCTATCTTAGCTAAGGGGGAAAAGGTTTTAGAATAATAATAAATATTATCATCTATCTCTTCAACTATTAACTACTATGCATATACAAAAATTTATAGTTGTTGGGTACGGACCTCCGAAGTAACTGGCAACTACTGTTCTAACTCCTATTTTCGTGGGACATAAGTTACCTAGGTATTCAATTAATTGTTTACAGAAATATAGTATGCATGCAAATTGATTTACAATAAAAACGAATATTCGTACGAAAAATATACACCAACTTATGCTATATAGCCACTATAAGCATGCATTTTATCTATTCCGCTTCAGGCCGACGAAGCTTATGGACTTTCGCAGTATCGCAAGAAGGGTGCGTAGAGACTAGGCGCAAGGCGACGGGGCTATAAGGAAAAAACGATTATTCACCTTAAAAAGCACGTACCAACCTATGCTAGGTTCCCACTACAAGCAAGAATTTTACCTATCCTACGTCAAGGCAGCATAAAACCTGTGGGACCACGTGGAGGTGCGTCTGCAGGTAGCAGATTCGAAACGATGATCGGTATACGAAAAAATGATTATTTATGCAAAAAATAATACTAACCTTTGCTAGGTATCCACTACAAGCAAGAATTATATATTCCGAGCCACGACAGGGCATACTGGTGGGCTTGTACCAGGGTTGCGTTCATAAAATTATTATTTTTTTGTGGCGGCCTACTGAAATATGTAGCATAATTACAATATCCTGTCATTGCTATTTTGAATCTGAATAAATATTATTTTTGCTTCCGTTTCTCATGTACCCAACTTCCTTTATACAATTCGTTAGTAGTAATGGGGAGACCTGATCTAACTTTGGACTTTGACCCCGACTTTGACCCGGGGTCAATGACCTAGGGGTACAGAGGACCACCCCTTCTAAATTTTGGCAGGGGTACCATGGCTCAACCCCTAAATTTTGGCAGGGGTACCAGGGACCATCCCCCTTAAATTTTGGAAATTACCAAATTTAAAAATTTGGTATGGTAGCCTAGGACCATAGTATGTACCTCTATCAGTATTGGGGGTCTATGTCGTTCCCTTTTATGGGTAAAAAATTGCCAAAAAAGTCAAATTTCGGGGGTTTTTGACCTAATTTATCGCCTTTGATGAGGTGTTATTACCCTATATGGTTATATGGGCGTATACAGGGGTCCATTACCTTTCATAAGACATTGGCATATTAATGCACCCCTTGAAAAATTTGGGAGGGGTACCTTGGCCCACCCCTTAAATTTTGGAAATTGGTCAATTTAAACATTGGGTATTATAGTACAAGACCCTAATATGTATTATGATAAATTTGGGTGGTCCACCTCGTTCCGTTTTAGGGGTACAAAATTGCCAAAATATAAACGTAAGCAATACGTTGTACCACGTCTTTGTTCTTTTGGCCCAATTTATCCTCTTGGATGAGGTCCTATTACCTTATATGGTTATATAGTTATGTATAGGGGTCTATTCCCTATCATAAGACATAGGCACATTTGTGCACTCCTTTAAAAATTTGGGAGGGTTACCTTGGCCCACCCCTTAAATTTTAGAAATTGCCCATTTTACACATTTGGTATAATAGTATAGGACCCTAATAGAGATTACTATAAATTTGGGTGGTTCACCTCGTTCCCTTTCATGGGTACGAAATTGCCAAATTTTAGTACAACCACGTGTTTCGTTTTTGACCTAATTTATTCCCTTGGATGAGGTCCTATTACCTTATATGGTTATATGGTCATGTATAGGGGTCCATTACCTATCATAAGACATAGGTACATTTGTGCACCCCTTTAAATTTTTGGGAGGGGTACCTTGGCCCACCCATTTAATTTTGGAAATTACCAATTTTATATATTTGGTATTATAGTATAGGACCCTAATAGAGATTACTATAAATTTGGGTGGTTCACCTCGTTCCCTTTCATGGGATACGAAATTGCCAAATTTTAATACAATCACGTGTTTGGTTTTTGGCTCAATTTATCCCCTTGGATGAGGTCCTATTACCTTATATGGTTATATGGTCATGCATATTGGTCCATTTCCTATTATAAGACATGGGTATATTGATGCACCCCTTTAAATTTCGATTTAAGCATTCGGTATTATAGTACAGGACCTCAACATGTATCATGATAAATTTGGGTAGTCCACATCGTTCACTTTCATGGGTAAAAAAAAATGCTAAAATATAAACATAAGATATATTTTGTACCACGTGTTTGGTTTTGGCCCAATTTCTCCCCTTTGATGAGGTTTTATTACCTTATATGATTATATGGTCATGTATATGGGTTCATTACCTATCATAAGACATGGGTACATTGATGCACCCTTTAAAAATTTGGGAGAGATATCTTGGCTCATCCACTCAGTTTTAGAAATTGTTTAATATAAGCATTTGGTATCTTCGTACAGGTCTTCAATATGTACCACTATAAATTTGGATGGTCCACCACGTTTCCTTTCATGGGTAAAGAACTACCAACAATCAAATTTCGGAGGTTATTGACCCCTTTGATAAGGATTTAACACGTTATATGGGTATGTACAGAAGTTTATTACCTTCATAAGTTTATGTGCCCTTTTAAATTTGGGAATTATCAAATAACAAAATTCGGTAAACGTTTTCTAGGACCCGTTGTAGATGTTGGGTGTTCCTCTTATAGCCAAATACTCAAATTTTGAAAGTTATTGACCTATTTTTTTGATACGGCTTTATTATTGAATAAGTACAGGATTTATTACTTTTCCGTAAGACACAGGTGTATTTGCGTACCAATCTTAAATTTTGGGAGGGGTACATTTCTTATTGTCATATCATTAATTGGTAATTGTTCTTAGAATTGGGTGGTATCTCTTTCTTTGGGTAAATCATTGTCAAATATTAGTATGATCACGTGATCAGTTATTGACCTATGATGGGATTAGGAGTCCAGGACATTGGTACATTTAAACTTTGTAGGATAATTTGAGAATTGTCAAATGAAATTGCGTCATTGGTTTTGATTATTCCAGCCTATGGACCAAATATAAACGTAAGCAATACGATGTATCAGGTGATTGACCTTGATGAGGTAGTGTACAGGGATTCATTTCCTTTGTTGTGGTACTTCTTAAGTTTGAGTACACACTTAAAGAGTTGGTTCTACTCAGATAAACAATTGACGGACATTATTGACCTTATTGAACATATAATGATATGATTAATTCTAAGACTTAGGTATATCGAGAGAAGTATTCTTTAAATTTGGGAATTGTGATAAACAGAACTTTAACATAAGGCGCGAAATTTGAAACAATACTTTGAACTTTAGTCACAGCTCATAGTCTAAGATCATTTGTGGTGATTGATTTGACCTTGAGCTTTAGAAATCTGATAGCTAACCTTATTGAATCTTATGACTCATAGTCTTAAGGGAATACATGCCACAACACTGAAATTTAGTCACAAGGTGATGTAATCTGACACTGGCAAAGTTATTGTTGATGCAATTTGATTGGTTGATCACTATCTTTCGTGCAATCTGATTGGCTGATCACTATCTTTCGTGCAATCTGATTGGTTGATGATTTTCAAATCTTTGATGCATTCAGTTTTGTTTTAACATTTAAAAAGTTTTTGAAATTTTTTGTTTGAAACTTTGATTTGACATTTTATCGTTTGATATTTTGTTTAAAAATTTTTGTTTCGAAATTTTTGTTTCAAAATTTATTGTTTAAACTTTGATTTGAAATTTTTTCGTTTGAAATTTTTACTTTAAAAATTTTTGTTTCAAAATTTTTTGTTTCAAAATTTTGGGTTTGGAATTTTTTCGTTTGAAATTTTTAGTTTGAAAATTTTTGTTTCGAAATTTTTGTTTGAAAAATTTTTGTTTGAAATTTTTGTTTCAATTTTTAAGTTTGTGCACTCATTAGTATAGAACCGGAACTGTTTAGAAGAAAATTTGGCTTGAAATTTTTTTGTTTGAAAATTTTTGCTTCGAAATTTTTGTTTGAAATTTTTGTTTCAAAATTTTGGTTTGACATTTTTTTTAAGTTTGTGCACTCATTAGTAAAGAACCGGAATTGTTTAGAACAAAAACATGTGGCATCATTGTTTATCATGGTGCAATAGTACACGTCAGAACATGGGGTTGTACTTGAAATGAAAAAACACAATTCATTGAAATGAGTCATTTTATTACACTCCACATACATCTATACCAGATGTAGGATCTGGATATTGTCGATACAATGTATTTTGAACTTCTTGCACTAGTTTGTCTTTAGAATATAATTTTAATTCCAATTGAAGTCTTGTAAGGTCTATTGCAATATCAATTGGTGGAAATTCAATGTTCATTTGATCACAAATAAACTGTTTATCAATACAGGTATGCACCCACGAACGATGTTGACAACCGTCACAACATCTAGGTACATGTTGTACAATATGCGTGACACATTTTTCAAAATAGTACTTTTTCAGGAATATACTTGTTTTGTTGCACACTTCCACTGCATGTTTAACAGACTGGAATACGTTGATGAATTTGTTAAATTCCGTTTGCGTTAGATACACCATGTTGCGAGGGACATGGAATGTACTCTTTTTACGTAACACCACCATCTTCTCTTCGAGGACTGTACGTAGCACCACTTCATGATTTGAGCCTAATGGTTTGACTATTGTCACATTTAGCTCATCATGAAAAGAATCATTCATTTGGTCGATTCGTGAACATAATATTTGCCATTCTTCAAAGTTCAGTTGTACACCAAATTGTTCTGCTTTGCCCAATCGAATCACAGGTTCAAATGTTCTAGCACTGATACCAATCATCACATGTTTTGTTTGAAATATATTTATTGGATAATAACTTGCGAAGAGGAATTCTTTACCGTTAGAAGTACACATCTTTTCTGTTGAAACGCACTTGCTCAAATGATTTTATGGGCTAACACTGTATTTGCTCATTTCATAGTTATTGCTGACGTCATTGGAAAGGAATGTGCTGACGTTTGAATTCGTGGTTTCATCACAGTTGCTGACGTCATGCTAACTAACCAAATTCATAGATCGCATTCTGCATACATCTACGTCTGACGTCAAAGGAATGTGCTAACGTTTGAATTCATGATTTCATCACAATTGCAGACGAAACCGGCTGTGTACTAAATTCAAATTGATGACTTCGACCCAAGAATCCTTTGTAACATAAAGATACAGATCCAGTATTTAAGAAACGCAGCAGTTCTTCTTGTTTTGATGCTTCCATGGGTAAATATATTGCTGGTAAAATTATATTCTTATCATTTTCAAGCTTCACTACGATTCTTAATCCAAACTTTGTAGGGATTTTTTGGCTAGCTAAGATTCTATAAGGTACATTCTGTTGTAAATCTGTAATCTTGGTAAATGATTTCATCACATCACGTATGTTTAGAAACTGTAGACAAGTAGCCATGATGACGTTATCATGAATACTAACTCGAACGATACTTATATATGATGCAAAACTGATTACGTTGCATTATCATGTTCTGACGTGTACTATTGCACCATGATAAACAATGATGCCAGATGTTTTTGTTCTAAACAATTCCGGTTCTTTACTAATGAGTGCACAAACTTAAAAAAATGTCAAACCAAAATTTTGAAACAAAAATTTCAAACAAAAAAAATTTAAAACAAAAATTTTCAAACAAAAAATTTCAAGCCAAATTTTCTTCTAAACAGTTCCGGTTCTATACTAATGAGTGCACAAACTTAAAAATTGAAACAAAAATTTCAAACAAAAATTTCGAAACAAAAATTTTCAAACTAAAAATTTCAAACGAAAAAATTTCAAACCCAAAATTTTGAAACAAAAAAATTTTGAAACAAAAATTTTTAAAGTAAAAATTTCAAACGAAAAAATTTCAAATCAAAGTTTAAACAATAAATTTTGAAACAAAAATTTCGGAACAAAAATTTTTAAACAAAATATCAAACGATAAAATGTCAAATCAAAGTTTCAAACAAAAAATTTCAAAAACTTTTTAAATGTTAAAACAAAACTGAATGCATCAAAGATTTGAAAATCATCAACCAATCAGATTGCACGAAAGATAGTGATCAGCCAATCAGATTGCACGAAAGATAGTGATCAACCAATCAAATTGCATCAACAATAACTTTGCCAGTGTCAGATTACATCACCTCGTGACTAAATTTCAGTGTTGTGGCATGTATTCCCTTAAGACTATGAGTCATAAGATTCAATAAGGTTAGCTATCAGATTTCTAAAGCTCAAGGTCAAATAATCACCACAAATGATCTTAGACTATGAGCTGTGACTAAAGTTCAAAGTATTGTTTCAAATTTCGCGCCTTATGTTAAAGTTCTGTTTATCACAATTCCCAAATTTAAAGAATACTTCTCTCGATATACCTAAGTCTTAGAATTAATCATATCATTATATGTTCAATAAGGTCAATAATGTCCGTCAATTGTTTATCTGAGTAGAACCAACTCTTTAAGTGTGTACTCAAACTTAAGAAGTACCACAACAAAGGAAATGAATCCCTGTACACTACCTCATCAAGGTCAATCACCTGATACATCGTATTGCTTACGTTTATATTTGGTCCATAGGCTGGAATAATCAAAACCAATGACGCAATTTCATTTGACAATTCTCAAATTATCCTACAAAGTTTAAATGTACCAATGTCCTGGACTCCTAATCCCATCATAGGTCAATAACTGATCACGTGATCATACTAATATTTGACAATGATTTACCCAAAGAAAGAGATACCACCCAATTCTAAGAACAATTACCAATTAATGATATGACAATAAGAAATGTACCCCTCCCAAAATTTAAGATTGGTACGCAAATACACCTGTGTCTTACGGAAAAGTAATAAATCCTGTACTTATTCAATAATAAAGCCGTATCAAAAAAATAGGTCAATAACTTTCAAAATTTGAGTATTTGGCTATAAGAGGAACACCCAACATCTACAACGGGTCCTAGAAAACGTTTACCGAATTTTGTTATTTGATAATTCCCAAATTTAAAAGGGCACATAAACTTATGAAGGTAATAAACTTCTGTACATACCCATATAACGTGTTAAATCCTTATCAAAGGGGTCAATAACCTCCGAAATTTGATTGTTGGTAGTTCTTTACCCATGAAAGGAAACGTGGTGGACCATCCAAATTTATAGTGGTACATATTGAAGACCTGTACGAAGATACCAAATGCTTATATTAAACAATTTCTAAAACTGAGTGGATGAGCCAAGATATCTCTCCCAAATTTTTAAAGGGTGCATCAATGTACCCATGTCTTATAATAGGAAATGGACCAATATGCATGACCATATAACCATATAAGGTAATAGGACCTCATCCAAGGGGATAAATTGAGCCAAAAACCAAACACGTGATTGTATTAAAATTTGGCAATTTCGTATCCCATGAAAGGGAACGAGGTGAACCACCCAAATTTATAGTAATCTCTATTAGGGTCCTATACTATAATACCAAATATATAAAATTGGTAATTTCCAAAATTAAATGGGTGGGCCAAGGTACCCCTCCCAAAAATTTAAAGGGGTGCACAAATGTACCTATGTCTTATGATAGGTAATGGACCCCTATACATGACCATATAACCATATAAGGTAATAGGACCTCATCCAAGGGAATAAATTAGGTCAAAAACGAAACACGTGGTTGTACTAAAATTTGGCAATTTCGTACCCATGAAAGGGAACGAGGTGAACCACCCAAATTTATAGTAATCTCTATTAGGGTCCTATACTATTATACCAAAATGTGTAAAATGGGCAATTTCTAAAATTTAAGGGGTGAGCCAAGGTAACCCTCCCAAAATTTTTAAAGGAGTGCACAAATGTGCCTATGTCTTATGATAGGGAATAGACCCCTATACATAACCATATAACCATATAAGGTAATAGGACCTCATCCAAGAGGATAAATTGGGCCAAAAGAACAAAGACGTGGTACAACGTATTGCTTACGTTTATATTTTGGCAATTTTGTACCCCTAAAACGGAACGAGGTGGACCACCCAAATTTATCATAATACATGTTAGGGTCCAGGACTATAATACCAAATGTTTAAATTGGGCAATTTCTAAAATTTAAGGGGTGGGCCAAGTTACCTCTCCCAAATTTTTAAAGGGGTGCACAAATATACCCATATCTTATGAAAGGAAATGGACCCCTATACATGACCATATAACTATATAGGATAATAACACCTCATCAAAGGGGATAAAATCGACCAAAAACCAAACACGTGGTATAACGTATTGCTTACGTTTATATTTTGGCAATTTTGTACCCCTAGAAGTAAACGAGGTGGACCCCCCAAATTTAACATAATACATATTAGGGTCTTGTACTATAATACCCAATGTTTAAATTGACCAATTTCCAAAATTTAAGGGGTGGGCCAAGGTACCCCTCCCAAATTTTTCAAGGGGTGCATTAATATGCCAATGTCTTATGAAAGGTAATGGACCCCTGTATACGCCCATATAACCATATAGGGTAATAACACCTCATCAAAGGCGATAAATTAGGTCAAAAACCCCCCGAAATTTGACTTTTTTGGCAATTTTTTACCCATAAAAGGGAACGACATAGACCCCCAATACTGATAGAGGTACATACTATGGTCCTAGGCTACCATACCAAATTTTTAAATTTGGTAATTTCCAAAATTTAAGGGGGATGGTCCCTGTACCCCTGCCAAAATTTAGAAGGGGTGGTCCTCTGTACCCCTAGGTCATTGACCCCGGGTCAAGGTCATTGGCCTTTGACCTATGACGTCACAAAGGTCGGGGTCAAAGTCCAAAGTTAGATCAGGTCTCCCCATTACTACTTCGTTGCGCCTTTACCGCAGGATTCTAAAATATGGAAATTTACGTAGGGCGTATACTAGTAGTTATGATGCGATAGGCCCATAGTTCTCGAGGTATGGAGCTTTTTAGTTTCTATGCTCCTATGTTTTTTGCTTCTCTGCTGCTCTCCTATAAGATGCTATTTCCGTCATCGCCGTTATTTCAAGTCATGTGAAGCTCATTTCCTACTGACAGCAGTTCGTGTCAACATGTCACTGTTTCCATAAGAACCAATTTCCTAGAGGACGAAAAATAGTTCGCTCTGGCTTCAGACATCTTATTTAATACCCATATTATTCGACATTAAGGTACTTGGATATGCATTGTACCGTCTTTCTCACTTGCTTTATTACTGTTTTAGATGCTTTCAAAACTTGGATGTTTGTGATACTGTAGAATCTTTAGTTTGTAACACTGGATAATAAATATGGTACAGAGTATTCTAAGAAGATCCGAAATATTTAGTACTATAATATGACATAATCCCATTTGAAAAAATACAATTATATATTGAGTTGGCATCACTGTTGATCTGATGACATTGCAGAATATGTCCCCTGTTGACATGGCATAAAATTGTGGCGATTTTATGTATTATTTTAAAGGCACAAGGGTATTTCAAAATAATTGGTCAATTCCATATATATATCAGTCATTCTCAACAAGTGTCTCGCGAAATTTTAGAAGTTCAAAATTAGGAAACATTTATTGATGAGTTAAAATTAAGTTTGAGACAGACTGTAACAGTCAACGCCTCCAGCGTCAGAAACAATAAATGCTCAGTACTACTTAGAGTAACTTCTTTTTACAAACTTATAGTCTTAACTATTATAATTTAAATGATTATTATTAAGTAATCAAACAACTCCTTCGCGACGTCGTGGACATACAGTAAAATATATCGCCACTCAAAAAAGGTTGGGAACCACTGCAAACATTTGATGACCAAACTCTGGGAAATTGTTCCTTTTATCAATTTTTTTAGTTATAATTAACAGGGCCGAAAAACGCCTACTTTCAGTTACTGCACAAACCACCGAAAATGAGGACCATCACTTTTTAGTTAAAACGTGTTGCCTTGTAAAGCTATGGGACCTATCGCTCTCATTTAATTTCATTACCAATGTTCAACATAGACTATAAAGAAGCTTACTGATAGAATACATGTTTTTTTTTAATTATTATTTCTTTCCTTTTCCACATCGAGGCCCTAATCTTATTTACAAGCACTTTCTCTGTGAAACTATGAAGCCAGTAATGCTTGGAAACAGGATGCCATTAAGAGGTGCAGCATAATTAGGCGTACGTTGGTAGCAGCAAGTAATGGTTGCTACTGAAAAAGGACATGGCACAGAGTACTGAAGATACATATACAGCTTCCGGTAAGTGTCGCAGATATTTTGCATGGCCTCGACAACGCTTTCTAACTCCTTTCATTCTCCAACACGTACTACTGTTACTCATCCATAAGAGCGTTCGATTTCCTTTCTATCGCTGTTTGTTTCGTAAACGTTCTCGGTGTTGTTGTAGAGTCACTTTTACTGCTGGTCAAGTGAACGCGAAACTCAAGTTCCAGGATTGAAAACTTCGTTCTAATTCGCCCATTAATATATATGAAAGAACCAGGGGCGGATCCAGGACCGACTTCTGGGGGGGGCGGTGGGTTGTCATACTGCTACTTTTAAGGGCTCCAAACTTTGGGATGGGTTTTATTTATATATATAAAATAAGAAAGTTTCCTTTTCTGGGAGGGGCGATCGCCCCGATCGCCCCCCCCCTGGATCCGCCCCTGGAAAGAACTTAGTACATCATAAGCTTAGTAGAACCGAAGGAAACCCTGAAATAGTCTCAGTCAAAATGACTGTTCGCATATAATCAGTAGCTAGAACACTAAGACACGGAGATTAACATCAAGGAAGCCTACAGAACGAAGGGGGTGGGCACAAGAACCAACACAAAACTTAGTCGCGAACATACACACATTTTGATACACTTTATGTGAAACAATAATAGTCCTTTTACTCACGCTACATTACTTTATTATCTACATTCAATATACTCTGTAGTACTACACTGTATAGTATTTCAATTACAATGACTGACTAAGCAAACCTAATATGTTTTGAGTTCACGTGTGTTTCGAAGAATTTGGCCATCTGCGAAAGTCCTGGGGTGGACGATTTCCTCCTTTTCCTGGTGATATATAGCAAAAGACGTGAGACGCTACTTCATCGGTGGAGGGAATAAAACCTAAAATGTAAAGCAAAACCTAAAATGGCGCTACTGTTATTATCACAGTCTTTGAGTTTAAAATTAGCTAATAATACACAGTACTATTACTGCTACTACTACTACTACAAATAATAATAATAATAATAATAATAATAATAATAATAATAATAATAATAATAATAATAATAATAATAATAATAATAGCAAGGTAGTACAGCATTTAATACAAAATTTAGCAAGTATTAAGACCTGGTAGACAAATCAGATATGGAAATGTCAAAAATTTGCAGTAAGACCAATAATCATCCCAGCTACAGCTATTACCCCTAAAAGCATTGTGGCACAATTACAACAGATAAACGCAAAATATATGTTATCAAACTTAAAAACAAAGAAACAAACAAACAAACAAACAAAAAACAATAATTCTGGATACCTGTTATATGTCAGAAAGGTCTTCGGAGAAGAAGAACCCTTCCACTAATTTTACACTTCTTAGAGATGACCTTCAGATTATTAAGTTAAAACTCATTAAAATAATGGTGTAGTAATAGTACTAATCAGGATTTGAAAATCTCGGGTGCCAGATTGCTATGGGGATTGGAAATAAAGAGTTTGGCGTTTAGCTAATATAAGGCCAAAACATGTAGGCTTACGTATCAAGGTGGATTCTATTATTATGGTGCATGATTTTCAGCACTGGAGCTCATAAGAAATTTTTTGAGTTGTAATAATAATAATGGACCCCGCGTAGCGTAGTCGCTAACGCTCTCGCCTTAAATGCGAGCGGTCCCAGGTTCGATTCCCACTCGGTCAAAAAAGTGCCAAAAGCTTTTTCAGGCCAGCCATAATAATTGAGGTTTTCCTGGATTTTCCACATTCACACCAGGTAAATGCCGAAGTGGTACCTAATTTATAGGTCCCAGGCCTTCCTTGCTCACCGAGGGACGTCATCCCTCATATATGATGACTAAATGACCATAGATGCCGAAAACCAAGAAATCTAAATCCTAAAATAATAATAATACTAATAATTAATAGTAGTAGAAGATGTGTAAGCACATTTACGTAGTTTCAATGACAGGGAGGTACTATGTTTAAGAGTTAATGATAGGGAGGTTCCAATGTAAAAAACAAATATAATCAATTCCTGTGTCTTGCTGAGCAGAGTAGATCAGTGAGTACGTGCAAGCAGTAACTAAGCGGTGAGAGTACAGCATGACAACGACCAGCGGGGAAAGGGGGAAGGGATGCGACTTCTTGAACCCAACCTTTTACATCCCAGCCATCTCTTCCTTCTGACGGTTCTTCTTTTTCACAATCTCTTTTTAATGTGGTGCAAAGTGAAAAACCACAGTTTATAGGCCTCTCTTATTTCATGTCCTGTTGTTACCATCATTTCTCTTCTCCCATCACCTTTCATTTTTTGGTTCATTTCTTTCAAACGAAAAAGATGACGGAAGTATCTGGTATTCCATGACCACACCTTTCGTTTCACAAATCAACTACAATGTATTCGGATTGGACTTTCCATTTATGTCCTGAATATAAACAAACTTTGTAATAAGAACTACTTCTATATTACTTCTAAGAATTACATTTACAGTAGAAGATCGTTATATTGCGGCTCGAAACAACACGAAATCAGTAATATCGCAAGTTCAAATACTCTCGAAGTGTTGTTGAATTTTCAACATATTTTATGTCTGCAGTCTGGTTCGAGTTTCCAATATCTTTTGGACATTTAGAATTGAGGGGGTTAGCGCAACAGTGGTCTACTCCACATTTTTAAAAATGGAGAAAAATCAAGTTAAACTTAAACACATGTTGTTTTTTGTACAATATATGTATGTACAATATATGACACATGCAACCACTTGTAATTGCTTTTGTTATATTGTACAAAACATCAGATGTGTTTAAGTTTATCTTGATTTTTCTCCATTTGTAAAAATGTGGGTTAGGCCACTGTTGCGCTAAGCCCCTCAATTGTTATACGTATGTATTGAGGATTCAGTGTCATCTTAACTCCGAAATCCGGTTCTGAGTACCAGTGGAGGTAACAATGGCTTCAATATTATAGAAGAAAATCTAAAAATAATTGAGAGAGTTAAAAATGGCGTATCAAAAGTGAGTATTCTTCGTGAAGTGTGGAATAACAGAAGGTACACTCATGTCCAAAATGATTGTCGCATATCTATAACTGTCTTCTTGTAAGAATATAATTTGATAATGATTTTGTAGGATACTTTTATTACTGATAGTATGTGTATAATCGGGAAATGTATATTTGTGGTCAATTTCATAGGAAGAGAATTATAAATACGAAAATTAGAATGAGTAAAACAAAATGTTGTTAAATGGACAGGAAAGTTTTATTTTCGTTTTATTGTTCTTATTTACTGCTCTTTTGACATGAAATTTGCCACATACATGCCTCTGCCGATTATACACATAATCACATTATAAGAAATACCGAGCGAATTCGTTATCAAATTATATTCCTACAACATATTTATAGACATGCGACAATAATTTTGGACATGAGTGTACAATACGGGACTAGATGAAAAGTAAAGCAAGTTGCGTACTTTTCTCTCTTCGGTTGAAAGGTGATGTTCGTCTGAGAAGAACCTTGAGCCAGGGAGGATAGCGATGTTGATGGGTGATTGTGTAAGTGGTTCCTCCAAAAACGAATTTATGTTAATAAAGTTGTAAAACTACCATAGAACTACCACACTACCATATAATATTAAGTTTCATTCCATCACGGTAAGACTATAAAGCCGTTGTGACGCATGTGCATTAACACCAGCGACATAATGGGTTTCTACTATAGGGTCTATATTAATTTTAGGTCCGGGCGTAAGTATTCGGCGGGAGCTTATAGTTTCACTCCAGGTGTGTGTTGGCAACATCATTAGGGAAATAATAATAACAATAATCATAAAATAAATAAATATTAATAATAAAAATAAGAATTCGAATTCTTGCAGTTGGTATGAAGGTATCATTTTTTGGTACCTACAAGGGACCTAAAAGATTATGTATGCGATTCTTTCATATTTCCCAAGTATACGTTTCTGCTCGTTAAAATGTACTGTGTGGTTCTTTACGCCGACATTCTTTTACGAGCTTTCAAATGTCATCTAATGTAACATATTTTTCCAATTGAATGTTTTGAATTAATCCCTGACCCCCTGCCTCTACGGTAACTCATTTATCACGAGCACTTGAAATAGTGGGCCTCAACAGTACATGCACCACTTGTTACAAGAAGTCTCTAACTCCGAACCGTTTTTGAGAAAATATCCCGAGGTCAGACTTTGGGACCCCCTGTATATACATAAAATACCATCCCACCTTATAAATGTCCAAAGACCCTGTTACTTGTATCCCCTTATTTTTGAATACATAGATATACGTAAAATTTCATCTTTCTAACTTGACGGCTTCACGGTTTCATCTTAATCCAATTGAACACATTTGGAACGTCATTGAATGTCAGACTTGGACTCATCGTCCTCATCCGCAGTATTTGCAGGAAGTGAGTTGTATGTACAGATGTGTTGTTCCATGTCTCCAGCCAGCTAGCAAGGTCTAATTGCTTCCATATGCCAAACCACATTGCTGCTGTCCTGTGAGCCAAAGTTGGACATACCAGATATTTAGGAAGGTGGTCATAATGTTCTGGCTGGTCAGTGTATCTTCATATCGGTGCTGTCCATTTTGCAATCGGAGCTCACTCGGGCACAGGCTCATTGCACTCAAAGTGACTCGCAACGCTCACTAATTTCAAAATGAGGCTCACGCTTACTCAGATTCACATTGCACATGAGCATATGGTATGGGGAGTTCTGGAGGGTCGAAATACTTCCTGAAATATTTTAGAACCTATTTATACAACAAGAATTAATAGTTTAGTACAATAAACCATTTTATTTATTTCTTGTTGTCGTTAATGACAAACTAATCGCTCACCATTACAATTTCCAATAAAACATATTCTTTATACTCATATATGTCTCCTACTATTGAATTTAAAATTCCAGACAGTTTTGTATAGTGTTTATTCAAATTTACTTTACTTTTTATCTATTTTTAGAATCATAGACGCTACTATGTAGAATTTTTGATTCTGTACTGCGCATTTGCCTTAGTGTACTGTAGGCATAATAACATTATGGATAACGTATGGCGCAGCTGAAATTAGAAAATCGACCAGCTTTGAGGAGTGTCAGCATGTTGATGATATTTTAATGTAAACAAATTCTCGGCATTCCAATATAGACAGTAAATTCAAATTCAGTGAATTTTGATTTGAAGAATATATGAGAATGTCGCTTAATTGGAATCAATATTGAGAAATTAGGAATTTCTTCTCGCCAGTGTCACAGGGAAAATATAGAAGCATCCGATCCAGAACCTGTCTGTCTATATCTATTATATAAAAGAGAACGCACAAATCCTTTGTTAGCTCATCACGCTAATACGGCTGAACCAATTTCTTTCATTTTTGGGGGGTTATTAGGATTTGGACCCTAGATGGTTTTTATCATATCACTTTAATTTTTAATTACCAGTGTCTTGAGATAATTGACCATTCAAGTGTCCATAACGTACAAATCCTTTGTTAGTTCATCATAGGTATAAAAATAAACGTATTTATATGCAACCCGCATGACCGTGTCACTCGGCGGGTTAACATAAATGACAGGCGCTATAATGTTAACATTTACTGCAATTTGAAAGCGAAAAAGTAAAAATTATCTAAGTAACAAAGTTTATTGCGTTCCGGGGTGACCGCAGCGAAGCGGGGTGAACGCTGCTAGTAGAATATAAAAATGAAATGACTATGTTTGTGACTGAATAACTCTTAAACCATCTAAGCGAACTCGATCAAATTTTCAACATAGATGAGGTTCGGGCCTGGAATGGTTCCTATCAATTCACTTTGACGGTGCAACTTAGGGGAGGGAAACGAAAAGGAGGAGGTATATAAAAATGATGGAAAATGACCGATATTAGTGTCAAATCCGTAGTTTTCGGACTCGTTGAGATGAACAGTGACATTTTCGATGCCATTTAAATACAAATTCAACACACTATAGTAATATTTAATTTTTTATTTATATAGAGTACTTATTTTCTGATGTTTCATTATATTTTCTTTGTTTGTATCGATTTGAGAACACTTAACAAAGCAAAGCGAGTAATTGACGCCAGTAATATTATAAAAGCATATCTAGATGGATATTCACTTTAAGGTGATAGCTTACAGAATATCATCTCGGAATGATTTGATTTGATTACTGCTGTGTCATGTAGCAAAGTACAAGGGAATTACAATGTTATTGAAGCCAATAAACAAAAAAAAATATATATATATTTATCTTTTTTAGAGCAGGTTTTCTCAACCTACTTTTTATCATTAACTCTTCCTCCCAGGCATGTAGCCAGGATTTCGTGAGGGGGGAGGGTTCCCTGACATGAAATACTGTGATCATCACACCAGGGGCTCGATCATTCTAAACTATTATACTGGAACATATATTGGTTCGTTTAGCCAGGATTTCCTAACAGGAAGGCGGGGGGGTTACATGAAATTTTGAATGCCCAGGAGCTCGATCAATCTAAACTACTTCACTATCAACATATATTGGTTTGTTAGGACGATAAAATGAAGATATGTTGGTAAGTATTTTAATAAACTATGAAGAAATCTCGAGTAACATAATAACAAAACGTGTTGAAAAAGATTTTACAATATTTACGTCCTCACTCTGTTCATTCAAATATAACAATTTTCCTTTCATTATGACCTCAACTATTATAAAAAGTACATACTCAATAAGGTCTTATAAAATATTTTCAATATCTGCGTTCCTTTCTCTGTTGAATCAAATGTTAACAGAACTTTCTTTCCACATAAATTTTTGTTTTTATTATTCCGTCAACTACTGTCTGTTCTAAATGACAAGTTAGAGAAGCAGTAGAAAATTGTTTTTAAAATAACATGTTTGATACTGCAAGGATGCGATAACGAAAAATTATGATAAAAAAATGTCCACGCTGTTGCACAACGGTACTATGCTTTCGGAAGCTTGAAAACTCCCTGACTAGTAGCAGAAATTCTGAGAATTCCGTAACTTTTCTAGAAATTCTGAGAATTACGTAATTTTTCTAGAAATTTCAAATTGCCTGACTCTTCCAGGATATCTCGCTTACCTCACTACCATGTATTGCAAGTAATAGAAATCTCCTCATAAGAAAGAGTAACTAAAAGCCTGTTGATTTTTTTTAACGCGATCCTTATTTTTCTCATTTCATTTTGTTTCTTCCTTCCTTATTTTTTTCATTTCTGGTTTCGAAGCCCGGACCCCCCCCTTTCTACGTGCCTGTTCCTCCCTAATATTTTTTTTCAGTGACTGTAATGATTTCTGGTTTGTAATTAGGGATGCGCTCGAGTCGAGTCGAGTCGAGATTTAAGCCTGTCTCGACTCGTCTCGAGAAAATGTTGTCTCGACTCGTGTCTCGACTCGAAAATATGGTGCTGTCTCGACTCGTGTCTCGACTCGACAGTCTCTGTCTCGACTCGACTCGAATTCGAGTCGAGACGTCTCGAAATTCGAGTCGAGACAAAATATACGGGTTAAAATATACACACACATCAGCCAGACCGTTATGACTACCTACTTAATTGTTAGTATGTCTACCTTTTGGCACGAATAACAACGGCAACGCGTCTTGGCATGGTCGCAATGTTCCTCGGTGGGTCGCTGGAGAGAGTTGGCACCACATATGCACACACAGGTCATCTAATTTCCGTAAATTCCGGGGAGGGGGTGATGCACCCTCACGTTACGTTCAATCACATCCCAGATGTGATCGATTGGGTTCAGATCCGGAGAGTTTGGGGACCAGCACATCACTTGGAACTCGCTCCTGTGTTCCTCGAACCACTCCATCACACTCCTGGCCTTGTGACATGGTGCATTATTTTGTCGAAAAATTCCACTACCGATGGAAAACATGGCCGTCATGAAGGGGGTGTACGTAGTCTGCAAGCAGCGTGCGACACATCGGCCGTCATGGTGCTTTGCTCGAGCTCCACTGGACACATGGATGCTCACCTGAATGTTCCCTAGATAATAATTAAGCCGCAGCCAGTTTGTCTCCGTCCCGCAGTACAGATGTCAAGGAGCTGTTCCCTTTGAACACGACGGATTCACACCCTCACATCGTCATGATGAAGAAGATATCGGGATTCATCAGACAATGAAACGCTCTGCCATTGTGACAAGGTCTAGTGGCGATGGTCACGTATTCATTTCAGTTATAGTTGCCGATGTCGTGGTGTTAACATTCGCCATCGTTAGGAGTGTTCGGTGCACTGTGTATTCAGACTAGTGTTGTGAAGGCCTGTGATAAACACGGAAATTTTGGGTAAAAAAACAGTTTTTTTTACTGTTTTCCCGAGCTGAGGAAAAAACGGAAAATTTGGGTATGATCAGAATCATCATTCTTGTTAATCACAGAATCATTTTAGTTAATATGTTAAATCAAACATATATTTCATAGAGATATCTTCATTGTTCTTTGTAAAATTCCGGAAATTTTGAAACCATTAGAAAAAATCATTTGTTCGGAAATATTGGCAAAAACAGGAAAATGTAGTTTAAAAACTATTTGTTGGCCTGATGGTAGTGATCTTACTTGCTGTAACATGTCTGCAACATATACAGTGGGAAGTGGAAAATCCGAGCTAATTGGGACCACAGGTATTCGGATTTTCGAAAATGACCAAGAAAATATCTTTTAGGCTTACATATACTGTACGGTATGTTCTTCTATCGATACAGTGGTTATTCAGTACATACAGTAATTACAATACCGCACGTAAGGCTACTTACATTTAATGTTTCTGAAGAACTTGCTTGTACTCTAAGTCACACTTAAAACTTATAGGCCTAAGAAAAAATAAAAATAAAAATACATGACAAACAATTACATATAAATGAACTTTTGTAAAAACACTGACTTCACAACGTCGATGGACACGCTATTGTTTGTTTATCGCTAGCGTTAAGACAAAATATAAAAACCTTCTAGGGACCGCGTTCGGATTTTTGACGTTAGAATTATCGACGTCCTAGTGTATATACAATGTTTTCGCTAACGGAAAAATACTTAGAGCAACAGGTTTTAATTCTACTTTACACACATATACCGCACAAGTGAGTAAATTTGAGCAGCGAGAAATATATTAAATGAAACTTCCGTTAGTTATTACAGACTAGCAGAATATCCGTTCTTCGCACGGGGAGAATACGTTTCATTTTTGGACACAAAGGGCACCAAAACTGTCACCAATGAACTTGTGGAGCCCCAAAACTATGAATTTGACATTCATATCGATAATTTTCAATTATCTTTACATGTCACCATCCTCCTTAGAGTACTAATGGGGCTGAATTTGTGGATTTAAACGGCATCTTCTGTTCATTTCAGCGAGTATGGATTCGAGGCCATTTTCGATCATGTATATATATATATATATATATATATATACAGAGGCGGATCCAAGGGGGCTATAGCCTCCACCTTCACACTCAAGTATACACTGCATAAAATGGGCTTCAATCCTGCTTTACACTGGATAAAACTGCAAACTATGGTTTAGCCCCTCCCTTGATCATATCCTGGATCCGCCACTATATATATATATATATATATATATATATATATATATATATATATATATATATATATATATATATATATATACTGTATATAATGCTCAAAAAATTAGGGGTTCAGCTGAAATATCACACAAGACCTTAAGATAGTGTATGAATAAGCTTGTGTTTGACTCATATTATCATACAAGAAGGAATGCTTTAAGATACACTAGAAAAATGGGGCACATACTGGTGTTGGGGCCAGTGTTGGGAAGTAACGTAACGCAAGTAACGCGTTACTTGTAACGCGTTACTTTTTAAGTAACGTTTCCTAGTAACGCGTTACATTTTTTCCAAAGTAACTGTAACGGTAACGCGTTACAAATTTTTAAGTAACGTACCTAGTTTCCGTTACTTTTTTCGCGTTACATTTCGGATGAGTAACTACAATATATGTATATTATTTTTCGGAAACAAACGTTTCTTTCCTGTAAGTGAATTTCTCTGAATGGAGCAATGGAGCATGAACGATGTCACTGACCGACAGTCAGTCACCGGCACTCAAAGAATCAGATAAGATCATAGTACCACTTGCTGTTTTTGGAAGATGAGGACAGCCTCAGGGAAATCACGTGTACTGATTGCAAGCACCTGGAAAGTTTTGTCATAGATTTTGACAGCTTCAATCCATTCACTGAGTGAACTACGAGTGCAATTGTACCGATAGTCTATTTTACTTTGATTGGTGTTGTTTTTATAAAGATGGAGAACGAAAATATTTTATCGTTCGAACATTTGAAAGATACTTCTTCTTAAAAGCTCAAGATGATGGTGGACAGAATTTAAAAGTAAAGTGGTGCCCCGGCGGGAAATTTTGTCAACAACTAGGGTGCCATAATTTAACGATATAGAGTAAGGGGTTAATATGAATAAACTGTGTTCTGATGAGCAGGCTTACTTTATTACTAGAAAATAGTTTGTTCATGGTTTGTAATATTGGAGTTCTTTCAGATCAGTTTGCGGATCCTAGAGTACCATGGATTATAGAGTTTGGAACAACTAGCTTTAAAAAGCATGTATCGATTTTAGAATTACTGGCAAGTTTTGATTCACCTTTAGTTAATGTTTTCTCATTTTATTAGTGTAGTGTAATGTTTCTCAATATTCTGTATTTTCAATATTACATAACAACATTGTTATTATTATATAATTAGTTTAGCAAAAGAATAATAAGCAATCATTTTTTCTAACGCATATTGATGGACAAGAGTCGAGCTAAAACTCGACTGAGATTCAAGTCGAGTTTTGAGTTGAGTCGAAGGTAATATTGTCGAGTCTTATTCCTAGCCGACTCACTGTTTTTGGCGTCGTTTCGAGTCGAGTTGAGTTTGATAAATGGTTCGCTCATTTTAAATCGTTTTGAAATCATGGCCTGATTACACTGGAAAGCGAAAGCTATGAGAAATGTAAGCTAAGCAGTAATATGGAATACTTTTAGTGTTGCTCACGAGGGGAAACACTGGTCGCATCTATTCTCGTCTCAATATCGAGACCACAAGAAATTATTTTATAACAAGCTCAGCTCGGCTTGGCTCAACTGAGCCAATGGCTCGAGCCGGCTTGATTGGGGTGAACCATCGGCTCGAGCTGGCTTGGTTGGGAGAGCCATTTGCTCGGTTCGGCTCATCTGGGCCGAAGGCTCTAGCCTACTCGGTTGGGTGAGCTGTTGACTCGGCTCACTTCTCGGTTCGGGTCGATAGTGAATGAGCTGTGAGCCGAGCTGCTGACAATTCTAAACCTGGGCCGAGCAGTTTTGAAGATATTTGGCCAGTGCCCTATAACTTTTAACAATGTTTGGCTCGAGCCCGAATACTCAATCTAGACCCTCAACCCAAATTCAGAAGCTCGTGAACGTCCTTGACTCCTAGACTTCACGACTACCGAAGTTGGCAATCAAATAGCTTTTTAGTATTCAAATACAAACTGCCTACCTTTCATGTTTAAACACAGTGTTGTTATAATTAATAATAATAATAATAATAATAATAATAATAATAATAATAATAATAATAATAATAGTTGTAGTAGTAGTAGTAGTAGTATCATTGATAACCTATATTGTCTATGCAAGATACTTAAAGAGAGTACTTGAAACTACACACCAGATTTGGCTCGATACCACTTGAAACTCGACCCGAATTCGAGTCGAGTTGGAGGAAATTTTTCGAGCCGAGTTCTCAAAGGTGTCTGTTTCTAGTCGAATCGAGTTTCAAAGAAAACTCGCCCATACTACAGTGACCAGATTCTAACAAACGAAAAGTAGGACACAAGTATAATAGTATATGGTAGCTTACTGCGTTGGCAATACGCATATCCTATTTCATTTAATGTTAACTTTAAGTTAATCAACATTTTTTAAAAAAGAAGAAGCACTTAACAAAAATATTCCAGGAATTCAACACACCTCCAAATGCTTTGACGAGTGACAAAATGGTTTATTTTTTATGAACATACAGTGAAACTTCGTGTTGGGCTAAAAAAAATGATTTTCGAAGCGTGGTATTATTTTAAGAAATGAGAGAAAATTTAGACCGGCACAAGGGAACTTCTACAGGTACTTAACTTGATCACCACTAACATAAGTTGAAAAATAAACTTTTCCTACCTTACCGATATCTCAACAAGCCCTTCTCAGTAAAAACAATGTATTGTAAAAAAAAAAAAAATTGTTTGTTGATTGTTCTCCATCCTTAGTCTTTTGAGGAGTGTTAAAAAACACAGCGGTTCATCTTTCAGGAAAAGAGTGCATTTGATTCAAAATGTTGTGAATAAAGAATGAAACATTAAGATATTGCAAATAAATTAACTCTGGACATTTCGCAGAACATTTAAAAGAATAATATTTCTCGATTTTCTAGGCGTCTTCGCAACACGCAGGAGAGCTTTTTGAAAAACAGTACTGTACTGCGAAAATCAGTACGTCTGATCACCGTAGCCCATCCCTATGAGTAACGCAGTATGGAATTTAGTCAATGTTACATGATATGAAAATATTCATATAGCTGTCAAGTAAAAATTTACATAAAGCAATTCAGAACGTGCAATAATAATAATAATAATAATAATAATAATAATAATAATAATAATAATAATAATAATAATAATAATAATAATAATAATAATAATAATAATAATAATAATAATAATAATGTAGCGGTAGTAATAGTAGTACGGAAAATTGAAGTAATAAGATTTTTTCACATATTCAAAGTTTCGGACCTAAAAGTAACGCGTTAGTAACGCGTTACTTTCGAAGTAAAGTAACAGTTACTTTTTTGGGGCAAGTAACGCATTAGTAACGCGTTACATTTTAAGAGAAAGTAAAGTAACTTGTAACGCGTTACATTTTTACAAGTAACTTACCCAACACTGGTTGGGGCACGGAAAACCTTGCTCACATGGCTCATGACACAAGTGGGTTATGTGTGCACCTCTCGAACTGCTCACAAACAGGCAAGGCAACAACACTGATTGTTCCTTAATATGTCATATGATCACTTCGAATAGCCAACAGGGCCTCGCACCTGCGTGGCATGGATTCAATCAGATTATCGATGAGTTCTTGGGGGATGTTGTGCCACTCATCCAGAAGAGCGACTTCCAGCTCTGGAATAGTTGTTGGATTTACTGGCCTAGCAGCAATTCGTCTGCCAAGCATTATCCAGACATGCTCAATTGGAACGAGACCCGGAGAGCATGCTGGCCACTTCATCCGAGCGATACCCACAGCATCCAGCATCTCATCCACTAACCGAGCTATGTGAGGACGAGTATTGTCATCCATAAAAAGGAACGAATCACCAATGGCACCAGCATAAGGAAGAACAAGAGTTTTCGTGATCTCATCCCTATATCTGAGAGCCGTCAAAGAGCCATTTCGGATGATGTGGAGCTCAGTACGCCCACCAATGCTGATTCCTGCCTACACCATCAGTACACCACCATGATACTGGGATGTTTCTCGCACAAACATGGGATTGTGTCGTGTTCCACACTCTCTCCAGATGAGAACACGTCGATTATCAGGCTCTACACTGAATTGAAACTCGTCAGAGAACAAAACATTGCCCCATTCATTGCGTCTCCACCCACGATGTTCCTCCGCCTACGCTCTTCGATCATGCAGTTAATGGGACACACACCATAGGCCTACGTGCGTAGAGACCACCTTCTCGAAGGCGATTGCGGACCGTTTGAGTAGATACTGTGCGTCCTGTTGTTGTTCGGAAGGCTCGCGGCAGCAGAGTTGTATTCTGACGCCGGTTTCGACGGGCTGTTAACAAGAGATAACGATCGTCTCTGGCTTTGGTTGCTAGTGGACGGCCCTGTCCTTGTCTTCTTTGAACACTTCCAGTTGTTTGAAATCGATTCCACAATCGGGAAATCACACTCTGTGCCACTCCTATGGCATGTGCCACCTCCCGCCATGACTGACGAGCTTCCAACCTTATTGAGGGCCGCGGTGGCTCAGTGGTAGAGCGTTCACCTTTGGTGCTTGGGGTCCCGGGTTCGATTCCAGCCCCTGCCAAGTGAACTTTGTGGTGTACAAACACCGTGTGCGTGGGTTTCCTCGGGGTTCTCCCGTTTCCTCCCACTTTCTTCATTCCACCCTTTCACTCATATCTCATCATCACCATCTCCTTTAGCCTAACTGGCATAACCGTGGGACGCAAAACTTAAAGATTTTTCCCTGCCCGCATACAATTATAGCTTAATTTGCAAATCATCGCAAATGGAAGTGTCACCATCGATATTAGTGACCGCGAAAACTATGGATTTGACACTAATGTCGGTGATTTTGGATTACTTTTACATGTCTCGGTATCCGACCCCCCCCCCCTCCTCCGGTGACCACCGGCCCGAATAGGGTGAATTTGTAAGTTAATGTGATCAGAGTTTCACCATTGATTTCAGCGACCGCGAAAACTGAATTCGACAGTAATATCGGCCATTTTCTACCTCTTTTACATGTCCCTGTAAGCGCACCCTGAGACCCCCTGGTTCGAATTTAAAAAAAAAAAAGATTCGTCTTGATCTGGGGCCTGGGCCAGGGTACCCCTGACTAAAATTTGGTAACTCTCGGTCCACTCGTCTGGTTCCCAGGCTGCATACAGACAGACAAACACAAACAAACTATTTATTTTATTTATATTAGACTAGATAGATTCTTGCAAATTATGCCAGATTTTCATATTGTCTTTCCGAACTAATTTTAAAGACCCGCTCCTACTTATCTTTATACATATACACAGTATATCTATATTTATATCTATCTATATCTATATATGTATATAACAAACGCAGGAATTACACCCTAAATAACGCTCCTGGAGGACCCCTTTCTCAAAAAAATTGCTGGGGAAACACTTGTAGAAACTTCAGTTTTCGTGCCAGACGATTACCGAGACCTGGTGAAAAAAAAAAAAAAAACTCCTTTAGCGATCGAATTAAAAAAATAGTTCTACTCAGGTTAGTATTCACTGAGAATATTGTTATAAAATTTAAATTTTATGGGTAAATCAGTAGACTTTGAATACATCCACATCGTATCCACTGAGTTGCGAAATTGTGTACCTCCAGATATGGGCGGTCGAAGAAAATTTTCTAGGACATCTTCAATGTTTGCTATATTAGTCTTGCATTTAATGTGCATGGTTTGTTATATTACGTATACGTGAGCCAGGGAGGTTCATTCTTATCAAACACGGAGATTATGAAGGAGCAGATCTACTGTACAAAATATAATAAAAACATCTCTTTCGGATTTCTATCATCCCGCAGTCCAACCTCGAGACGGAAACATAAGAGATGGCTTTTTGTTTTTAAACAAGATAACGTGCCTAGCGAATGCTTTACATTGTGAAGATTGTATTAGTGAAAATTAAACGAATATAATTTTACAACTTAATATACATATCACTAAATGTTGAGCTCCCCGTTGCTATATGATTAGCGTATGCGCCTTTCTCGAACAAGGTTTGATTCATGGTAGGAGCTCATGTGTTTCAAATCCGACGTTAAACTGTACGTTCACGTCTTGTAGAGCTTTGCTCCTGAAAACGACGCTAAACTATAATCTAATTTAATATTACTAAATATTAAAAAATAATGACTTACCAAGGTGACGTCAATTTGGCAGTCATCAAATCCATTTTATACTTTCACTTAATCCAGTGGATATTAATATAACAATTGCAAGACACACGCGCATATAAATACTCAGAAACAAGTACATACACTCGTACACATACACAAATATGAACCCTTCAAATCTTAAACACAAACAAACTATTTGCTGAGCAAAACAATATATTCACATAAAAAACTACATGCGTGTTACAGTTTCGCCAACTAACATTTTGGCTTCATCAGACACTATCTTTTTTTTTTTTTTTCAGCAGCCAATCCCCTTCAAGTATTCTAATTTGTATTACCCTATACCGAGGCTTCCTGTCTGTTGTAAATTACACACACATAAAAAGGACGATTTTAGCACAACTAATCTAAACTAACAAATAATTGACATAAATAATTAAATAATTATATAAATATATGTAAATAAATAAATAAAAAATACACATAAATAAATAAATATATAAATAATTAAACAGATAAACATACAATTACGCATATGCTTAAAAAGACGACACACACATACAGTATATACACATACACTATAGAACCACATATATATATATATATATATATATATATATATATATATATATATAAATATACCATTACATATAAACATATATAAACACACGTATAGATATAACTAATATAGACTAATATATACATAAACACGTGTGAGACAATCAATCAATATATATATATATATATATATATATATATATATATATATATATATATATATATATATATATATATATATATATATATATATACAACAACCATAATAGATTTGTGTATTCCGAATCTTATATTTTAAGCTTTTTTAACAACCTATTCCACTGTTGGTCGATGATCAGTCCTGAGTTCCAGTTCATAGCTTTATTACCCTCCATTTCTATAAACCGTGCCTCCTTCCATTTCCTAACTATGCTTCTTTCTTCCTCGCTTAGAATTTTCACTTCATTCCAATTAACTGAATGTCCCGTGTCCCTTACGTGTTTGTAGACCGCATTTTTGCTCCTTTCTAGCCTAACGTCATCCTTATGTTGTCTTATACGCTCTCTTAGTCTCTTTCCAGTTTCCCCAATATAACACATATCACACTCGCCGCACTGAATTTTATAAATAACTCCTTTTTTCTCCATTATTACCCCTTGTTCTTCTTCTGTCTTCTTCCTTCTTTTTTCCCTTATTACTTGCAGAAGCCTCTTACTCCCTTTTCTGTAAGTTGAGATGCCCCCCATCTTCTTAAGCATTCTTTTAATGATTTCTGTTTCTTCTCCCAAACTTTCTATCCCCCACCACGTTTTTCTTCTTTCTTCTATTCCTCCTTCACTCTGCTCTCCTTCTCGGCTTCTTTCTTCTTTTTCTTCGTTTTTCTTCTCCCATCTCCTTCTGTATTTTAGCCTCTTTCTATCGTATCCATTATTCTCCAGCTGCTTATGGAATGACTGTATAGTCTGTTCCGCCTTGTCTCTTTCACTGTTTATTTGCTTAATTCTATTCTCCATGTTAAGGATGAAATTCCTCTTGGTCGAGTAATCTACATCACTTCTGGCGTGGCAATAGTTTCCCGACGCGCAACTTTTTTGATACCATTCTGTGTATATCACTCCTTGTTTCCTCCTTTTTCTCATATCCAGGAAAACTATAGCCTCTTCCTTTTCTACCTCTAGCTCCAGTTGTATGCCTTTCTCTAGATCCTCAATTTCTTTTACAAACTTTTCCAATTGCCTTACAGTTCCTTTCCAAATCCCCAAGCAATCGTCCACATATCTAGCAAAAAACACTAATCTGTCACTTCCTTTCATCCTTACTTTCTTCTCCCAGTCGTTCATAGTAATTTCTGCTAGCACTGGACTCAGCTTGGAACCTATGCTTAGTCCTTCCTTGATTTTCACTAACTTATCACCTATAACACAATAACTGTTATTCCATATAGTCTTCAGGGCCTCCTTCAGTCCTTCTCCGCTCCAACCATTGATCTTCCTGTCCTTCATCAATTCAGTGATGACTTTAACAATGCTGTTTCTTCTTAGACTTGGAAACATAGCCTTCACATCAACACTGAACATGATTGTTTTAGCTTTGCTCTGTCCTACTTCCTCCAACCTTCTTCTTAACTCAACCGAGTTTTTCACACTGCTACTGTCTTGTTGCCTCCTTAACATTTCCACAACCTTCTTTAACTCCTCCTCCAATGGTTCAAATATATTTCCTCGGCAATCTAATACTGGTCTCAGTTTTACCTCCTCCTTATGGACTTTTGGAAAACCTTTCATTACCGGTATCCTGCCTTCTTTATTAAGACCTCTTTCAAAACCTGCTTTTGTTAGTGATACTAAAACTTTTTCTTTAATTTCCTCACACACAGATCTTTCACCTATCACCTCGTAAGTATCATCACAGATCTCATTCAATTTTTCTTTGTACCATTGTTTTTCCATCACTACAATCGCACCACCTTTGTCCGCTTGTTGCACACATATGTCTTTTCGCTTCTTTATATCCTTCAACACACTGTACTCATGTTTTGAAAGGTTTCCCTTTGGCTTCTTTATGCTCCTTTCCACAATTACCTTAGCCTTTCTCCTTATCTTGTCCCTTATCTGATAGTGTCTGATGAAGCCAAAATGTTAGTTGGCGAAACTGTAACACGCATGTAGTTTTTTATGTGAATATATTGTTTTGCTCAGCAAATAGTTTGTTTGTGTTTAAGTATATACAAAGCAAAGCTTCTACTTATGGATAATATTACCTTCAAATCTATTTACATGTGGTGGACTGCGCTGCATCAAGCATTGTTATCTTCATCATCATCTTCTCATGTATCTGCATTATTTGATTCATCCACAGATTTGTTATTTGTACGCATCATTCATTTTTGCATTTTCGGGAGGGTTCAGGATTCTTTCTTCATTTCTGTATTGGAAAGAGAATCAGAGGAGGAAGGGGGAATTTATACTTTAAGAATGGATAATATTTTAAGAAATATATACAAAACATGCCGCTTCCGACGCAGCACTGAAGCATTTCTTTTAGCGGCCATACCCCCTCCCCTCTCAAGTTGTAAAGTGAGAAGGGACTGAAACATCCCAGACACTCAGGGTTCAGTTGACAATAATAAAACTATGGGTAAGTAAACATCTTGTACAGAGTCACGTTTTGCTTATTTTTGAACATTTCTGTGAATTCAACAATACAACAGCAGAAATACTAACTGGTTTTATTACTCCAACCATCGCTTTAACTAAGGGATAATTCCCAATGGTCAGTGAGCCATCTAAATGTTCGTTCTTTTTCTGTTCTCCAGAGGAAAGAATGAGATTTTGCCAAGATGCTAAAGTCAAGATGTTATATGCTAAATGGGAGTGAATTATGCTAGATATGGCTTCACTAGCGAGCTTCGATATCTACAGAACTTTCTGCCAAAGCATAAAAAAAAAAAAAAAAAAAAAAAAATAGCACAATAGTTTCGATAACATATGTGTGGTCCTTCGTTAGGCTACACATCTGGTAAGAAGCTCATCCCAAAGAGTAGTTTGGACAAAATATTTGTAGCCGGCTTGTATAGATAATTGAATTCATATATTCAAGTATCCATTTACTGAATGTCCATATCGTGTATGCATGCATTTGCATGCATTATTTAATAAGTAAATAAAGTACATACACAATTAATTATGTCAGTGATAAACGGTGTTTATTGAAAAAAACCCTCTCCAAACAATGAAGATTAATCTTAGACTTGAGAAATGGTTATCCTTCGTTTTCATTATCATTTGGCCATGAAACAAACGTCTGACAGATATACAACCCCTGTATACAACTATGTGGTGTTGGGATATATAACTCGTAGGGTATGATGCTTTACTTTTTCAGAAATTTCAGTACTTCTAGTGAAATGAAATCTTTAGTTTTACGTCCCACGATTATAGCGGTTAGGCTAAAGGAGACGGTGATGATGAGAAATGAATGAAATGGTGGAATGAAGAAAGTGGAAGGAAACGGGAGAACCCCGAGAAAACCCACGAGCATGGTGTTTGTCCACCACAAAGTCCACACGGCGCGATTTGGGATCGAACCAGGGACCCCATGCACAGGAAATGAACGCCCTACCACTGAGTCACCGCGCCCCCACAGTACTTCTTGTGTACCCCTATAAATGTAATAAAGAACTAATGGCCATGTTTTTTTAATATAAAAATATTCAATTAGAACTGGACAATTTACATAAAATTTGGAATCGACAAATGAAAACGGCACTTGTGGGTTCGAGATCTCATTGTTGAAAGGATTGGAGACAAACATATAAACTTTTCTGTGAGGAGAAACATATACGCGTAAATCTAGTATTTTAATATATAGATAATAATTGGAATAGTTTTATTTTCGAGTGCTATTTTTTAATATTCGCAATATTGAAATTTTTGAACTTAAATTTTTCGCGTGTTTGAAAAAAAAAAAGAGATATCATTACTAGTAAAATTAACCTAATACAAACATATTTATTTTTCAATTTTTCCGGAAAATCGAAAAAAACGCTTTAAAAAAAATGGTTCAAAATTTCCGGAAATTTGACAACACTAGTTCAGACACACTTGTACTTTTCCCAGCATTAAACTCTGATCTTAGTTCTGACGCAGTTCGCCGCCTGTTCTGTTTTACCAGTCTGCCCAGCCTACGACGTTCGACATCTGTAATGAGGTGGGGCACACAACCCGTCGACATTTGGACGTCTTTTCCCCTTGGTTTCGCCACTTGCTGAAGACAATCACCATAGCACTCCTTGAACACCTGACAAGTCCTGCAGTTTCCGAAATTCTCGTGCCGAGTGTTTCTGATCGAGCACTTTCTTCAAAATAATATTAAAAATTATAGAAAAATTTTCGAGACATTCGAGTCGAGTCGAGATTTTTACCAGCTGTCTCGACTCGACTCGAGTCTCGACTCGAAAATTCGAGTCGAGAAATGCGTTTGTCTCGACTCGTCTCGAATTTTACAAAGTGTGTCTCGACTCGAATCTCGACTCGAATTCGAGTCGAGTCGAGTCGAGATTCGAGACATGTCTCGACTCGAGCGCATCCCTATTTGTAATAAGATTTTTTATTATTATTACTGCCCAGTGGCGTATTTAAGAGGAATTTCGGGTAAGCCCCCCCCCGAAATTTTATTTATTATTTCAAAGAAATTAAATATCTTTCAGAATTTTCATATTTCCATGAGTAAAGTTTGCAAAGCGCCTCCCGAAACAAAATCGTAAATACGCCACTGTTACTACCTATCTCTTATAATTGTACATGTGTGTAGCTTTCATTTTAAACTGTATTTTAATATGCAGCTTTTATTTTATTTCATTTTATCTTGTATTTCAACAGTGGAGTATTTAGGGGGAGGGCTTCCGGGCTTAAGCCCCCCCAAAACCTTACTTACTATAGTAAAGTATATGAAATATCTTGCAGAACTGTCACATTTTCAGGCATAGCCCCCCCGAAAGTTAGCAAAGCCCCCTCCGAAACAAAATCGTAAATACGTCACTGTATTTCAATATGCAGTTTTCCTCCAGTTCCACTCCTCTTTTATTTCGATTCCTTTCTAAAAAAAAAAAAAAAAAAGTCCTTACTAGTTTAAAATTTTGTTTTAATATGTATTGCTGTATTGACACTAAGTATGGAAATAAAAATATTTCTATCAAAATGAGACATTCAAAATAATCGTTAAAAATATTTTTTTTCCGCTACTAGATCCTTTTCACCTCCCTTTGTGGATCCTCTAGGGCTCCCGATCCCCAGGTTGACAAACCCTGCTTTATAATAATAATAAGAAGAAGAAGAAGAGAAAACACACAAAATATATAGTTAATTGAACTGTTTACTCGGAACTAATTGAACAAAGGCCATGTTAATTGATGCTAATATTGTTCTTGTTAGTTACCTGGTGTTTGTGAACACTTTACCATATATGTAGGTCTTCAGAAGCATATATGTATATGGAGCTCATTCATTTTTGTACTTGTGCAACCTGGATTGATTGGCTATCTCTACTTCCTGTTCCTAAAAACATTTGGTTATCAAATTATTTGTTATCAAATACACGTAGCACTGACACTTATATGATTTAGGATTCGGATTACCTTGACATCCTGCACCTATGGTCTTTTAAGTCCATCAAGTGTAAGAGTTTATGTCCCTCGGCAATCACATCATCCAGATAAGTCTAAAAGAAAAAAAGAAATAGTAGGGGAAGGAAGGAAAAGATCTGGCATCTCTATGTACGCGTAAGATATTACCCTGGCATTTGAATGGAGGAAAACCCAGAAAAAAAAAAACTATACTCTGGATGAATGAGCTGAAAAGTCTTTTGCAACTTTTCGGCCGAGTATTTCTACCCTGGAATCATAATTCAGATCGTTCACACGAAAGAAGAGAGCGTTAGTGGCTACGCTACGCGAGGCCACAGATAAATAAAATATAGATAAGGCAGTGAGTATAGCTGTAGATTCTGGAGTGCGTAAAATACGTGACCCCTCCTTTTTTTTAAATAGGGGTCTTGATCTGTAATTTATTCTAGTTAACAATAGTTACGAATAGATACAATACTTTTGTCGATTTGGGAATAAGTTACTACTGGTATGCTCTTATGTACAGACGTATTATATGCAGGGTATTCGTAAACAACACCAAAAAGCTTTGGAAAACGAATCCTGAAATGAAAACCTATATATATATATATATATATATATATATATATATATATATATATATATATATATATATATATATACATATACTAGCCTTTGGTTAGCTGTCGGCTTGGGGCCCCGCATGTCTTACGTATCAGCCTTTGCACCAACAGTGAATTTCATGCATTTGCTCTTCATATTTATTAAATTTGTCAAGCTGGGGGCTTCGCCCCCACACCCTCGCCTTTGCTCGGCCTATGGCGTCGTATCTCTCAAACTCACAATTCTACCGAATTTCTAGTTTATTTTCCTATTTCAACTATCTAAAATATAAGATTTTGTATCGCAAGGAAACACCCATTCAAATAGCATGGGAATTTCTTCATCCCTCTTTAGATCCCTAAAAAATTAAAAATATTTACTTTTGGCAATTTTTCTGTCGATTAGTCCTGGAAGACTACTATCATGCCAAATTTCTTCATTCTAATCCTGCCAGAAGTGCCTAAACATTTTGAAGTGTAGAAGACGTCCCACATAAGTAACTTGGGAAAAATTTTTAAGTTCCCCATAAAACCACTCTACGGTTTTAAATTTTTATTTCTGATGATTTACTTAGGTATCGCTAATTAAAACGTACAAGCATACCGAATTTCAAGTTTTTGTTCCAATTCTAAGTACCTAAAACATCAGATTATAGGTTAAAAAAAAAACTGCCCATTTAAATAACATGGGGAAATTCTTCATCCCCTCTTTAGACCCCCTAAAAATTAAAAATATTCACTTTTGGCAATTTTCCTGTGGGTTTGTTTCGGAAAGCTGCAATCATTCGAAATTTAATCATTGTGGTCCTACAGGAAATGCTCAATAATTTATGTTAGCTCATGTAGTTTTATATATAGTTAAGACTAGAAATATTCACTTTAGGTGATTTGTCTGTGAGTTAGTTCCGGAAGATTACAAACATTCCAAATTTTATTGCTGTAATCATACCGAAAGTTCCTAATAATTATAAGATGTAGAAGGTGTTACATTTAAATAACATGGGAAAGATATTTCAGTTCCCCATAAAACCCCACTACACTTGGGAATTTTTTATTCTGTTTTAATTTATTTAGATAATACTATCAAAACTTTAAAATGTACCAAATTTCAATTTTTAATTCCAGTTGCAATAACCTAAAATATATTTTATATCCAGAAAAAGACCCATTTAAATAACAGTCATATTTTATCTCCTCTTTTTACTTCCTGGAAATGTAAAATAAATATATTTTAATAATTCTCTAATTGTCTTCATTACTAAAAACAGAAGCATGCAAAATTACAACTTTGCTCGTTAATTGGAAGTACTCATGATTTTATATCAGTTCAGGTACCTTTGTATATTATTGATATGGTGATAATTTTTTTCAACGGTTTTATATTTGAGATCCGTTGCATGCAAACTGGAAGTTATCTGCGTGGTTTAGTTTCTTACGTACTTTCTGTATGAAACAAAGAAATGTATATAGGTGGTCAGGATATCACATACAGATGGATGCACGAAATATAACTGAGGTATATAAAATACTAATCTGTGGAAGATTGTTAGATGTCAGACATCTTGCTGCGGCATGATATAATATTTAAGTGGAAAAAATGTCAGTATGTACGTAGCACATGAATAACATATACTCCGTACAGATTTTCGTAGTAAACATGTGGATTCCGTATATTTGTACAACATATCGCTGTTCGGACAGTGGATTTTCTCAGTGTATTGCGGTTCATATTCCATCTTAAACTGCAGGTCCATGCAGTGGTGATATTCAGCCGGTTCGATAGAACCGGTTGTTAAAATACATGTATTTCGAGTTTGCAGAATCGTTTGTTATAGTCAGACGTAATAGTAAATTTAGTCAGTTATACCCAGGAACAGTAAATTTTACTTCAACTATCTTTGTTTTTTGAAATTCTTACAGCTACAGGTTAAACACGATTTCTCAGAATATATATATCCAGAATGGATACTTAAATATGTCATTTCGAAGCTACAGCCCGCAGAAACTTGGTTGAAGCGATAAAGTGGAGGACCATAACTTAACAATGAACGAACGTATACACTTATTTCGATATGTGTATATTATACTATTATACTATGCATATTATTATATAATATACACTTAGTTCAATCCTAGACTCTATTAATATACCAGTGGATGTGAAGCAGGGTAGCGACAAGGCCTCGAAGCACAGAAAGACATTTAAAAAATGTTACGGACATCCAAAGCCGAAAGAATGAGGAAGTCCGGACGGAGTGACGCAGGTAAAACAGAAGTATATTGCTTAAAAAGTTACGACATTTTGAATGGGTTCGGATGCGGCCAGTGCGCCTCTGTACGACACCCATTCACTAGTTTTTCTCTTGATATTAAACACTCTGGTATAGGACAGACATCCTTCATCGATACAGCACTTGAAACCCATTTTTAGACTTTCCTCATTATACAGTCTGAATTTAGGTCCCTGCAATATTAACAATAGAGTCTAGTGGTATCATGGAATGTTACTCGCACAAAACTGTAGAAATCAACTTGTCTGTTACGCAATTAACGCGAAAAAGGACAATTAATAAGGATATTATTACTGTTTTATCACAAGTTATTCATTTGTTTAAAATTCTGAATTTCTAACAGAAAATCTCACGACACTCAAGTTGGAAAGCTCTGCACTTAAACTATCAAGCCTAAATTAATCTATTATCACAAATGCTAAAATTACAACATCATTCCGGGAACTTTTTGACTATCTGTCGAATCATTAATCATATACAGTAGAGCGTCGATTATCCGAACGTCGGTCAACCGAACGACCGCTTAACCGAACTGTGTACTCGCTCGCACCTGTTACTCTCTCACCCTACCGTCCATCATCCCCCTCACTCCCAAACCAAGTTTCCCACAGTAGTCGCCGCACTGAGCCACCGCTGGCGGAACATTGCTTCTAATGGGGCCTTCATAAGGCGCTGCTGACCGGCCAAGCCGCCAGTCGCTGTGTTTCAACAATCAACACACTTCTTTTTGGCAAATAAACATGTACAGTTCGATTATCCGAACAAACCAGTTTTCCGAACACCCATGTCCCCCAATTACTTCGGATAATCGACGCTCTACTGTACTGTATCTCCTTCAGCCTACAGATACACAAGTGATGAAATCATTCGTTTACAAGTACCTTGGACGATCGTGGAAGATGAGCAAAATAAAAAGTGGGTCCCGCATGAACTGACCGCCGCGAACAGACTCTAGCGGCTGAACAGTTGTTCATCCTTGCTGAGTAGAAAGAAAAGGTGTCCAATTTTGGACCGTATTTTAATGTGTGATGAAAAGTAGGTGATGTATGATAACAAAAAACGCTCCTACCATTAGTTGCTACCCAATGACCTAATGCCTCTGTCTGCTAAACCCAATATTCATCAGCGCAAGGTAATACTGTATATATGGTTAACTACTGCTCGGATAGTGCATTTTAAGTTTTTGGAACGGGTAAGACCATCATAAAAGATGTTTACTCAACACAACTGCAAACGGTAGCTACAAAACTCACCCCAAAAGAAGCAATACTCGTGAACAGAGAAGGGGCTCTGTACCAACAAGACAATGCAAAACTTCACACAGCAAGGATGACCTTGAAAGTAATCTCGTCACTTAAGTGGGAGCTTTTACCTCACCCTACTTACTACCCAGACGTCGCTCCATCAGATTTTTATCTCTTTTTTGACCATGAGCAAAGCGCAATCGATAGTTCAAAACTCGGGAAGAAGTTGAAAATACAGTAGCGCAGTTTTATAAGTCGCAGGACACACATTTCTAGAAAAATGACATCTATAGACTTATTCGTAGATGGGAAAAGGTTGTAGAAGGGGGTGGAGGTTATTTTCCTGAATAAATATTGTGTAAACCTTTTGTGTGCGCTTGTTTTCTTTTCAATGCTCAAACGGCATGAACTTTTTTGGCCACCTGGTAGTTGTTTGACTGCGGGTAATGAATGCGACATTGTAAATACTAAGAAAGAGGCAAATGGATATATTTTTTTTCCAAACTCAAGGTCTGTAAAGAATTCAATAATTTTACAGTACATTGATGTCAATAATTGTAATATTACCTGATTTGATTTATTATAAATACACAAATGAGTTATAATAATATTATAATATCTACAATTTACATTTCACTAGAGAAAGTAAAAAGACGATCCCATTCAAGGTAGTCACGATAAGCGTTTTGGCGTGATACGTCACGATTCTTAAGTCAATAGGTTAAACACTCCACTCCCTTATTCTAGTTTTATTTTTTAAGACTATATAAAATCTTGAATAAAAACATTGATTCTGCAAGCGAAAAATTTCATACATCCTACCATGTTATACGAAGCGAGAAATCTTATAAACTTTCCACTGGAATCAAAACTGGCTTTTTTTTTTTAAATTTTTTTTAAGAAGCAGGTTTAAGATCCCGAGAAAGGGAGATGACCAAGTTCACTCGTAGAAATGACCTTTCACCTGATTGACCTTGGTAATAATAAGTTTCCCTTCCTTTCTTGTTTAATCTCCATGAAAGCTTCAATACCACTTTCGTTCACGCACTTTCTGCGTAACACGAGAAAAAGAGTTGAAAAGAAATTACTTTCTCTATGAACATGGTCATCACTTAAAAGTAAAAAATGTTTTTACGCCGCCGGTTTCTTTAATTATATTTCTTGTAGTATTTATATGCATGTTGTGCAAATACGATGTAATGTCTACTACTTCGAAGTTGAGTAAGGTCAGATGTAACAAAATCAGTTGTTTATTTCCGTTACTTTATTTAGATTGTTTAGTTGCATCTATGCAACCTTTTTTCCTACCTTGTTTTCCACAATTCAAATCAAGATTTTTTTTTACAATATTAGTGCAATAAATTTACAAAAACGATTATAGATAGTACCCAAGTAGACCTCTTTCGTAACTAAATGGTTATATCATTCTCTTTCGTAGAGAGAACCTGGGCTCGATCCTTAGTGATATTATATTTTATTTGGATTCTACGTGTACATCTTATAGTTCCAGTGATTAAAAACGACTGTTAAACTTTTTCTTTTAAATGTAGCCAATTAACACGTTTTAAAGCAAAGGTAGTCTGATGTTCAATTCTTTGTTGTAGACCGAGACTTCTCTTACATCGGAGAAGAGAATTCTACCACTGAGCCATCTTGACCTCTCAAAATATTGTAGAAAAAGAATACAGAATGGTCCTCTGATTTCTTGATGTGTGCTCATGGTTAACATTTCTTAGCTTCGTAATTGAGAAAATGAAATCTTTCCGCTTTACGTTCCATGGTTACGCTGTGTAAGCTAAAGGAGAGGATGATGATGAGAAATGAATGAAATGGTGCAATAAAGAAAGTGTGAGAAAAAGGGAAAACTCCGAGAAAATTTACGCACACGGTTTTTGTCTACCACAAAGCTCGCTTGGCGCGAACTGGGGACAAGAGTTGAACGCTCTGAGCCACCGAACCGCCACTTAGGATTAGTGTGCTGAGCCAGGGCGTCCCTAGAGATCCATTGTGGCTATATGGTTATCTTACGCACCATACCACAAAGTCCAATTGATGTGAGCTGGGATCGAACCAGCCAGGGTATAGAGATACAAGACTATGTATAGACATATGAACTCTGTATAATTGTATGCATATAAAGCTCCTGTTTCCTTTAAATATTTATTTCTTGTTTCTTTATAAGCTAATTTTCCATTGGAAGCAACAAATAAATATGGATATACATTTTGAAACAAAATAGTCTAGGAATTACTGTATAAGTATATTGTAATGTCCCTCGTGATGTAATGTCCCAGTTTTACAATATTATTAGAAATATCATCGCAGCATTGAATGATAACACAGAAAGAAATGTAGAAAGCCCGTATGGATGGCCGCGGAGCTCGAATTCAGAACCTTCGCCAATCGCTCATCTTTCATCCGCTCTTTTTTTTTTCTCTACATCCTGCTTTTAATTTAGAAACGTTACTTTAACTATCAACGTATAATACAAAACGCTATACAGAAGAAAAGAGAAAAGAAAGAAAGAAGACAGACAGATAATTAAAATTTAAGAGCTAATCATAATTTTAGTTTATTATATATTTCACTAACCATAGTGTGTATTACTATCCTCTTATTGGTACCATACTGAAAGGTTTGATGGGATATTTTAATATCAGTTTCACTTTAACAAGTGGCATATTATTGAGCTTGTTATTGTTAACCGCGATTGGCATATGTTTTGGCGCCATAAAAAAATTTTTAATCGATTTTCTTGGAAACTGTGCATGAGGATTTATCCTCATACATGCCTTTCAGTGTTCGTAGTTTGAGGGAATTTTCCCTAATCTAGGGAAATTTTCGTAGGTAAATTTAGCAAAAAGGGAATTCTCCGATAAAACGTGAAAATCCAGGGAAATTTTCGTGCCAACTGATTGCTCAATATAAATGCTCCTATTTTTCTTTGTTCTTCAGAAATAAACCAACACAATAGCAATAGTTTGTGTACCTATTCAAAACAGCATAATTTGCACTCACTGTTGGCTGAGTGTATTTATGTGATTTTTTGTGTAAAAAAATGAAGGAAAAGTGAAAAATAGAAGCAGAAAGCAAATAAATAAAACAAATATGGTTGGCACTTCCTTTACCACAGTTAAATTAATTTTAAGACATAATTTCTGTCAGGAATTGGACACTGAAAAAGCTAGGGAAAATTTCATAAGAAAAGGGAAAATTTCAAGCAGTTGAAGAAATTTTGAGTGAAAAAGGGAAATTTTCTTAAAGAAACCTACGAACACTCATGCAATTTTGTTCTGCTCAATGAGATTTATCAATAAATACTTCTCACTTTTGAACAACATATAAGAATAATGTGGTAGAATTTTATCATCATGCATATTGCAATATTTATGAACAATATATCACGATTTCCTCAATCATTTCCACTTGAATAATGTAAGCTTTATTTATAATCACATAAATCACACATGGTGTATAGAGTGTATTTTGGAAATGTTGCTTTGTCTGGATATAAGATATGCATTTCGTCAATGTGACTACATAGCATAATGGCCAATCTTGCTTTTTTCAAATTCTTAATATGTTCTTCCACAAGGTGCAAAGGTGTGAAGAAATGTCAATACTAATACGTGATTATGTAATACATAATAGAGCATATGAAGAGTCTTTTATAAATGATATCTGGCCCAACTCAATTTGATGATTTGAATTGCATGCTGCACCACTTGTCTGCACTTTCACCTACGCAATAGTCTGATCAGAAATTCAGCAACGAATAGATATCCGTGGGAATTTCATTTTTCAATGGAGTTAAACGAACAAGAGAGGATTTAAACTGTTCTTAGATTCCTAACTCAACGAAAGCTTAAATTCATTTAATATCGCGAAATTGGAACCAAGATAGTACTTCAACAACATGTATGTTATTTTTATTTCAATTGAAAAACATTACTTAATCTTAGATTACAAATTTGTCTAGTAACATATAAACATGGATAAAATAAAAGCTAATAAAATGTTTCGTATTGTACTCTAAGGTACAGAAACATGAGCATTACACAAACGCGATGGAAACAAAAAAAGACTGAAGGCTTTATAAATGTGAGTTTAGGAAAGAATGGAGAGAATTAGTAGGATCGAACAGAAAGTGAATCAGGAAGTGTTTTAAAATAGTAGGGGAGAAAAGAACAATTTCAGATATAATTGAAAAGCGGAAGAAAACTGGTTTTGACATTAGCTGAGAAAGAATTGTATCGTAAGAAACATGCTAGAAGGTATGGTGGCAGGAAAAATATGGACGGGCGAAAAGTCTTGAGCTAATGGGTGATATTGAAACAGAGAAATCGTACGTGAAGATGAAGAGATTATCTGTTCATGAAAGCTTGTCAGTTTGCGGTAAGTGACCTGCCAAATAATGGCAGAATACATAAGATGATAATGATGATGCAAAGACTTTTAAAATATGTTAAAACAATGTTTGCAAAGAGTATAATAATGCAGTAATCGACGATAGATAAAAATACGTCTCCATTTGTACTATTTCACTTATGAAAACAATCTAGTTCTATCATTTTTGCTTGAAAATATAGGAAGAATTATTTTACAATTACTTATCGTCTTTTCGGGTGCAGAATAATACCCATTCAATACTGAATAGACGTAGTGGCTTGTAGTATTCGATCCCCGAACCACCAAAGCTTGGACCCCTCAAAACGAAAATTTCTAGGTGTGCCCCTGCAATGTACCGAACAATAAATGAAATAAAACAATAAAATCTGTACACTCTTTCTCTCTGATTGGATTCAACTGACCCTTAAGAAAAGTTTCAATATGTATCACTTGAATTTGAGAGAAATGTGATTATTGAATGAATTGCTTCGTAAATGGAAAGATGGAGGAAGTATAATCTCTATTTTAAGCAGCATTTTTGCCATCTATTCATGATTATCACAATTTTGCACTCGCCTTAATATTTCTTAATATTTAATTTCTTTTTCTTAATATTTAATTGTTGCAAATGTGGCAAAGTACAAGCAATGCGCCCCAACTTTTAATTGACTGATAGATTGATTCCCTTGTATTTGCATCGTTTGTTAACATTGAAGTTATATACAACAAGACCTACAGTTTAAAGGGGGATCAGAATTATTGTAGTTCTTTGGATGCTGTTCCAGCCGGAATTGAACCCAGCAACTCGTGCATCAATTCATTTATTATATATATGACGCCCACAGAGCACTATTCTACAGGTCAAAATAAAACGAAAATGTTATATGATGGAATACTCTCCGGTGCCTCCTTTAGCCGCTATGGAGAATCAAAATTTCACTATGTGGCAATATCGTATATTAACTTGGAACCATTAGCATTGCTCTATAAATCCATCACACAGTTACATCGATTGTTAAAGTAATAAGTAGTGCTAATGTCAACGTCTTGACTTTAACTGTTATCTGGTAAGAATCGATGTAACTATTTGATGGATTGGTAGATGATTCTTTATCTGCGATGTTAACACATAGTGCAATTTGCGTCTGCATATGAGGAGCCGAAAGGTATACAAATAGTTTTTGGTTTATTTTGACTTGTAGAATAGTGCTCTGTGTTTCGTGAACATTTTTAGAACCGGTAGCACTTTACTTAATTTCTTACACAAAAACTATAAGTGAATAGCCATATAGCTGTCGTGTATATGCCATATGAAAGAGTATCTCAAATATTTTTTTTAATGTATGAGTTCACAATGCCTAGGTATGGGAACCATGTGTAACACGACGTATGTCTAGGCGCTAGAGACCTGCACGGACCGGGCCTGGCCCGAGGCCCGAAGCCCGGCCCGGCCCGGCCCGGGCCGACTCTATTATTTCTTTGGGCCGGGCCGGGCTTGGGCGGGCTGACACTGATTTCTCTTCAGATCGGGCCGTGCTGAGGCCGATATAATTGCAATTCTTTAATAATTATTGACATTCGTTAAACGATAATTAGAATAAAGGCAAACGTTAAAGAAGTGTGCCCGTGAAAAGTGTTACAAAATGAAACTTCGAAAATTTATCGGGCCGGGCCGGGATTGGGCCAAGAATTTTTAAAAACTTATCGGGCCGGGCCGGGCTCGGGCCGAAAATCTCCAAAACTTTTCGGGCCCGGGCTGGGCCGGGCCTACGTACATTCGGGCTGGATTGAGCTCGGGCCGAAAAATTCGGCCCGTGCAGATCTCTACTAGGCGGTAGGCTAATCAAATTCTTGCCATACTCGTTGGAGCATATCCTGAGGGACAGTGGTAGCCACTTCTTCAATCCTGCGCTTGAGTTTTACATTTTCTGGTAACGGTGGCACATATAGATTATCTTTTATGTATCCCCATAAGAAGTCACATGGAGTTAGCACTCTTGTTTTTTATCGAACTCCAACATACAGAAAGCACGCTCTGCAGCAGGAGTCGCCATGTTTACAACACGCCGATGCAAACGCCAACTGCCGTGAATGTGGAAACTACCAACATTGTCTTAAAAAAAATTGAGATATACTCTCCTATCGTCGCATGAGAACCAGAGGAACGTAACTCCATTTTCGTAGGTTTACAGGCGAGAGGATAAAAAATATTATCTTCTTAGAAAGATGTGTTTTTAATAAGATGGTAATTGAGCTACATTACAACAGATGATCGACAGGAGAACAGATGGCGTTACGTTCCATTTACACCAAATGGGGCTTTCAAAATTATGTCCAAGCATGAAGGAAACGAAAACCGCATTTTTGAAGTTACGTTCCTCTGGTTCTCATGCGACGATATGACATATACATGACAGCTATATCACTTGTAGTTTTTGTGTAATAAATTAAGAAACGTGTTACTGGAATTTTGGGACACGGTATATAGATATATAGATATAGATATAGATTTCAGTTTTTTAGAATTGAGCTCCTATCTAGACATATCTAGACATGCAAGAAAGAAGACTTTTTGGGAACATAGAACTTCTTTTCCCATAAAAGCAGTTCTTCTTCTTTTTCGTTTTTCTTTTTTTAAAAGAAATTTTCCTTTTTGGGGGAGAGAAGAATTTTTGTAACTTTCTTCTTCAAGTACTACCTTTGTTTTCCTATAGTGGATTCCACAATTTAAAAAGTGTCTTCCTCAACATTCATTACTTGTGAATCTCACAATATTTTTAGTCTACATCCGGTTATTTTAACTGGTTCTAAAAGGGCATTTCTTCAGTTGCCAGCAACTGTAAATTATGCAATGCAACGCATCACGAGTGTGAATTCAGAGCTCCGTCGTGGCTAATCGGTAAGCGCATACGCCTTTGGCGTGAGAGACTTTGGTTCGATTCCCGGTGGGAGCTCATGTGGTTCGGATCCTACTTTAAACTGCAGGTCCACGTTTCATATAGCCCCGCTGCTGAAAGGGAAGCTAAACTAAAATCAAAGAAGTGTCAATTTGGTTACCTAACCACCTTATCAAGCTAATTAAAGTTATATGTTTTGTCACATGTATTTTACGGGTTGCCTAAATTCAAACAGAGTAAAAAAAATCATAAACCGAGAAATAGATTCAGGGTTAATTTAGTTATAGTATAAAATTTCACTTACATCTCGTTCTCGGCTGAGAAAAACTTATTAAACCCTATTATAATTCACTTTACAAAGTTCAAGATAATAATGGCAATTAGTTTAACATGGGAGCCCTTGTGCACAGTACATTATCAAAGAATAGCGCAGTCCTTAGATTCACCAAATGGCTTTAACAAACGACTAGGTTCACGTTCTCAATTAAGCTCACGTTCTGTGACACTGTCGTCAATAGCTGAAGCGTTGTCATTGCTGTAAATAAACCCAGCCTTTTTAAAAACAGTTTCTAACAGTAGTGGCGGATATTTCCTTCAATGCTGAAGATATCCAAAGAATTGCATCCAATACACATCCGTCGTATACAGATTTTGCCAGGTCGTACGCAGATTCTACATTGTCCATTCGAGATAGAGTATGCCTCAACACTTTTTGCCTATAAAGGACTTAAAAATTCTGGATAATCCTTTGATCCAAAGGTTGACAACAAGAAGTTGTGTTCGGTGGTAGAAAGACAAGTTTTACTTTTGTTAAAGTAGCATTGCAATGCGAAGTGGCATTGTCCAGGAACAAAACCATTTTCCTCTTGTCCCTTCCCATTTTTCTATCAAATGCCTGCAATCAGTCATTTTTTCCCTTGTCGTCCATGACCACCTATTTGAGTACCACCACGTTTAATTTACTCAAATCTATTAACTTGAAACATCTAAGTTTCGCAGCTTTCCCAATAATTAGAGACTTTTCAAATTCACCTACCATGTTGACACACAGTAGGACAGTAAGCCTGTCTTTTGAAATTTCCCCCATCACATTTTTCACCTTTTAAAAACAAAATGTTAATGGGGGAGAGTTCTGAAAAAAAAAGAAAAAAAAAGACGTCTCATCACAGTTGAAAATGTTTCTCCATATCCTTCACAGATTTCGTATTATCTTTTTTTGCCACTCAGACACGATGTTTTCGTCAACTGAACTTGTTTCTCCACACACGTTTCAGAAAGAGATGTGTCTAATTCCAAATTTGTCAAGCTACTCTTCAGATGCTTTGAAATCTTGAAGACGTAATTGTTTAGTGATTTCATGGTTTTTTTTCTTTCTTTTTTTTCGCGGATGAGGTGTCAACTCACCGGTATATTATTGCTTCGTGCACGAAACAAACATTCACAAGTTAAATCGTTAATTTTGGAGCCAGGTGTGTTTGTAAAAGAGTGTTTACCAGTTGGGTTTCGAACGATTTGTTGTAATTAGAAAAGTCACTACGTCTACTGATTTGGCTTCGTTTCTTTCCTTTGATTTGACAGTTTTGTGACAGATTTTCTTTGATTCTTGATCTTTTCGAGATTGTTTTCTTTAGTGCAAAGTAAGTACTTGTCTTTTCATATTATAATAAAAATATGTAATTAGAATGTGCTGTTTTTTCTCATCAAAATCAAAATATCGAAAAAAAGGACCAATATTTCCCAAGCAAAAAAGCCGTGAGAAAAATTTTAAATGCCATTTTCTTTTTAAAAGTTTTTGCATCTGTAATTCTATGTATCTGTGTTTTCAAAAGATATTAAAAGTATTATCTGCAATATTTAAGGCATGCAAAACCTATATAAAAAAGAGGGGTATTACTCCTTCTCAAAATCCATGACGCAACCCTAAATTACCTTAACATATCCCCTACAAAAGCAATATTTACTTTTTTAAATTTTCTCAATCGTTCAGACTTTCATTACCCCTCTTACCAAAGAAGTACGGCATTAATTGAAACTCGTATCTCTTATTTATAAACCATGTACTTTTAGTTGTTAAATGGTTTATTATTATTATTATTATTATTATTATTATTATTATTATTATTATTATTATTATTATTATTATTATTATTATTATTATTATTATTATTATTATTATTATTATTATTATTTCGTTACGATGGTTTCTACGTTATTTTTTCTGATTATTTATTTATTTATTAGAGTCAAATGTTGCAACTTAAATTTTACCTATTATCCAGAGCTCAAATTTTGTACAGATACTACGTATAGTGTAAAACCAATTAAGTTATTGAGAAAGTATTTAGATTGCGTATATGAGTAGGCAACGACAATTAATTAAACATTACTTCAATAAAAAAGAGAATGCTTCAGTGCGGGTTTCAAGATCTTTATATTGAGCCTCTAACGGAAAAGTTTGGAACAGTAAAGAGAAACTTTCCCTAAAAATGCGGATAGATTTGATACACCCTTCTCTCCCCAAAAGAAAGAACAGTTGTAGTCACTATAAAATGTTCTTAGAAAAAAAAAACACATATAGGTAAGGATCACATACTGGAATTATGTTCAAATTAAAGAAGTTAGGATTAAAGGATAATAAATAAAATGTAAAAGCTGAAAAGTAAAGAATTACAGTAAAAAAGAAACTTAAAATATACATAGTCTATACGTATATGTTTGGTGGGGTAAAATCAAGAAATAGGATTGCAATTAAAAGAATTGGGCGCTATTTAATGTTTTATTCATAAAATAAACTTAAGCTAGAGCTCCTACATGGCTAAACGGTTAGCGTACACGCCTTTGGTGTGAGAGACCTGGGTTCGATTCCTGGCTGAGCTCATGTGGTTCGAATTCCACGTTAATCAGTAGGTCCACCTGTCATATAGCCTCGCTGCTGAACGGGATGTTAACTCAACTCAATTCCAGTGGGGGCTTTGGTCGAAAAAGTGTAAACCGCTTTTTCAGGCCAGCCCCCCTGAATGAGGTTTTCCTCATTCACACCAGGTAAATGACGGGGTGGTACCTAACTTATAGGTCCCAGGCCGCTTATTTCCTTCCCCAATCCGTTCTCCCTTCTCTTTTATTCGATAGTGTGATAGATTAGGGACGTCATCCCTCAAACGTGACGGTCTAAATGACCATAGATGCCGCAAGCCCAGACATTTGAACTCAAACTCCTTTTTTAGTAGCTACATTTTATACAAGTATTGTGTTTTTCTTTTTAAATTGACTGTTATATTGCGTTAATGTATAAAATTGCGATTATTCATTTCACGCCTTTATCGCCCGCTCCCCTTTCCTTGTTCACACGGCTGTATTTAATGAGAAGACTTTTAGTTTTAATTGCTTCTTAATTCAAAGTTCTTTCATTTAGGCTTTAATTGAAAAACGAAACAGAAACAAATACTCTTAACGTGAAATTTACCTAGAAACAAATCTTCTTGATTTTTTTTTTAAAAAAAGAATATTCAATTATGTTTTGTAAACAAAAACACAGACATAATATGGAACAGACAGCGATAGATCTCTAGACACGCTTTTGTTGAAGTTCACTTGTTTTGAGATAAAAAAATCCCGTGCTTTGTGTTCGTAAACCTTCTTTGATGATCTGTTTCTTTTTATCTTTTCTCAGTTTACGATATTTTAAGAACAGAAAAAAAAAACGCTTTTTAAAAGTAGCTTTCTCGGACTACACGATCGCTCTAGTTGTTACTTTCTTTCAGAAATACTTTCACCTTTAAATTTATTTGTTTTCAATCTTTATTTGCCAATAAAATAAACTATTACCTACGTTTGCAACACTAGTGGATCCACTATGGTCGTTTAAGAGCGGAGGACGGAGGCGAAAATGTCTCCTGGACGATGAACTTAAATAAGAGCGAAAGGTATTTAAGTTTTGCGTCAAAACATAATAGAGTGGTGGTAATAATTTGTAATAATTTGTTGTATTTTGTTGGTATCTTGTATATATTATATGCTATACTAATGTTGAATAGTATGACACATTTTTCTGTGTAGGACTTACTGTACCAAAAAGATCCGGTCAAGAATTGCGATAGCCAAAGAATTCAACAAGAAAAGATTGCTCTTAACTAGCAGGCTTTATATTGGACTAAGGAAGAAGTTGTTGAATCCATATATATGGAGTATTGGACTGTGTGTCTAGGGATGCGCACGAGACAAGATTTGTGGCTGTCTCGTCTCGAAAATGTGCTGTCAATGTGATGTCTCGACTCGAAAAATGTATATTGGAAGAGCCGTGTCTCGACTCGAATTTTGTTAGGAAAATCCTGTCTCGTCTCGTCTCGTGCGCATCCTTATGTGTGTCAGAAACTTGGACATTACGGGTACTGAAGGAAGATAAAATGGACAAAGAGAGTAACAAGTGAAGCTGTTTTAAATCAGATAGGAGAGAAGAGAACGCTTTTAGCAAGCGTCCTTCGTAGAAGGACCAATTGAATTAGACACAGTTTTCTTCTCCTAGATTTGCAAATCTTATTAGGTATATGTGGCACAAAAGCGGTTATTTGGAAGAAAAACCACCTGCGTTTGAAAATCCTGTAACATTTTGTTTCAAAGATTCTGTAGCTTTTTGCGATTTATTTACAGTTATTTCCATAATAAGGGTGCGTGGTGTAAACGATGTTTATGCATCACACACTTTATTGCGGAATATTTTTACTGTAGAACGTTTTCTTCATAAATTAATAATTATAAAAATTGAGGATATATGAAGTTCTGACGTAGTGAGAGGCGAGGGGTCTCACTTTAAATAAACATCCCGAATAATGAGAGACGAGGGTTCACTATAAATAAGCACCCCTAATAGAGAGAGGCACAGAGACGCACCTTAATCGAGCATCCCGTTAAAATACATACAGAAAGAGGTTTCAAATCAGTCTGCAACCTTCTCGCAGTAACCCCTGCTAAATATGGTTGTTCTTGCCAAACTACAGAACATTTCAAACCAGAAGACTTGTTGTAATTGTAATCACCATATTGAATCCGCCATTTTGAATTTTGTAATTTTGATGTCAGATTCTTCATCAGCTGATCTAAAAGCCTCCTGACAGTATTTTTTTTTTTAACATTAAATGATTGTTTTCTGTCTATGCTTGTAGGCCACCCCTACCGTTCAAACTGTGGTTTCTGTCCTTAAACCCGCACCATTGCCGAAATATAAAATACGTGTCGATTTTTTTTTCTCGATGTTCTCTAAGTGTGCAAAGTTTCATTCAAATCGGTGAGTGACACTTCCGTAAGTCTCCTTGTCAGATATATGCTATTGTAAATGTAGGCTGTCTGGCTTATTTATTCCTGTGGGTAAGAAAATGTCAAAAATTAGTATTGCCACGTATTCGCCACGTGGTCGGTTATTGACCTAATTTATGTTCTTTGTTGAGCTGTATCATGTTATATGATTATATGGTCAAATGATAGTGTCCATTCTATTTTAATAGGAAATATGCACTTTGATATCGCATCTCAAAATTTGGGAGGTGTACAATAGTACATAATAATAACTCATTAACTTTGGAAACTGTCAATAAAAATTGTAAAATTTTCTAGGAATCAAATTTATAACTTTGCAAATTTTGGTGTTTTTGCTTATTCCCTTCTACGGATAAAATAGAATCAGATTAGCTATCTCATTTTCCGAAACCACTATACTTTCTCGAAGCTCAGGATATTTTGATAAGAAAATAAAAGAAGCCATAGCTATTTTGAAAGAAGGCAGCAATCTCAACAGAGAGGTTGGCTATCAATTCTGTAACACCTGGATTTCCCTAATCAATAACCATTAACCAGCAATTAGTCACAGCTAGTTATTAGGCCAACAACTGATTGGACAACCAATCAAAGAGCACCAGCCACCGATCAATCATAGGCAGTCTTCAGGCTGACAACTGATTAGCTAATCAGAGCCCAATTTGCCCACCCCAGATAGTCCTGGTCTTTTCAAACTAACCCTGAAGATGAGAACAGTGGCTGTTATCGAAATGTTGAACAACGAACACTTCACCTAGTGGATATCTCGAAAAACATATTTTCGTATATTTAAGAGTTAATCATAATGTTGGGTTTTATCCCATTAACCATTTACTGTACTCTTAATGAAAGCTAGAGCTCCTTCGTGGCTAAGCGGTTAGCGTACGCGCCTTTGACGCGGAAGACCCTGGTTCGATTCCCGGCGGGAGCTCATGTGGTTCGGATTCCACGTTAATCAGTAGGTTTACGTCTCATATAGCCTCACTGCTGAACGGGACGTTAAACTCAAAATCAACTCAACTCTTAATGACGAGTTTGTCATAATGAAAAGTTTGTTGCAGGTATGCTTCAGTATTTATTTCGTCTTTGTTGGTGGCTTGATTATCGTACGGCATCAATAATTAGGTTCACTAAGTTTTTTTCTCAGTTGTCTCGAACAATAATTCATAAAGCTTTATACTCCCCATATTATTTTGATCAGCCCAATGAGATGAATCGATTGGTATGTGTCTTATCCTTGCACCTTTTTTCGTTATAGACTAAAATTAAAAGTATTGTACCTAGATAGAATTTATCTTTCTCTGAACAAGCTTTGTTAAATCATAGGCAGTCAACAGGCTACAATGCAGAGGAATGAACAAAGTAGTCAACAACCTCAACTTTCAACACAAGATAAATCCCTGTTTTCATCATTTTTGTCTTCGGACGTAATCTTTTGAGTATGGGACACAAAAGAAGAGAAAAAGCTGGTTTTGTTATTTTTATTTATTTGTAATTTCGCTTCTTATTTTTTATTTTTATTTTTATTTATTTTCTTTTTTAACCTCTGTTTTCGCTTTCAAAGCGACTTTCAGTGCTTGCGGCTAGATTGAGAACGTTACTGGTACGGTACCTAGAATGGATGCGACTCAAAATCTTTTCAATACTTGTAGACGTTCTTCTTTTCTGTTTTCGTACTTTCTTCTGCGAAGATCACACGCATTGGATATGGCGAAAAGAAATTGTATTTATTATATTTAAAAAAAAAAAAAAGAGAATGCCCGTTTCTTTTTAAAGATGAATCATCACGCAAAAGTTGTATTATGGTTTGGGGATCATGTTTGATATGACAACTGAGCATCTTCTTTGGGAAATTCTTCTTCATGGATCACTGGACATAAATCTACGAGTAAAGTTTACGATCCACGTTGGTCAGTGGTAGAGTACTCATCTCTGGTGTGCGGGGTCACTGGTTTGATCCAAACTCGCGCACCAAGTGGGATTTGTGGTGTACAAACACCGTGTTCGTGGCTTTCCTCAGAGTTCTCCCATTTCCTTCTACTTCCTTCATTCCATCATTTCCATCATTATCATCACCGTCTTCTAAGCATTATTATTATTATTATTATTATTATTATTATTATTATTATTATTAGTAGTAGTAGTAGTAGTAGTAGTAGTACTAATAGTAGTAGTAGTAGTAGTAGTAGTAGTAGTAGTAGTAGTAGTAGTAGGTATTATTTACGCAGAAGCCGTCTCTCCGATAAGGATGTATACGTGTATGAATAAAGAGACCTATAAGAATCATCAGAGGATGAAGGGAAACGCCGACCTTTCTCTTCTTTGATTGAACTTATTTCGGATAATAGTTTATGTAAAGGACATCAGATAAGAAAAGAAACTCAAATAACCGTGTAACGCACGATTCTACATGATAACCTTCACGTGGGACAAAAATATCATTTATCATTTCTATCCCGTTTCTTCCATTTGTTCTCAAACTCAGCAAATTACCTATTAAGTGTCCTTGCAACGAATTTGTAATTGAAACTGTCATGGCCTCAATGGTAAACAATGGTAATATTATAATATTTTTCCCCTCTTTACTATTGTTTATTAATTTCGTCATATTATAGGAAAGTTTTCTCTTTTTAACAATCAGAAACTAGAATACCACTAACCAAACGAAGTAGCGGAGTCAGGTGTACACCACGTGAAGGAGTTTGGTTTTATGGCATGGTGTTTTCTAATTAACATTGAAAGCGGAAACGGTAGTAGATTTGTATTATTTCCGGTTTTAATGGAGATATTACATGTGGAAATAGAATATATTCTGAGACGCTAAATTGATTGTAAAAAAAAAAAAAAAAAAACTTCTCGCTTTCTATGATCGTTTTTACTCTGTAGTGGTCAATGTTAAAATCTGAAGTGATTGATTTCTCCCAATTCCGATTTGAATTGAGGATTAAGAGAGAAGATGGTATCTATTGTTACGTTAGAAGACTAAATCCTTCCTAGAAAAACAACTTCTTACTATCTCTTTATCATTTTTACGCTACGTAGATCAATATTGAAACCGAAAAGTTTTAGTGAACTTCTATCACTTTTGATTTTAGTCGAAATTTAAGGATGGGGACGAAATGAATGCTTCAGACGCTTGCAGAAAACCGCTTCTCGCTATCAACTGCCGTTTTTTTGCGCTATAGTGATCAATATTAAAACCGGAATTGGTTGATTTCTAGCACTTTCGGGATAAATATCATCACCTAAAATTTGGTTCCTAACTGTTGTTGATCCTCTACCTCCTGGCTAGAATTAGTGGTGAGGTGATCCAACAAATAGTCCTTGAGTTTTTTTTTTTTTTTAATATATATCTACGGACAAATAGGGTTAATATACAAAGGAGTTTTGGTAAAGCGAACTTCTGAATAAAATTACAATTGAAAAGTTTCCGTTCACTACAGTCTTCAGTCAATCTCTCGTCATTCTGACGTAACACCTATCTTCCTTAATCTAATCTAATTATATTAATCTGCTTATTTCTCTTTCTCTTTTGTGTTTCATCCCTCACAATGGAATTTCTTCTAAATAATGTCTTGGCCAGTTTCTTTTAATCCTTTTCACTATCTCTATTATTGTTCTTCCCTCAAACTTTAAACTCCATTTCCTCATAGGTTTTCTGTTCAAGGCACTGCATTTTTCCACTCTTCTCCATATTAACATTTTCAATATTCCAGTCTCATATAATTTATGTTAACTAATGATCATGTTTGTACTACATATGGGACGAAACTCCAGACGAAAGCATTTAATGAGCCTATCCGAATTCCTATTTATTGCTAGAATTTATCCGTGGCTTTAGACTCCCAGTGAGAATTTTTACTTATAGGCACGCCAGTTGTAGAGTTCACCTGTGTTTCATATGCGTCTTCAGTGTAAGATTTGATTTGATTTTGAGTTTAACGTCCCTTTCAGCAGCGAGGCTATATGAGACGTGCACCTAAAGCTTAACGTTGGATCCGTACCACATGAGTTCCCACTGAGAATCCCATTCGGGCCTCCCACGTCAAAGGCGCTTAAGCTAACTGCTTAGCAACGAGGGAGATCTTTTCAGCGTAAGAGATCCGGGTTCAATTCCCGGTGACAGTTTGTGTTGTTTGGATCACACGTTAAGATGTAAGCCCACATGTTACACCCACAGTTACAGGCTCAGAGCTGAAAACGGACGTAAAGTTCCAAATCAACCATTCGCACCAGTCGTGAGACTAAGGACACTAGAAAATATTTCCTTGAAAACAGTGAAGATTAACTTCCAACGCTCATATGTTGCCTTAAAATTTAGGAGGAAAAGACAAAATCATACCTGTCATTCCTTCCTTTTCTTTTTATTATTCAGACTGTTCTGCTGTCCCTTCTGTGTAGAGACATGTTTAGGAAGTAGTGTTTTCTTTTTTAATGATCATTTGGATGGACTAAATAGACACGGCTTCCATAGAGGTTGAGGACAAACGATTACGTGATTTGTTGAAAGCTTGATCATAGGTTATCAACTTCTTATAGGGCTACACCCTTTTTCAGAGAAAAGTTATGTGGCTGAAGAATACAAAATGTTAGTAGAGGCTAACTTTCAATAAAAGAGTTAATTTGAATACTTTCAATGCATTCAGCTCCCTATAGAGAATACTTGAAATTCTAACCTAACATGTACAACAACAACAATAATAATAATAATAATAATAATAATAATAATAATAATAATAATAATAATAATAATAATAATAATAATAATAATAATAATAATAGTAATAAACATTCGAAGCATTTTTAGAACAATATATTCAAGATTTTTCCTTCATATCATTTTATGGTAACCATACATCCTTCTAGATTTAAAAAAAACTACAGGATATAATATATTTAAATCATATAATAGAAATTAGATAATCCAATAATGTGAACCATCTATGTAAGAACCAAAGAAGGCGCCAATAGCAATTCCAATTTCAGAGCAAATTTGAATAAAACCATTAGAGAAATGATTCCTGCACTGTTCGCCTTTTCCCGATCACCTTACGAACTCTAGCAATGCAATTTGCATGTAAAACTTGTAATCGCTTTCCGTCTTGATGTAAGGCGGAACGGGAAATCTCGATGTGCATTTTCCCGTTTCGCCTCACGAACTTTATACTGGTAGGCTTGCAAATGCATTCATAGATATAATTTCATTTGTTTATTCATATAACAATATAAGTACAGTAACTACAAGAACAATATAAGTACAGTAACTACTGTACAAGAAGTACAGAAAAGCTATACAAGATGCTATTTATCTTCCGTATGTATACAATAAGCAACAGCATCGAAGTATTGCATTAGAGAAATCTGTTTACTGCTCATTCTACATTTTAAAGTATGCAGGCGAATGTTTAATTGTCTCTAGTTATATTTCTGGTGTCTTGCAGCATGTCCTGCTAAGAGCATGGCTATTGAAGCTTCATTGCCATCAGCTTCATTCTGATTGCTCCTGCTTTAGTAATTCAATTAGCCTACATCTATTGAGGTGAGGATTTCCAGCACTTCTATTTAACTTTGAGTGCCAACCCTCTGCTCGATTTGTGGTTCTATCCTCTTCATTATCAAAATGGTTTCAAATACTGTATGTCCAAAATGGTTCCCAATAAATGGTAATTAAAATAGTTCCAGCAATGAAGTAAATAAATCGATTGAAGAATTCTTAACTAAGTAATTTATTTTATTTTATTTTATTTTATTTTATTTATCTATTTAGTATTATTTTACATGGCGAAGTTAAGGCTAATCATGCCTTGTCTTCCACATGACCATGCAATGATCATGATTTGTAATACAATAATAATAATAAAATATGTATAAAATATATAAAACACTCCGAATCACACACATACACACATGCATCACATACCTGCACACATGGATTATAACAAATAACCACATAATATAGTCACATGGATTTAGTGAACAAAAAGAACAAATAAAAGGTAGGAACAATAAAAATCAGCATTTTTTCAGATGTTAGTAAGCCTTGATAGACTTATGGAGGGTCTGTTCAATCGACTTCTTAAATAGATTGATTGTCTGAGATTGCCTTGTGTTGGATGGGAGGTCATTCCATGCACGGATAGTGGATGAAAAGAATGCATTCGAGTAGAATTTTGACGAATGTAGGGGAAGAGAAAGGAGTTTGTTTACACCTGATCTTGTATTGTGATCGTGATGAGCATTTAGTGGTTGCAAGCGTTGAAATAAGTAGGAAGGTTGTTCAAACCGCAAAGCCTTAAAGAAAAGTGTGAGACGATGCAAATAACGTCTATCAGCAAGTTTCAAAAGTCCCAGCATTCTGTAGTATGGAGTTAAATGATTTGATCGTTTGAGATTATAAGCAAACCGTATACAGGAATTTTGGATACGTTGTAAACGATACGCTAATTCTTCATTTAAGTCTGATAGAGCTACCTCACAATATTCAAGGTGAGGAAATATTAGAGATTTTACAAGTAGTAGCTTTGTTTCAGTGGGTAGAATTTTCTTTAGTCTAGTGAGTGAATGCAAAGACCGAACGCTTTCTTACATACAGCGTTAATGTGAGGTTTCCACTCGAAAAATTGATCTATTATTACCCCGAGATTTGTAACAGTTTCAGAAAATGGAAAATTGTTCCATTTATCTGTACTGTTGGTATATTGGAAAGGTGCATTTGTATGAGTCGTTTAGAGGAGACGAAAATGCACTTCGATTTAAGTGGATTTATGGTTAACCCATTTTCGTTTGACCACAAGTAAATGCAGTGCAAATCGTCATTCATTTGTTGAATTGAATTGTCCAAGTTTTCGGGTAGACCTGAGATATAGATTTGAAAATAATCTACGTATAGGTGATACTTGCAGTATTGTAAGACAGAAGGAAGGTCGTTAATGTACAGACAGAAAAGGAGAGGGCCAAGGACGCTTCCTTGAGGAACGCCATGAGTGAGATTCCGTAGTGCAGAAGAAGTATCGGCTACGGTAGATAATTTTTAACCCATTTTACAGCACCATTGGAGAAGTTAAATTTCGTCACCAATGGAAGAGAATCTTATATATAATTGATTGAAAAGCTTTAGAGAAATCTAGTAGAGCGAGAACAGTTACTTGCTTTCTATCCATTGCTACTCTAATGACGTCAGTGACATAAGTAACAGCTGTAGCAGAAGAAAGGTACTTTCTGAAGCCTGATTGAAACGGTTCAAAAAAAATTGTATTTCATTAGATAGGGTTCGAATTTGATCACTAACAATGTATTCTAATGCCTTTGAAAGAGCAGGTAAAATACTAATTGGGCTAAAATTATTAATACTTGTGATATTACTTGTTTTGAGGAACGCTAGGACTTCAGCTGTTTTCCAAGCAGATGGAAAATTGGCGCTCATAAGAGAACAGTTGAAAATATTAGCGATGGGATTTAGTATAAAAGACAAAATTTTTAAAATAAATTTAATACTAATTTGGTCAGCTCCAGTAGCATTTGATTTTGTTCTATTGATGGCCTTCATGACTATTAGAGGACTGACACACTCAAATGAAAAAACGTTTTCTGTACGTTCTGGACTCTCATCATATGTAATTTTAGCTTCTGTATTACTTAAAAACTTAATGTCACAAAAATTGTTATTAAGATCATTGCAATAAATGTATTGTTAGCCATATTTTGTTTCCTACTGCTCTTGATTCCGAATATATTTAACTTTTTCCACAAAATTTTCGATTACCACTGCTGTTCGCTAGGTTCGAGGTAAATTCCATTTTGGCTTTCCTAATTAAGTGTGTTCATCTATTTCATAAGATATATTTTTTAAAACAGTCGTCAGTCTGTACTGGATTATCTTTACGAGATTTCGTGTATTGTCTATAAGAGGAATCGCGTTGTGCCATTAAATTTAGAATTTCTTTAGTTATCCACAGGGAAAAAGGTTTAATAAACATATAACAAGTGAACCCTATTTGGCAGGATATGGTTTGGAGATCCAGCTTCCCATTCCTCTCACCTGTTACCCCTGTATATTGTCCCCCTATTATAAGTTCCTTGTTACTTTTTTTTTAATGTTAACTTTACCAATGTACTTCCTCCCTTTGGGTTGTGGAAGAGTTTATTTTTTATTTTATTTTTTTTTTCGTACATAAGTATAGTCGTACACTTATTGCTTGAATTTTTTTGCACACTAATGAACGTTGGAATCATACTGTTTGATGTCTGGGAAGTTTTGTGAATCGGAATTTGTGCAAGAATGTTTTCATTACGCAATGAATGAAACATGATTATGAGTACTATCATTTTAATCTGTTCTTTTTCTTTATACGTAAGTAGTGAGCATCGGCGAGGATTTTTTCACTCTTCAAAACTTTTCTGCACTTCTGATCCGAGTTCAGTTGTTTCCGAGGAGTTACAATTCTACTTCTGTATACAGAATAAACGATTTTCATTGAGGTTAAAAGAAATAAAATACAGGTAAGGTGGATAGTGTTACAAGTGATTCTACTGTTTTACATACAAAAACAGACACGCACACGAGAAGTTGTAGGACATGTTTTTTTTATTAGGCATAACTTTGTTTCCGTGAATTGCAGTAGGGTGTCGAAAATCCGGATTCGTGAGCCGTGATGGTCGGATTCGTGGGTCAAAATTTTGATGGTGGGCCAAAGTTCGTCAGTCCCCTTCTGCCCTGTGATCATTAATTCTAAGTTCTGAATTCCAATTCATTACATTGTTACCTTCTTTTTCAATGAAATTTGTTTCTTTCCAGTTTCTCAGTATTCTTCTGTTGAACACTTTAATTACATTTATATTTGCTAAAGCAGGGCTACCAATATATGAAAATTATTGTAATTTCCGTTCTGCCTTACGATAACAAGTCATTAAGTACCAATTTTTGATTGATATTTCCTGCGATAAGAATCATAAGGCAAAACGGGAAAAGGGAGCAGTGAAAACACGAGAGAAATTCGTGGCTGCTACCTTAGACAACTCTTATATGATTCTGTATTTTGGTAAACTATGATCGATAATTTATATCACTAATATAATGAAAATGTTGTGCTATCAAGCACCAGCGCCATATTACTTTCTCAGCACATTGATTTAAAATTTATATGGAAAAGAATTCTTTCTTTCTTTCTTTAAAACATTTATTGAAATATCCCTTAATTAGTAAAATTTGAACTTTGATATTTGTAGCTTAAGTCAAATTTAACTTAAGAGACGTAGGGTAGTGGTAGTTAGCGATCTTGGTTCGTAATCGGGAGGTTCTGGCTTCGAATCCTAGGGCCGGCCATCTTGACTGAGATTTTTCTGCGTTTTACCAGGCAAATCCAGAAAGGTTATATATACTGGGTGGGTGCAAAATAACTAAGTGTTTTAATACTATATAAAAATATAATATTACTGATTTCATATGGAAAACAATGCCATAATATTGTAATGATTCATGTGTTTATAAACACCCAATATGTGCTCCTGTTTATAAACACCCAATATGTGCTCGTGTTTATAAATACCCAATATGTGCTCGTGTTTATAAACACCCAATATGTGCTCGTGTTTATAAACACTCAATATGTGCTCATATTTATAAACACTCAATATGTGCTCGTGTTTATAAACACTCAATATGTGCTCGTGTCGTGTTTATAAACACCCAATATGTGCTCGTGTTTACAAACATTTTACATGTGCTTTTATTTATAAACAACAAGCACGTGCACTTTACAAGGAACTACTACGATTGCAGACGATGGAGACAACAGCGACACCACCAGTCACATGCCGAGGGAACAACAACGCCAATGCCTCACCTAGAAATTTTGTAGTACTTTGTGTTAACAGTGCTTTTATTATTATTATTATTATTATTATTATTATTATTATTATTATTATTATTATTATTATTATTATTATTATTATTATTATTATTATTATTATTATTATTGGAAGAGGATTCCTGTTTCCTGGGCAGCTCGTTTACCAAATCATACCCGACCTGATTTCCTCTTGTGCAGTTACCTCAAAAGCTTTGTGCATGAATCTCCCGTAGATAGCAAAGAGGGACTCCTTGCACTCATCCTTTCTACCAATAACATAATCAGAACGATACCAGGGATATTTGAACGTGTGCAACAAAGCTTCCTTCGATATTGTGTTATGCTTGCAACGATGCAGGGGGACGTCATTTTGAACATCTACTGTGAAGCTGTTAGTACATTACATACCCACCTTCGGTGCGAGCGGGAGCACTCGGTCAAACACGCGTAAAAAGCTTTTACAGACCAGCCATCCTAAATGAGGATTTCTTGGGTTTCCCTCATTCACACCAGGCAAATGCCGGGGTGGTACCTAACTTATAGGCCCTAGGCCGCTTCCTTCCTTTCCCTGGATAGTGTGCTCGCCAAATGACGTCATCCCTCATACGTGACGGGCTAAATGACTATAAATGCCGAAAGCCCACAAATCTAAACCCTAAACCTTAAACCTGCTCTCATACCCTATAATAACTATTTTACTGTTGCGCGTTTGAGTCGTAGTTCCTAACCTCATATTGCTTCTTCCGTGATTTCCCACATCCCTACAATGTTTCTTCGCAAGATGTCTTCAACTGAATTTGGTTTCCTAGGCGGAATGTTGGTTAAAAGAAGACCGGAGATTAACAAAGAATGATGTTTAAAACATGTAGGAGAGAAGTTTTAAAACATCTTTCATTGTTACTCTTTCCATCCATTTTATCTCCTTCATTTTACTACATAACCACATTTCAAAGCTTCTCAGTGTCAAAATTTCCAAATCGTACATTCCCATACTCCATGTATGACACTTGACTAAGGTCTAGTCGGTACAGAATTTCTTTCCATGTACGCTCCAGAAAGTCCATGGTGACATATTCAAATGTACTGCGAATGCGTGTCTTCAAGTCCTGTAGGTATGTAACCTTGGTTTGGTATACCTGATATTTTACAAAAGCCCATAAGAAGAAATCTGTTGTTTGAAATCAGGTGATTGTGGCGGCCACCGAATCGGACAATTTCTTACAATCCACCTTTCCGGAAACTTTTCATCCAGAAATTGACGGGCATTTAGGAATCAATAAAGTGGTGCCTATCTTGCTGGAATGACATGCATGTGTACCAATTGTGACAGAGCAAATTCTTGTAACACGCCAGGTAAGCATCACTGTTGACGGTAGACTCACTGAAAAACAATGCACCAATGATGCAATTGTGTATAAGTACGCACCACTCTTTTTTTTGGGGGGGGGGGGGGACTGTCTCTTTTCATTTCACGTGTAACATGAGGACGCTCTGATTCTTATTTATGAATTTTATGACGATTTCGTTTGCAGGACACATGAAAAGCTGACTCACTGGTGAAACAAATCTGTCCAAAAAGTCATTAGTGCGTCAACCTTAGCTAACATATCTAGTGCAAACTGGTTTTGCTGAAATTTGTCCGTGGGTTTTAATGCCGGAAGCAGCTGAGCCTTGAAGGCATAAAGACGTTACCTCTTATGCAAGACTTTGTGCACTGTTGATTGTGACATTTTCAACTTTCTGGCAGCCATACGCACTGATTTTGTCAGACTCCTGGAAAACGCCTGCCGTACTTTGTTCACGTTGGCGTCTGAAACAAATGGACGCCCCTGTTTATGGAGAACACCACCAGTTTCCATAAATATATGCCTAACCCGAATAGTTAGTTGGGGCGGTGCTTTCCTTCTAGACTGTCCGAAAATTTTGTTGCACTTGGGTACACACTGAGCTCTCTCCTGTAATGTCTACATTTATCGTCAAATCTGCGTCACCTGGAAAATAATAATAATAATAATAATAATAATAATAATAATAATAATAATAATAATAATAATAATAATAATAATAATAATAATAATAATAATAATAATAATAATAATAAAACTTTATGAATTATCTTGTCACACGTTTAAAATCGTTTGTTATTACTTAGTATAGTATTAAAGTTATTAAAGTCTAAAGTTGTAAAGATAATTTATGTAAACCCATCTGTCTATCTATTTATCTATCTATGTAAATAAATAAATAAAAATGAAAGTGTCTATGTTTATGACATAATAACTTTGGAACCACCCAATCGATCTCGATCAAATTTTCAAGATTCGTGCCTGGGATGGTTTTTACCATTTCACTTTGACGGTGTAACTTAGGGGAGGGGAAGGGGAAAGATATAAAAAATAATCATAAATGGCCGCTCCATAGTTTTCGGGGTCATTGAGATGAACACTGTCACTTCTGATGCCCTTTAAATCCAGATTCAGCCCCGCAACTTAGGGGAGGAGGAGGAGGAAATATATAAAAATGACTGATATTAGTGTCGAATCCATAGTTTTCGGGGTCTCTGAGACGAACAGTGACACTTTAAATTCAAATTCAGCCCCACTCAGCCCCCATATGCAGCTAAAATTCAAATTCAGCTCTCATTAGTACTCCTAAGGGGGGATGGTGACATGTAAAAATAATTGATAATGACCGATATTAGTTTCGAATTCATAGCTTTTGGGATCCCTAAGTTGATTGGTGACAGTTTTTGTGCTCTTTATGTCTAAATTGAAACGTATTCTCCCCGTGCGAAGAAGTGACATTTTGTCAGTATTATTCTATACAAATCCTTGCAATAGTACCATATAATTTATTACACGATATCTCATTTATGTCATTGCAGGCATCAGTGGCTGACCATGGCGCAAAGTCTAATTTTGCTCAAGCGGGCTCAGATTACATCCCGGATATATACAAAAAAAACTTCCAGATACAGCCTACGAAGAAAAGAGGAGTCATCAAGAACGAACAATAATACAAACAACAATATAAAAGGAAATAGAAGGAATTCGTGGCAGGCATCATATTTAAAAGTGCCATCTCAGTAATCTTTATGCAACTGAGGAAAATCTCAGGAAAAACTCCGTCAGGATGACTGGTTACCGGTTTCGGATCTTCGGATTACTAAATAAGGATGTGACCACTAGCCTACGCTCCCTCAGTAAAAATTGTCCAGCGACTGAACACCCTGCCTAGACTGAACTAAAATGGTAGGATGCATTATAACCTGCAATTTCCTTCCTCTATTGGTATTGTGTTGCTCAAACTCTGTTGGTCTTGCATAATTTGAACAATATTTATTCAAGTTTTGAGTGCCAACTGGGTTTGAAACTCGACCCCTCAAAAATTTCAATTTGACACTTTGCGTAATGATCCCATTATTGGCACCCCCTCAGAAAATGTTGGTTCGAAAACTAGAAGGGGGAATCTTTTATTACAATGATATTAAGAAAGCTAGAGTAATATAATAGAAGGTAAAATTTGAGATGGGTGATTAATAAGACATAATTGGATTAAGACTCACATTGCAGATAAGCACTGACGTCAGTGCCGAGTTTTCGTTTCTGCAACGTTGAGCTTTCGGGTCCTTTCGCCATAAGGGTAGTTAATAGAAATGTATTTTTTAAAAAATAAAGCTACTTATTAATAGTCTACAGAATCATTTAATATGCAAATTAAAAGCCTGGTTATTTTCATATCTTTGATTATATATTTTCTACTGGACTAAGTAAAGCTTCCGGGACTCTAGCTGAGGCACTCTGTAATCAAAAACTGTGAAAGACTATAATATTGAAAGTGAAAGCATCAATTGGTCTACGAACTCTATCATCACCACAGCCTTTGGATGTTTGTGTGTGGTATGGCAATTCTCTTGGGAAACACGAAAGATAAAGATGCACAAACATCTCCTGACAGTAAAATTATACCTGTTGTTGTGATTGTTGGTGGACCTTCATCTTTGCAGCATTTTTTTTAAATGCATATATGAAGAAAACGAACGTTCTCCAACTTCCAAGAGATTCCATGACGTTGATCCTAGTGGAAGGGGGCTGTCGAGCTATAAAACCTTGCCCCTTGACCTAGATCTGGCATTAGTGTGTGTGGACTCCGCGCGCCGCACAACCAACAAGACAGTGACGGCAAAAATCTGGAGCGAAAGCGCCGCTAGCCAAGTCGTTCATCGCTCTTCTCCTTCTTGGTCTGAGCACACTTCACCTTGTATTTATCACGTCCACGCGCTCTGCCAAAGAGCGAAATTCTCCTGTTATAAAGCATATGACAATAAAACGGGAAGCAAAATAAATTTTGCTCGGGGATATAATTAATTTGGTGATCGTGTTCGTAACGAAAAGTGTCATTTTCTCCTGAATTTTCTTCTTGTGTGGGTGTTAAAAAAAAAGAATTGTGAAAAACCTGATGAGTTACTGTTCTCTGAAATCATAAAAATCTCCAGACTGGGGTCGTTGCCTCTCTTGTTAATTAAGAGTTGCCAACAAGATTTGGTGGTTATATTTTAATATCTGTTAAGTGTTGAATTATTCTCGGGGACCATGAACTGGGGGTGGTGGTCGATATTTATTGTGGTGGTGGCTACAGAAGTGGTTTATGGACAAACACCGACGCCTACGAGGTTGGCACAACCGGGACTTCAGGTTGCAAGGGTAAGTTACAGTTATTTACACTTCCTAACAAATTTTCGCTAATACATTGTACTTTTAAATGTCGTTTCATTGATATGTGTTATTATGTCAAATTGTTTCTAACAGTCTTTGTGCGGTGTGTTAATGGTTCAAAATCCAGTGACCATTTACGCGACTAATATTTTCTGAGATTTTATTGAACCTCATTTGACTTTTAGGCGATATCTTTAACATAAGTTAATTTGTAATTTCTAAGTATTTTAATAAAAATAAAAACAAATCAAGTACTCTGAATCCTTAACACTAACTAAGGATGTAATTCATGACAAATCTGAAGGTGCACAAAAGAACTAGTTCACAATTAACAGTGAACTCTCATTGCTGGTTCAGTGATTTCCTTGCGTGCCTTTGAATCACAAGATCCCAGGTTCGGTTCCCGGTGTAACAGCATCAAACATTTTATAGTGATTCTATTTCCACTTTGAAATGTAGATTTAATTCTATACAACCCTACAACTTTTAAAATAAGTAATACCAATAAACCAATCATTGACAAAATAAAATGCTATTCTTTACTCATATTACTATCCCCTTCAGGTTTAATTTTCTTAGTTGATAGATTGATTAATTGATATTTAACGTCTCTTTTCAGTATGCAGGGTATATGAGACTGAATCTACAGTTTAAAATAGAATATTCGAGTTTAGACTTCCACCGGAAATCGATCCAAGACCACAATAAAGAAAACACACGTGTTAGTCACTTGGATATGAAAGCACACAAGTTATGTCACATTTTTTCTCGTTTTAGTCTTTAATGTTTTAAATATGTATCTAGTTTTTTCTTAAATACATTTAGATTACTTATAACTTTCCATTATATAGATAGAAAATTAACCAATAAATCTGAAAAAAAAAGTGTGTAAACACGGATCTATAACGTTGAAATAGACAATAGTGCACAATAGGTAAGTAGGTAAATAGATATTTGGATTATTGGAGCTTAGCTTCCCTTTACATAGTGATACTGCGTGGAACGAAAATTGTAGAAAGAAATCCGAACCACAATCAGTTTCCATCGGTAATCGAACTCTCATCTTCTGCATCAAAGCCAGGAACCTAAGCAGAAACGTTAGTCTCTGGACTTTTATGTACTCGCTCATGATATTCATTATGAAAACTTTAGATAAGATCTTTGGAATAAAACAGCACTTAACTATTTTTTTAAAAACCTTTCTTTTTTCGTTTTGAATAAGCGACATTCCCTGATGTCTTGTCATCACGGACTTGTCAAAGAGTAAATTGACTGATCTCCAATAAACGAAGCATCAAAAACTTCATAAATTCAAGGAGCAAACATCAACCTGTAATCACTGAAAATATCTTCATACTTAATTTTTCGAACATAATTTCGTTTTCGGATATTTAAGGACTGGGCATCTATTTGCAACTTCCACGAGTGAATCTCTGGCTTAAAAGAACTTCCTCATAGCTATACGGTAAGCGTACGCGTCTTTGGCGCGGAAGATCCGGGCTCGATTCCCGTTGATTAGCTGATATGGTTCGGATCGCACGTAAAACTGTAGGTCCATGACCTACATAGCCACGCTGCTGAATGTGACCCTATACTCTAATCAATCCTACTTTAAAGCTACTCTGATATGACATGGCAGCAAAGTGAAATCCAAGATTCTGACCTTCAAGTTTGTAAAAACATTCGGAAATTCAAGTAAAAATAACAAATAATGGGAATAAGCAGACAAAATCCTATATAAATTTGAGTTAAACAGTTGCAACTTAATTTTTACATCTTGGTTGCCTACAAGACAAAAGTTGAAGGTGTCTTGTCTTGAAAAGACGTCGTGAATGTAATCTTTCACTTCGTCTCGAATGTAACACTATTTACAACTAGCATATGCATCCTCGGCGTAAGAGACCGACGTTTTTTTTCTCAAATCTCACATTGAGCTATAAGTCCACATTACATATAGCCTTGATGTTGAAAGGGGACGTTGAAACCCAAATTAATGGATCATTTTGTACTCTTGAACTTTCAACCAGAACAAAGTTACCTCCGGACAGTTCGAAAGGTCAGTAAATATAAATACTGTTTATCTTTTTATATAAAAAAATAACATGGAAATAATGACTACCGTACAGTTGTAGGGTAACCAAAAAGAAATATTCAAATATCTCTGCAGATTTATGTAGGATTCCGTAAGTTTGGGGAGTAGAGGTTCGGATCAATTCCTCCCGCCTGATTATGACTCTAATGCAAACAAATGTAATAAATTTGATTCTATACGACTTGAGTCACATCAGTAATTAAGTTATTAATAAAATTCTTGCATTAGAATCTTAGCAAACAATCTCATTACCTGAGTGTTCTGCCCACAAATAGATTTTTAAGCACCTTATGGACCAGGATGTGAGTAAAGCAGGATTACGGTAGCCACTTCCTTTACCCTTGTGGTTGAGAAGCTGAAGTAGCAGGATGTATTGAGAATTAGGATTAAGGAAACCTTGTTTATTATTTATTTATTTATTGAAGTTTAGTGTTCCTTTTCAACATCGAGTCTATTTGAGACATGAATCTACAATTTAAGGTGGAATCCGAACTATCGTAATACGTTCAATGTTCTCCCATTGGGAATCGAATCTAGAACCGCATAGACCAAAAGCGCTCGCGATAGTCACTAGAGCAGCAGAGAGGGCTAACAATACCACGTGCACGAAATGTGAGTAATTATATAGTAGATCTGAGTATTTTGGGTTTCATTACACAAATATTCACTTGCATATGTCAACTAATATTCCTCCGATATAGGTTCAAGTGCTCTGACTTTTGCAGTATAAATTCTGGGAGAAAACCCAATCCAAGAGGAAGAAAATAACAAATATTACGAAATTGCTTATAAGATATTATCGCAGGAATTAAAACATAAAGTTACTTCAAAGAAAGATGATTGTCACAGACTTAATTTATCTAGCTTTTCTTCCTTTGTTGAACTTTAGCGCCCTTTTTCAGCAATGTGAGACGTGGCCTTATAGTTTAAGATGGGATCCGAACTTTTGTAATGATCTCTGACCAGGAATCGAACTCAGTACCTCGTGTACCAAAGGCGTGAGCGCTAGCCACTAGATCAACAGAGGGAACTTATGAGTTTTGTTGAGGATTTCCCATCAATTGTGTTTAAGAGTTTACCGGAAAACGTTCCAGTCCTGTTGTGTTGATATATTCGGTTAAGCAAACTTTGAACATTACATGACGTTCATTAAAACCTATTCTAAAATATGGACTGGAACTGAGTCATCAACGAGGTACTTAACATGTGAGTATGGAATTATGCTTATCGTTAGACAATAAATTTTTAAATGAAGAAGATGAGAAATTGGTGAGAAAGTGTCTTTATCAATTCAGCATCTTTCTTCTCACCTACAATCTTGATCATAACTGTAATTTACTATTAAGCTTTATCGTTTTGAATTTGAAGACCTGAGGGAAAAACTGACTGAAATTTCTCAAATTGTGATTCATCATCTTGCTCTGCTAGAAAGGAAAATTAAATTTTTATTTCATTCACTTTCATCCACTTTGGAAATAAGTTGTTTTTAGTATGAGGAATCAGTAAAAGACTGATGTACATGCTTTTTTTTTTTTAATATTATATATGTTGATCACAAAAGCCTTTACACTACACCTAGAGATTTGAATCAAATACATTATCCTGTGCTGACGATAGTGTTTATTCAAATTTAAAGCACTTTGACTACGACTCAAACTCCATACTCGTCATATTCGTTGATGTTTTTCACTAACTGGCGAATATCCCAACTCCTTTGCATCATGAACCGGGGAATGTGTAAAATTTGACTTGTTGAATTTTGTGTTGCTGTTTATATCACAACAACTTGTAGTTTGTTCTCACAACGTGCAAAGCTTCCATTAAGTTTGTCTCGAATATTTTTTTCCCGTAATTCGTAAGTAAAGCAAAATTTATTACTTAACGTCGTTTTTCTCGAAATCAAGATTTTGCACATCCAGTTCTGGTACATGGAAATGGGATATTCGGCAGTTCCTAAAAACATCGATGTGAAATCTCAACGTCTAATCTGGTTCGAACGAACTACTGTATTTGAGAGAGCTTAGGGTGTTGTAGTTGGAAAGGTGTCACTCTACCAACCAAGCGATTAGGATTCCGTTCCCCTTGGGAGCATGGTATCTCAGTGGTAGAAAGAGCTTACCTCTGGTGCGTGGGGTCCCTGGTTCGAACCTCGGCTAAGTTTAGTGGTAAACAACATCGTGCCCGTGAGTTTTCTCGAGCTACTCTCGTTTCCTTCCACTTTCTCATTCCGCCAATTCTTCCATCATCATCCATTTGCTTTGGTTATCTCCGTTAACCTAAAAGACAAATCGTGAGACGTTAAATTGAAAGAAATAAAGATCCATTCGTGTAGCGGCATTCTCATTCCTCTGCGACTAATAGGTACACCACAACATATGCCAAATAGGTATTGGGGAAACTCGGGGAGTATAGGCGGCTTGGGCGTGGTGTTAAACACACAATCTCCTGTTTGTGTGGAAAATATCATAACTTCCGAAAGAAAGGAATAAGACAAAGCTGTGAAAATTAGACAGAAAAGCTAATTCAGCTCTTTCATTTCCTCATTATCAAATTGATAGACAATGATGGGAATTAACAACTTTTATCCTAAACATACAGCGGAGGAGTGTGGTAGATTTCTCAGTTTTGGTATGCAGGATATGCCAAGCCACATAAGCTCCCTCGGGAACTAAATCCGGGTCTCCTATGCCAAAGACACGTACGCTATTCAGAAAGCCACGAGGGAGTTCCACACCGAAATAAACTCTATTAATTAAGCAAAAACTTCATTGTATTGGGTCAAATGTTATAGACTAACTAAAATACAGTCATGAGCAGTGCTGATTTCAACTAGTGTCTCTTCGCTTCCGCCCCGGAGCAATATCGTGATTGTACTCAATGTAGATTACTTGTACTTTTGCTGTACTTTTCATCCCTGTATACGGAAATTCCTTCCCGGGGAAAACCTTCTAAGCTCATCGCTCGACACGAATATAATTTGTTTTGTACTGTATTTATTATTATTATTATTATTATTATTATTATTATTATTATTATTATTATTATTATTATTATTATTATTATTATTATAATTATTACTGAATTTCGATTAATATACGAAATGATTAGTGTTTTCGTCTTCTGTATGGGAGACCAGTTTTTTTTTTTTTTTTTTTTTTTTATTCCGATGGAAGTTCATGTGATTTGTATTGCTTGCTATTATGGTATTAAGTTTAGTGCTGCTGAATTGCAAGGCGCAAACTAGAAACATTGTGGTATGTACATTAAACTCTAAGCTCCTGTTTCCTGTAGCCTCGGCGCTAAAAAGGGACATTAATACTTCATACAACTAACAAATCTACATTTTGTATTAAAGAGTTCAGTGATTATAATGATATCTAAATTTCTGGAGTGTCAAAATAATGCTGCTCATTTAAATTTGGATGGAATTGCGTGAATAATCATGTTTATACATGCCTTAAATTAAGTATATGGGTAAACCTCAAACTAATAGAGATAATTCTTAATTGGTTATCACAAAATCAATAGATATCACTGTAAGACGTATAAGTAGGTTATATACGGTGACCGTTTTTAAGATGACCAGAATTTTAAGTTGTAAAAATGGGACGCATATAAATAGGGACAAAGGGTAAACCTGTAATTTCCAGATTACATTTTGAGCACCAGCAGTGTTTTTAAGTTACAAAATAAACAAATGGTGGTTATGATAACGTATTCAAAAGTCCCAGGCACGGCCTAAAATATTCCAAGGAGTGTTAGTACCCAAAATAACTCTATACGTAGTCATTTTAACGAAAGAGTGCAGAAATTGTTATATTTTGAATAACAATTACAAGACACTTCGTTCAGTTTTGCTTTAAAATGTAGTATTTAGGCATCCCGTTTGATAATCAGAAAAAATGGAACAACGGTTGGAAAAAAGTGACTTGACCCGCCTAGAACAGAATGGCTGGTCACCTTAACCATATTGAGAGATTTATGTAATAGAATCGATTATCGAATTAGATTGTTCCATTTATATACCTAACTCAGTCCCATGTGATTTCTACATTAAAGAATACATGAACTTTTTACATCATTCTTGATGATCTTTCATTTTTTTCTTTTTACAAACTAGCCACCTTTAAGAGGGTAACATCCTCTATCAGGAACAAAATTTCACGGAAACTTAGGTAAAGGTTATGGTGGCTGGATTAAATTAAATATTATTTGTATCCAGCATTATGTGAGAAAGAATTCAAAAGTGTTCGCGAAGAACATTCTAATAATGGGAATATGGTATTAACCATGTAAACAAGCACAAGAATATTATTCCAATGTGATCCAAATTTTTCTATTTAATTTTATTTTATTTTTCTCATGCATTCCGCAAATTGTCACACCTTATAGTAGTGTTGATTTATCGTACGATATTAGTTAAGAAAAGAGATCAATCAAGTCGTATGTGTGGTAATTGTGGTTCACCTAAATACCATGGTTCAATTCATTTGATCATTTTGGTAATGGTTTTTATGGTCATTCACTTGCGGTTGTCTTTCATAGTTTGGAGGAAATCATTCATAAAACTTGTCCACAATTTCTCTCTCTTTCATACCACCGTGGTTTTCTAAAATCTTCCAGAAAGATAATCAGAATATAGAAATGTATAACAAGGTTATAAGGAATAACATCATTGTGTACTAATGAGTTTGAGGTCTCATGTAGTTAAATCATTAAAGGTTGATTACCTCTGACTCACATAGTCGCGGATTCGTTTCCCGGCGAATTCCTAGAAATTTTGCTGTTGACTCGCCATTGAAAGCCAATTTAGAAGTTATTCAAATTAACAAATATGCTACTTTGGTCTAGATTGCCAGCAATAATAACATCCATACACAGGGTGTTTCAAAATAACACTGACGTTTGGGAGGTGATTCCTGACACCAAGGTAAGACGAAAAGTATAGACCAACCTGGGTGCACAAATGATTCCTTTCGGAGTTATAAGCTGCCGAAAATATGAAAAATGAACTTTAAAGGTCCATAGCTCAAATACTATGGGACCTAACGTAGTCGGGTCAAGACTTCACTTAGGAACTAGTATGTGTCCTATCCAAATATCTAAGGTTCTCAACTCCGGTATTTTCATATCAAATTTTATAGAGGGAGTTGGTGAGTACTTCCAATTAAATACCCGTAGCCAAACTCCCTATATAAAAATTGTTGCGTGAGTACCTTAGGATTCTAAAACATGAATTTTTGGATACCGCACATATTAGTTCCTAAGTGAAGTCTTAACCCGACTACGGTAGGTCCCATAGTTTTAAAGCAATGGACTTTTAAAGTTCATTTTTTCGTTTTCGGTAGCGTATAACTCCGAAAGGAAGCATTTGTAAACCCAGGTTGGTGTATACTTTTCGCCTTATCTTGATCTCAGGAATCACCTCCCAAACGTTGTCGGTGTTGTTTTGCCAATCTACACATCACAAAATACAGACAACAATCATTAATTAATAATATGTTCTTTTATTTGATTTTTCAGTGCAAAAACTACATCGCACACGATCGATGAAATTCGTTCGGCCTTAATCAAACTCAGCATGGTGGTAGTTCTTGACAAACTTAATGAGCTATGAAATATGATATATTGGCTTTTGGTTCTCGAGTTATGAACCATCAGAATTAGAGACTGGACTTAATGACATTTTCGCATAAAAATAACTCTTTATGTGATCTGTAAAACTCGTTCGATTTTCACTAAACTTGGCATACTCACAGAACTTGACGTGTATAGTAAGCACATGATATGTGTTTCCGAGTTATGGCCCATGAAAGGTGGAATTTGCACTTAGTAAAATTTCTGCAAAAGAAAAAAAACATAGAATTTTGCTATTCAGAACAAAAATACATGTGACAACCTTATTATAGTTAGCACAAAAGCAAAACCAACTTTTTTCCTTGAAGTCAAGACCACTTATGACGTTACAAAAATGTAGCTAGTTAATCAAAAAGCTAGTTGAATACTCTTTGTGCTTCTTGGTGACAGTATTTTTTGGTTAACCCTATAATTGAGGCAAAATTTGACACCTTCACAGTTTGCACGTGACCCGAATGTTATTTTGGCAGTTTTACTGCTGATAAGAAAAGTTGGTTTACTTTGTACTTCTACTGTAGTACGCTAGTGCACCTTATAAAATTGTAATGTTCGCATGTACATCCTCCAGTCCGTTATTTTATACGATAACTCTTGAACAAAAGCGAATTTTTGAATTCTGTTTCTTGCAGTGGATAGTTAGAACAATTATTTCAGCCGAGTTCGTCAATGGAGTCAATTCGTTAACGGTGGGTAACGATGACTTTAACGGTGGGTATCTTTATCCCATATCTAATACATGGAAACATGTGCTTTCGCGTGACTCTCTTTATTTGTCTTTACCAGAGTTTATTAAAAGTTGATTTGAGGCATAAGAATAAGATATTGATTACCTATGTTATAAATGCAGTGTGTATTTTTAATGAAGATTTACTAAGATCAATGAAGATTTTTTTCCGCAATAGGAAAACTTACTAATCTAGTATCAAAATGGTTCGGAGGAAAATTTTAGTAGTTTGAAAACTGTTGAGAACGGGGAAAAAATTGAAAATTGAACGAAATATTTATAGTTTAGTCACTGTTATGCTCTTTAGACAAGCATAAAATAATGAAATGAAATCTTTCAGTTTAACGTCCCACAATTATGCCCTTTAGGATAAGGAAGACGGTGGTTAAGGCAAATGAATGATTATGGAAGGATTGTTGGAATGAGAAGGTGGGAGGAAAGAGTGTACCCGAGAAAACCCACGGACACGATGTTGTCCATAACAAACTTACTTGATCGGGGATCGAACCAGGGACTCCACGAACCAGAGGTAAGCACTCTATCACTGATCTACCGTGCCCCTACGCAAGTATAAGAACAAATTTATAATGATGGAACTGTAAAATGAAAGGAACCGCAGATTGCGAAGAAAGTTCACTTTACAATCTCTTCCTACATAAAAAAAGTGTTCACTGTATGTCCTGAGATTAGTGTGCTTACAAGACGAGACATTTCTCGAGTTTCGTTGGCAAAAATAGTTTACCAAGTCTGAGATCTCAAATACTGTTTTAGTGTTACGTGAGTGTAAAAACTATAAATGGATAAAGTGATTTTACAAACAATGAAGAATATTTTATCAACGTTTGAAGATACACGAATCATTAGACAACATACTCCAATAATAAATATGGCTTAAATGTTATATCACACACTTCGTGTACTTTTCGTGACGCGGAAAGCCTGGTAACTTATAAATGAAATAAGGGGGAAATCGGGGCATTTCGTACATAATTTTTACAAAACGAGACGAGAAGGAAATTGTACAAAAATTTATGAGACGAGGCGAGAAAACCTTATTTCTCATTTCGTCTCACGTGAAAGATCTATTACTGAGCTGTCTTGAGGAAACGATGTTTGTTCAGTGAGATATCCCGTGGTTTATGTTCTCACCTTTAGTCTGGACCCATCCCTGTTATTCTCATCTTATATTAAACGAAACTTCTCAGTTCGTATAAGCCTCAATGTTGCAAAGGAAAAATAAGGAATAACGAACAAACAAACTGTGGCTCAATAGTAAAATACTTGCATCTGGCACAAAGGGTCTCTGGTTCGATCCTTGAATATGTGATTTCGTATTAGACTGCATCATGTCAGTGAATTTTCTCCAGGATTTTTTTGTATCCTCCCACTCTTTCATTTTATCAATTCTTTCATATTCATGGGGCCACGGTAGCTCAGTGATTGAGCGCTTACCTATGGTACGTGAAGTACCGGTTCGATTCCCGGCCAAATAAGTTTGTGGTGGACATCATTGTATCCGTGGGTTTTCTCGGGGTACTCCTGTTTCCTTCCACATTCTCATTCTGCTAATTCTTTCATTATCATTCCCTTGCCTAAATCATCGTCTCCCTTATCCCAAAGGGCATAATCGTGGGACTTTAAACTGAAATATTTCATTTCTTTTATATTCATTTACTTGCATTTACCGACTGTCTATTTTAACTTAGATCAGCGGCGTAGCGTAAGGGAACACCGGTATGCCCGGCATTCCCTCTTAATAAGGAAAAGCACGTATTTCATTATATATAAATTGTTTGCTTGTAATTATCACAATTATTTCCACTGCAATCTTCTGGCGCGCTCTCTCGACTTACTTTGACAAGAGGAACCTACGCATGCGCGTCGCTCAGATGCATATTTTCTGTCTTTCCTCTTGTCGTATGCTATTTTCCTCGGGCTTCCAGGCCTACTGAAAGCATCGGGGTTTTCGTCTGCTTTCTGTTGAATGCGCATGCGTAACTACTTCCATTCGCACTCCTCCTCAACCCTTGCAACCCTACATTTGCTTTAGATATACGCTGGCATATTCAAGTATTTCCAACTGTATATGTTTTGAACTAAGCTATAGTTTCTGTACAGAACGTACGAGCGCTATCAAGGAGATAGAACAAAACAGAAATGGTTAGTTAATTTCCTTTTTGAAGCAAGTCGGTTATGTAAATAATAGTATTAAAATAGTTATGCCTTAATCGTAACTAAATCCATCGTAATTGTAATCTTCATCATAAGGGAGCTCACAGACACAGGCATAAAGCACTCTGTAGAATTACGGTCACCGATCTGGTAGGACAAGAGAGCCACCACTCCCCGTCACTCGCAAAGATTGTGCCAGAGCCCTTCAGTCACAGACACAAATCTCGGGGACATAAGGGGAACATGTTCCCTACAATCTTGTCCCCCCCCAATAATCCGATTTGAGATTGTGATGATGATGATTTCTATCCGACTGCCACAAAGGAAACTAATGTCCTTTGACTTGTTTCATTTTTAAAAAAGAATCGTATTCTTTAATATTTCATTGTCATTAATTATTAGTAGTCTATTTTCAACTATTTGTTTAATTCCTGTAACAATTCCTATAATGCTATTGTGGTAATCATAATTTTGCACAGATAAGTGTAGTGTTGCTCTAAACATAGGCCTGATTGATTTTCTTTCATAGTTTTGGGCAAGTCATTATTTGTATTGTTATAAAACAAATGTCCTAAAATTTTAATGTGGATCATTGTGGATGCGTAAGTGGAACATGTCAATTATTATTATGCATGTATTCAAATTTCAGAATGTGCTCACGGCACTGAGTTGTAATACTGATATGTACCACTATTTCATCTACATCACTTGGTATATAATATATGAGTACAACAGGTTTACCTCAGAAATCTGATTTATCTACTGTAATATTAGTCTCTTCTCCCCTCCCCCCACAATAAGCCTTAAAATGTGCCCTCCTGCCGATGTTATAGAGAACTCTGCTCCCCTAATCCTCCACAGCATTTGTTTCAACTTCATAAATATTTTGAACATCGTTAAAAAAAGGAAAGGATTATGGGAACAGTCTTACCCATCCCACGAACGTTGAAGACAGATTTGCGACCTTGACTTCAGTATCTGGGTACAGAAACAGGGCCCCAGAGTTGGTTTAAGTGCTTTGTATTTACATCTTCAAATGATATATACACTCAGGCCCATATTCACGAACGGGCGTCTGAGTTCCGGACCCAAGATGACAAATTTCTAGGGGCGATATTTTTTTTGAAAGAACGAGATTGAAGCGTGGTATGTGGAGAAAGAAGCCGCCCACGAGAAAGAAATGAAGGGAACTATAATGGAAACAATGTTCATACAAAAGTGGGGCCTAGTTTCCTCGTCACAACGGTAGTGGCAAGAAGGAGCTGAGACAATTGCTTATTAGATTCTAACGTAATCCACGCATTCGCTTCTGTATGCCCCACTAGACCTCCAATTAGGGGGGTTCCCCCTAAATTTTGTATAACCCTATATTTCCATTCAGAATAGCTATGTATTGCTGCATGCAGTAGTGTTATATCGCACAAATGACTAACTTTGGCATCCCCCTTTCGGAATATCACGCTACGCTACTGACTTAGATGGCATATATGTTAAACTAAAAACGATGATTTTAATTTCGTTTGAATTCAGCGGGGCACTCGAACCAGAATAATCAGTAGTCTCCTGGAAGTTTATTTCCTAATGAACATATAACTTATGAATGCAATTCGTCCCTCTCGAGACAAAAGGGCGTATCTCATTTTCTTAACTTTCCCAGGAGACAAGTTTAAATCTTTTCTCATTATTTATTCTATCGTCTACTTTTAAAATTTAGTTTGATTTCTTTCGTTTCAGGTATAGAACTTACGAGATCAAACTAAATTTTAAGAGAATACGATGAAATAAATTATGATCAAATCTTTAAATTTGTCTCCTGGAAAATTTGAAAAAAAATGAGATACACCCCTTTTGTCTCGAGAGGGACGAATTAATACTGAGGCCTTATGAGAAATTCAGGGTTGACCTTATTGAACCCTTTTCACCATGCAATTTCGTGAGTTAACGTAAAATATACTGTATAAGTAAAGACGGTATACAATTACTGAGATATACCTTTCCAATTTTCAAGAAGGCTCACAAAACATTTTTTTTTCTGTTCGTCTGTTATAAAGAAAACGAAGTCAAGGCAACACTTGAGAACTAAAAAAAAAACCTACTAAAATCAATGTTGTATGATTTTATATCAGTTTCACACAAGAAGCTTGAAAAATGGACCAAAAAGGAAAAAAGAAGGAATTCTTCCTTCCTTAATTAAGAGAAGAAGACAATTAATTAATAGGAGATAACTATCTGATAGAGTAAAATAAGGAAGTGATATTACGATCAATCTCTCGCTGTCATATTTATTTCATTTTGAAACCATTAATAACAGTTTCTTTTTTAATCATTTTTATCATGGGTAATATGCAGACAGATAAACAATGTGTGTATATAACATATATTAAGGTCAAAATAGTGTTGTGCTGAGGAAGGTAATATGTGTTTTTTGTAACGTGTAAAAGTGTAGAGAGAGAGAGAGAGAGAGTGGGAAGATGTTGGTGACCCCTCAAGTGTGACGGAGTTCACAGCCTGATTTTCTGGAGGAGTGTGTTACTAAACCATATAAACATCTTAAAGTGCCACCGTAATATAATTCTTTCTTCTTAAAAAAAAAATAATAATACATTGTGCAAATATGCTTTCATTTATAACAATATACGGATTGTGCGTATAGATTTAATAGTTTAAAGCAACAGCATATATATGCGAATACTTGTGTGGCTTTTATATCGTTATTTCCATCTTTCGACTAAAGGAAAATAAAAGAAGGAAAATTTATCTCTATACAGTACCTTTATAATCTATCATATTCATGCGTATATGCATACTTACGTATAAACAGGCATGCATATTTCTCTACACATACATTTTCCCATGAATCATGAATTTAAATATGTAGGGTACTGTTCTCGTATATGCATAATATAAAGCTTTACGGAACTAGGTGGTATGCTGTTGCACCTTTTCTGAATTTTCGCTACAAACTATTATGTTTTTAATATAGGAAGTATTTCCTCCTTATACGATTAGCATTTTCTTATAATGGTATATATTATTTGAGTGAAGTAAATCCGGATTTCCGTGACACAAATGAAAATTTTTAGTTAAATTCTAACCAGAAGGACTCTTTTTAATGTTGTAATTTGTAAGAAGAAGAAGTCATCTTCTAAAATTTCTGTGCTTCACTGTACATAATAACTTAGATTCTACTATATCATGTTAATTCGTGTCATTTAGTGGTACTAATCTAGCGTACATTCTTTTCACACTAAATCATTTTAAGACTTTTTTGTCCCAATTTTGCTAAAAAGAGCTTTCGTAGGAATTACAATTATGCGTGTGATCTTGGATTCGAGTTCTGATGGAATTATATATAGTGCGTTCAGTGCAGGGGGGAATCAAGTACAATTTCTCGTCACTGCTTATATTTCATCTTCAAGATCTCTATCTGATGCTCTTTTCAGAGTTTAAAAGATTCACGTCCAGATATTGAAAATAGCTCTTATAATGTTTTTTTTTTTTAAACTTTAATGTTAACTTTTTGATGTACTTAAGCGAATCGTAAGAGTGTATCTTTTTCTTACAAATTTGAACTTGATTCCCTTATGCTCTGAGAAGCTCAATTTTCGTCGATTACCCTAGTTCGTGAAGCAATGGAAAATATATTTAGTTGAAGAAGTAGCGTTGTTGTTCGTTGAAGTTTAGTGTCTCTTTTCCAGCACCGAGGCTATATGAGACGTGAACCTACAGTTTGAGATGGCATCCGAATCACAGTAATGCGTTCATATTTTAAGACTCTCCCAGTGGGAAGGGAACCCGAAACCCTATGCATCAAAGAGGTGCATGCACTAGCTACTAGACCAGCGTGAAGGACAAATTAAGAGGAGGTATCAAACTCTGTTCTAAATAACCAGAAGTAATATGTTATGGTACTAAGTGCCTGCTATGCATCACAGTTTACTCTTACTTTTAGTTTTGGGTTGCACTTGTGTTAGGAGTAAAACGAGATCTATTTTTGACTCATCGTCTTCATTATCATAAGTGAAAGGTCACTTACCCCAAATTAAAAGAATCTGTGCTCGATGATCTTTGCTAATCTCTTCACTATGGTGTATGAATTATCTATTACAGTTTTATTCTTTTGTTTCCTTCCAGTAAATCTTCTATCACATCTATCAGAAGGCAATTTATTTTCAAATTGTTTCCTAACCAACTTACTTTCTTCTTTTACTGGATCTCCAGTACTTTTCTTCTTCTCTGCTAAGATTCCAAACACTTCACATTGGTTTTCCAATAATGTTTTCAATTCTTCTCCTGTACCTGTATTTCAAAGTACTTTAATCGGTTTGTGTTGATTTTTCGTAATGTCCCTGTTTTTGCTCCGTACAGTACAAGATTGCACACATAACGTTGTTTGTTATTCCTTTTTATTTTAGTAGCACAAAACACACTTTATTCTTTCTGGGAGTAAGGGTACGGTGGTTCAGTGGCAGAGCGCTAACCTCCGATGTAAGGGACCCCTGGTTCTATTCCAGGCCCTGTGAGTTTTTGATGCACAACGTCGTATCTGTTGATCTCCTCGGCGTTCTGCCATTTCCTCCTACATGTTCATTACATCAATGATTTCATATCCTGATAGATTCTATTAATCATTCGTCTCCATTATCCTACAGGGCATAACTAGAGGACGTAAAACTGGAAATTTCATTTATCCTTTCTACAGCCTCTTTCAACATCCTTGACTATGTAATTTCTTTCCGTTTACGTTTCAGTTTTTTTTTACTATAAATTTAGAAAACTATTTACTAGTTCTACTATCTTTCTTGATAGTTTCTACAGTTCATCTCTTTGGGTCCGAAGTACCATTACTTTCATTTCACATTCGTTTCGTGAGGTTCCTAAACTGTAAACAAAACTCGATTCAAACTCTATGATCTTCAAAACTATTTTTTTTTGGAGGGGAGGGGGGCAAAAAAAATATGTTTTAATATTTCGTGCTTTCGTACAATGAGTTTTAAACCTAATACGTTCAATTAAATTTCTCTGTTAAAAATAAAACAACAAAAAACTGACTTTTGTTGACACCGGTGAGTTGTCAGCTAATTGTGACACCATATGATTCGTTAACGTAATAATCAATAATGAGAACTTCCTGAAAATAATTTATACTTTTTGATTAAACTATTCGTGCTCCTTCATGGCCAAATGACTAACTCGCATGGTCCTGGATTCAATTTCCGGTTTATTTACCTCTGATACAAATTCGAGTACGGTTAGGATCTCACTTTAAACAGTAGATCACGTTTCATATAGCCGCGGTACCGAAAAGAAACGTTAAACTGTCATCTATAAACTATAACATTTTGTAAGTATAGGGTGGTAAACATCATAATAATCTACAAGGAGATTTAGTAACTTTTACAGTAGTAATAATACACATTTAAAAAAAATGGTTTTAGAAATAAGCAGCAAGTTGCATTGTTATACACAGTAGTCATCTCGGAAATTTTGTCTTCTTTCTATGAAACTAACACAAAATTAGGACGAAATACCAGCGTAGAGCAGCAAATCTTTATTTGTATGGAATATATCATTCTAAACTTCCGTATCCAAAGATTTTTGTTTTTGTTTTGTTTTACGGATTTCCATACTTCCAGGATGTCAATTGGAAGTTTTTCGCGAAAATGTTCCAAATCGAAGAATCATTTCTATACGTAGCGATATTTTATGGCAGACATATTATATATACATGCACACATACATATATATTGGTATAAAGATTGTTTATTTTCGATTTGTACTTTAATAAATACACATCTTTAAAAAATGGGTCCATCATTTATAATAACCATATATATATATATATATATATATATATATATATATATATATATATATATATATATATATGTGTGTGTGTCTGTTCTCGATGAATCCTTTTCTTTCAATGTTTAGAAAATTGACTTAAACTATCGATTTTGCAAAACTTCTCTTTGTTTCAAACAAAAACGGAAACATGACAGCAAAAATTTTCGGAAAGTGTTGCTATTTTCACTGCTACCTTCTCACTTTAGGTAGTGTATATTTATAACGAAGCGGGGTGTGTGTGCACGTGCACCTTTGCACCTCTCCTAAATCTGGCCTTGTATATATATATTGAGAAAGGCTGTTACAAACACTTTACTGATAGTTGAATATTGCGTTGTGAAGTTGTATTTTCGTTACGAGTATCTATATTTACTGCACCAGATAAGATTGTTGAGTTGGTGCTTATTGTAAACTAATTTTCTTAATAGTATACATTGTAATGTACGTGCCATGATGCTTGATAGTAAATTCCCATACATAGTTTTCGACAAAATTGACGAAAACGATTTTTTTTTTAAACATGAAAATTGGTGCTATACGAGAACCACACCTCCTATTTAAAGTGAACCTGATACTAAATTACTATATACCCCTATCACATCTTCTATTACGACACTACCAAGAGAACAGTATACACTATGAATAGAGGCAAATGGTGATACACAAATGAAAATGTACGGATCTGAAATTAGATCCCTATGAGACACTAGTATAAACATAGTAGGTAGATCTTTAAACCTAGAAATTATAAGAGGAGAATATTTGCAATTATTATTATTATTATTATTATTATTATTATTATTATTATTATTATTATTATTATTATTATTATTATTATTATTAATGTCAGTATTTAAATATGTATGAAAATAAAGTATGCTTACGCTTAAAATTCTGCAAGTAGTCTTTAAAAATAAGGACTATTGCTGCAAGAAGAATAAGTAAAAATCGAAAAATGTTTTTATATTAAAACGTAGAACAATGTTAACACGGGTACGTATACTGAGTATATGTACGAAGATGTAGTTAATGCAACCGAATCATTAATAATAAATAACATTTCAAGGTATGAGTGGTGTAAAGGGGAACATGTCTTCCCTTCTGGGTACGTCTCTGCTCATGAATGTACCGTATATCAGGAAATAGTCTCCTTGTAAGGAAAAAGAAGAAAAAAAACGAATTATAAAGAAGCATTTTTCTTAGCGATTGAACGCTGCCTGCTAATTCGCAAAGGCACCAATACTCACTTAGTTGCGCGTGGGAAAAATGTGTTCCCGTTTTCCGAATCTTTTGTCTTTTCTTCGTGACACTTCATTCACTTTCTTACGAAGGAAGGGAGTTATTCCCCCTCCCCCATCCATCAATCCTCACTGTTTTCCCTTTTCTTTATGACTTTTTGTTTTCCAAAAAAAGTTTTTAAAAAATCAACACATTATCTACGTACATTACAAGCTCTAAGACTCCCAGTGAAGGGAACTGCTCAAAACACAATGTGTATGTGTGTGGTAATTTTTTGTTTCCAAGAAAGGAAATTGTACACATTATTTACCTTTAAATTAGAAAAATTTAAATTCAGTTATAGAATAATCTTTATCTATTAATCAATTGAATTAATGTGCTATTTCTATCTACGAATATGATCAAAACAACATCGACAACGTTTACAAAGTGATTCCTGACACCAAGATAAGATAAAAAATATAGACCAACCTGGGTGCACAAACGCTTCCTTTTGGAGTTATAGGCTGCCGAATATATATATATATATATATATATATATATATATATATATATATATATATATATATATATATATATATATATATATATATATATATATATATATATAAGGTCCATAGCTCCAAAGCTGTGGGACCTACCGAAGTCGGGCCAAAGCTTCACTTAGAAACTAATATGTGCCCTATCCAAATATTCATGTTTCAGAATCCTGCGGTACTTCCACTACAATTTTTATAGAGGTAGTTGGTGAGTACTTCAAATTATATGTCCGTAGCCAAACTTCCTCTATAAAAATTGTTGCGTGAGTACCTTAGGACTCTCAAAAAAGTGAAGTCTTGACACGACTGCGGTAGGTCCTATAGTTTTGGAGCTATGGACTTTTAAAGTTCATTTTTTCATGTTTTCGACAGCCTATAACTCCGAAAGGAAGCATTTGTGCACCCAGGATGATCTATACTTTTGTCTTATCTTGGTGTCAGGAATCATTTCCCAAACGTTGTCAGTATTGTTTTGAAACACCATGTATATATTAGTATAATCTTATTTTTACAACATTGTTTTGTTCTAGTGTATAGTGTTCATTCAAACAAAAATCTCATGTATGTTGCTAGATAAAATGTAAAAAAAAAAAAATTACATTAGCTTCTTATTTCTTTTCTCATTTAAAAACTTTACTTTCTTAAATGATACAATTTATAGTAGATCTCATTTTATCTTTTGAATTACTACTTAGGTAAAATGCAGGCTGCAAAATGCAGTCCTAGTAGACCAATAGTGTCCGAGATCAATTAAAATTAGAAAACTCATCAAATGGTCCTATTTCTATATAGAAATAGCTGCATCAAATAGAATGTCTTTGATCCATCAGTCTGCTATCATTTTTATTTGTCAGCTACAATATTTTTGCTTCTTTCCACGCATTCCGTATGAAACCAGACGTAACATTTCAAACCTTTTGATTATATCGCGGTTTTCGTGATCACGAAAATCCTATCTAAAGAATATTTTTTAGATCATTCTATTTATATAATGACACACTTGAACGTCCCCATCATCATCTTTAGTATTTTCTTATCTAGTACACTTGCTGCGGATTGGAAAGCTTTTATGTAATTTTGTTTCGTTTCAAATCAATTAAAAAAACAGCATATAAATTTTATTTCAGAATGATCTAGATGAGGAGGGTGACGTATTGAGAAATTCATGTGCACAAAAAATTGGTATATTTGTACACATATTAGCTTTGCCTTTCTGTTTTGAGTACGGCAAGGATTTAGGCACAAGTTAGTTGTACGTAAGAAATGAATTCATTTTTTAAAAAATCTAAAAAGCAACTTAAGATAACAATTTGTAAACGCTTTAATTTTCTGGACAGGACGAAGGGACAGAATGGCTTCAGAATGATTCTTATGTATAGCTTCACATGGTCACATTCCATACAATGTAAGCACGTTATTATATTAATGTAGCCGCAATCCAATAATTCTAAACTAAAACCATAAAATTTTAAACTTTATTTGGGAAGACCCATATAATTTTGAGTGCCACGACCTCTCAACGCCCAATTATGTGCCACCTCTGACTCCCATTCTATGTTTTTTTTTTTTAAATGATAAGCAGAAGTAATAGAAGAAATATGATTGATATTAAAATAGACCCCGATTAATCCTTATTTTGTTACTAATTATTAAAGTTTTAATGTCAAAAGTATTTCTTGTACCATGATTGATTGTAATTTTACGATAATGTAATTACAGCATATTTGTCACATTTCCATTGTACTTTTATGAAATATCTTATAGTATACTCTGATAGTATCTAAATTTGCAACAGCTATAGGGATATATTGTTTACAGCTCTTTAAACTGTCTTGCAACCAGTGGCTGTTCGTCAGAAAAGTCACATCGGTAAAAATTAAATTTTTAGTTCATGAAGCTCATGTACTAATACTTGTATAGATTAGATGAATAGTACTGCTAAATATGTACACTCGTGTCCAAAATGATTGTCACATATCTATAACTGTCTTCTTGTAAGAATATAATTTGATAATGATTTTTCAGGGTACTTTTAATACTGATACTATGTGTATTATCGGGAAATTTATATTTGTGGTAAATTTCATAGGAAAAGAATTATAAGTACGAAAATTAGAGTGAGTAAAACAAGATGTTGCTAATGGACAAGGAAGTTTTATTTTCGTTTTATTGTTCTTATTTACTGCTCTTTTGACATGAAATTTGCCACATACATGTCTTTACCGATTATACACATACTAACATTATAAGAAATACCGGGCGAATTCGTTATCAAATTATGTTCCTACAACAACATATTTATCGAAATGCGACAATAATTTTGGACACGAGTGTACCACTTCCCTCAAGTGCTGTCTCTGCTTGCAACCGCCGTTAATTCTATCAATACACTGTGCCTACGGGAGCAAGTGACAAGCTTATAAAATAAAAGTCCAGTGTTGAGTATGGCTCTTGTAGGGAAGAAAAAAACAATGTATTAGGCAACTGGTCTGAGGTGAACCAAAAACTGGACGTACTCGAAAATGTTGGGAAATGATTTTCTTAGCTTAACGTTGCAAGAATATGCCCTTTAGAACAAAGGAGACAGATTATTAATGAAAGGGAATGATTCTGAAATTACCTATTTTGTACTCTCCAACCGGAAATCGAACCCAGGACAATGTATACAAATGAATGCGCGCTAGTCACGAGACCAGTGGGAACAGCCCAGAAACATAGTGTTTAGAAGAATAGTTTGCTATGTATAAATTTGCTGTGGTTAAGTTAAAGATGTTTTTGGCTAAGATTTCAAAATTTGTGAATATAATTGTACTTTGATATCATTTATGATGAAAATTTAATACAATAAATTGATGATATTCAGTATGTTTAAAAAGTGAAGTTATTGGAGCAGAGTATATGCAGTATGCACTGCATATATATATATATATATATATATATATATATATATATATATATATACAATAATCTGCAATTAAGCAATGGAATTAAATGCTAATCATAATGTTCGGAACAACTATATTTTACGTTAAACACGATTTAATGCTCCGATTCACTGCTCTGATTATTTATATGTGATTTGATTACGTAATTTATTACTGAACGAATCCCAGTAATTGGAAGAGTGAACGAGAACAACATAATATAATAGAACATTAACTATTATTCAATAAATTTACAAATTATGCATATCCTCTAGAATGTAGATTCACTTCAGAATCAGTTTAAATAGTAAACAAAAATAAATTAACACAAAGTAACTGTAATATTGAAAGCTAGTGTTCCATAAATCCTTCTAATATCTATACAATATGCCTATATTGTAATCAGTAAAACAAATAGACTTATTCCAGAAGAGAATAACAACTATAATATATTTCGTAATTAAAAACAAATTAAATAATATATGAACTAAAAATTAAAATTCATCTTCATTCATAGTACAGTAGGCCATTGATTATCCAGTCTAATGTGGCGGATAAAAAAGAAAGAAAAAAACAGATAGGCTGTAATTCTATAATTACTTACTTCTTGTCTCACCCATACCGTTAACAACACACTTCATATATATATTCTTATTCAAATTTTCTGACAACTTAGTACAGTCCAGTATTTTTTATAAAAGTTTGATATGCATTAAACTGTACGTTCTAAAAAATATTACCGGAAAAGAAAGTCCAAAAATGAAAATATTGTACACATTTTAAGATAAATTTTACAAGTATAATGTCTAACTTAATTGGAGGAAACGTAAGGTGATGTACACTGTACATACATACAATTTTAAAATAAACAAAACACCAACATAAAACATAAGACTAACTTTTTAAACAAGTGTGTTTCGCACACAGTATGAAACAGTAGTAGACTTCCATACTATGCGAATTCAGTACTCAAACTTGAAGTTGGTTGCAAGAGCAAAGATAGCACTGCTTCTCAAACTCTGAATTTATATTTGAAAGCCATTACTTGCCATCCCTTATTATTTATGTTCTATGCCGATAGAGGTTGAAATTTAAAAAAAATCGTTAATTTGTACCACTTCCGGGTTGAATTGAGGGTTAAGGGAGCGGATACAACCTATTCTTGGGACACTAAATCGATTGCAGAAATCCGCTTCTCAATACCTTTTAACTACGGTATTTCCTCTATGAAAATCAATATTGAAACCGGAGTAAATTTCAATCACTTTCGGTTTCACTAGAGCGTTAATAGAAAAGGTTGAACTTATTCTTGCGAAGCTGGATCGATGGAAAAAAAATCTCAATAGCTTCTACTGTTTTTGCTCTGAGGAAACCAATATTGAAACCGGAAGTAACAGTAAATTTCAACCACTTCTGTTTGTGGTAGAGTGTTGTGTACAGTCATGATACGCTATTTTGAGATGCTGAATCGTTTGCAAAAAAGCGATTCTCGCTATCTGTTACCGTTTTCGTTCTGTGGCAATAAATGTTAAAACGAGAAATAGTTAACTTGAACCACTTCCGGTTTGAATAGAGCTTCAACTGAATAGATGAAATCTATTCTTGGGAAGTTGAATTGATTGCAATAAATCGCTTCTTGATATCTTTTACAGTTTTTGCTAAACGGAAATTAGTATTGAAACCGGAAGTAATAGTAAACTTAAACCACTTCCAGTTTAGGTAGGAAAAAAACTGCTTCTTGCTACCTGTTACTGTTTTTGTTCTATGGAGACAAACGCTGAACTCGGAAATCGCTAATTCGAACCACTTCTGATTTGTATAGAAGGTTAACGGAGGAGATGAAACCTATTCCTAGGACGCTGAATCGATTGCAAAAGATCACATCTTGATATATCTTACCGTGTTTGCTCTAATATCTGTTGACAGACGGACGGACGGACGGACAATCCCGTTCTGTAAGATTTCTGACTCTTATGCATAGCATAGTTTGGAAATCTGATAAATGATTTCAACTTATTTTTGTTATTCATCGATAAATCATCACACAAATGTAAAAAGATAGGCTCAAAAGAGTCAAAACATATAGGTTTTAGGCTGGACAGTCGCGATCCGGATAGTCGAGAGTCTACTGTATTTTATATTATTTTTTAAATTTCTAATTTCTAAGCAGAAGTCCAATTGAATGTTTAGTTTGACATTAGAAAAATCCATGGTTTTGATCTTGTACTTCACCAGTAAATATGGTTGTATTTTTATGTTCATCGTATCAAAAATTACTTTTTTTGGTATTTCGTTAGAATATCCTTTAAGAATTCCACCACACAAAGATAGCTGTTAAGCGCTTTAACAGGCAAAATTAAGTATCCTTTAGGCAAACATATTTAGTGATTGATTACTTATTTCATATGTTACCAGAAGAGCACTAATAAAATATTGCTATTAAATATAACTAAAGAACTAATCATTTTGCAGCATCTATTCAGATTGAGAGAGAATGAGCCGTTTGACGAATTATAAAGGAACTTATACGCTAACTAGAACCGGAACTGCCTAAATACAAAAATGATTGTGGAAGAACTGTAAATTGAATAGGGATGCGCACGAAACAAGATTTGTGGCTGTCTCGTCTCGAAAATGTACTGTAAAAGTGATGTCTCAACTTGAAAAATGCATATTTTTCTATTGGAAGAGCCATGTCTCCACTCGAATTTTGTCAGGAAAATCCTGTCTCGACTCGTCTCGTACGCATCCCTAAAATTGAAGGAATAAAACAGTGTTTCTTCTAATTTATAATAAAACCACTACTTGAAATGTAATTACACATTAATTTCCCCTCCCCAAAATTATTTCTATCTACAACTGTAACGATCTTACTTTCTTCGGTATGCTGTCAATGCTGTCATTATAGAACTTTTATAATGTAGCTGAACATCAAGGCAAGAACAAATATAACAAGTTTTTCTTTCAGATTTTTTAAAAGTACAGATTGTATATGGAATCAACGAGGTGTAATGGTACGTAGGTTCCTGGGCTTAATCGACCATACGTTCTCGTAACAGGAAAGTGTAGACCTAGTTGTTGGCGGCTGCAGATCACGTAACAGTAATATAGCGTACATGTAAGTGTTTAGCCCAGATTTCCCGCTGTGGCATATATGCAGCTCAGCAAGAGAAAATGACCTGTGCTCGATACTATAGATGAAGCATTAAGTCAAATGCGAAACACTAACTGCTTTAGATTTTCTGAGATTTTCGACTAGAAAAGGCAGGGAAATTTTGAAATCCCATAGGAGTAAGGAAAGAGTAAATGTAATTTTTTTCCCCTGGGTGGTCCTTATGTGGGGACTATTGAATAAAAAAATATTTAGGAAAATAATGTATCAGAACTGGCAATATACGGTATGTATAGTCTTCTTAGATGGTGTAACCTTTATTTTTAAATTCCAAAATTTCGAGACACCATATAGAGGGTTGCAGACACACTGGTTGGATGAGGCTGTCTTAGGGATAGATCGCATTTTTAACATTTTGACTACGTCTGTGACTACCTTGGATAAATTTATATGTCGAGGGAATCCAAGTGGATATACGTCGAAAGACAGTGTTGCCAAAAGTATCCATTTGGATATTTTTTGGTTATGTTGAAATGGGAAAAACATTATTTTTTTAAAGGTTTAGCTGAGGGGCACAGTGGCTCAGTTGTAGAACGCTTACCTCTGATGCAAGGGGTCCCTGGTTCGATCCCCGGTCAAGTAAGTTTGTGGTAGACAACATGGTTTTGTGGGTTTTCTCTGGGTATTCCCATTTCCTTCCACATTATCATTCCACTAACTATTTCTACATCACTCACTTACCTTGATTACCCATCTTCCTTAACATGAAAGGCATATTCGTGGGACGTTTTTATATGAAAGATTTGGTTTAATTGTTTGGTAATTAAGAAATCATGTACAATTGAGGAGGTGCACTTGACACTTGAAGGGTACACTTGGCACCTGAGGATTGCATCGCTTTTTCCGTAAGGTATGTGGAGCTTTCAAATGGATACCCTTGCCACGGAATATGCAAATGATAACCTCCTTGCTGAGGGTATCCAATTGGACATCTTGCATGCAAATAAAAATACTTCCAATATAAGCTAGATTATTTAATTTGTATCGAAAGTTACATTCTGGGTCTACTACTAATTTCAAGTAAAATGGGGGTAGGCGCGAGTGCCTTAGTGGTAAAGCCTTTACCTCGCATGTGGAGACCCTGACCAAGTAAGTTTGTGATGGACAACATCGTGCTCATGAGTTTTCCTCGGGGTACTCCCGTATCCTACTACATTCTCATTCAACCAATTCTTCCATCATCATTCACTTACATTATTCTTCTCCATTATGCTAAAAGGCATAATCGTGGGACGTTAAACTGAAGGATTTGATTTCATTTTTCAAGTAAAATATGTATAAGAAAAATATTGACATACGAGAAGTGTCAGGTTTTCCATTGCAGGCGTTACGAACATGATGGAAGGGGTCCATATGGATATCGTCAGCCCCAAAGTATTGATTGATACAAGAATAAAATTGGTAATGTTTTACTTTAGAGAAACAGGTGAGAGAGGAATGTTACAGATCAAAAGCAGTTGAGAATGCTCTAAGAGAACGAACTTAAAAAGAATGGAGAGATGGAGCGGGAAGGATAACTATCATTGTTCCTAGATGTAAATCATTTTATCCGCGCCTTGTTCTGTTTCTCGCAAAATATCATCTCTCTATGACTTATAGTTTCCGAAATATGGCTCCTTAAATCTCCCTAAATTCGAACTTTTTGGCCAATATCTGGGGAGCAGTGGCCAGTTGGCCAGTATCCAGTTGATCAGTGGCCATCGGTTACTGTGTAGTACCAAAATGTTCAACATCCTCTTAATTATTGATCAATACCAATATGATTTCTCTGTGACTTATGGTTTCCGAGAAATGGCTCCTAAATTATCTGGAAATCTGCAATTTTTATTTTTTTATTTATTTTATTTTATTTTATTTATTTATTTATTTATTTATTTTTGCCAATATCACGGGAACAGTAAGTCATAGAAAGATGATATTGCTGTTGATCAATACCTAAGAGGATGGTAAATATTTTGGTACCGGTATTAATTGGTGGCAACTGGGCAAATCTGTAACCAGTTGGACAGTGGCCACCGGATACTATTTGGTACCAAAATATTTATCATCCTCTTACGTATTGATGAACACCAATATGGTCTCTCTATGACTTACGGTTCCCGAGATACGGCTTCTTAAATCTCTGAAAATCGGCCATTGGCCAATATATCGGGAACGGTAAGAGTGACGCGAAAAATTTAATCACTTTCTCTGATGGTTTTTGATGCTCTACCGAATGCAGGGTTTAAAATTAAAAAGAAAAAAAAACAAATAGCAGACATACTGAAAGACAGACAGACACACAGACATAGAGAATTCCGTAACGAACTTTTTAAGTTCGTTGTAGATAATATAGACGACAATCTAATAGAAAATGCAATTGTTATGTTGGGTCAGTGAACCTCCTTAGCACGAACCCTGGTTCAAAACGACTCCTAGCATTAATTCTACTCCTATTAACGTTACTGCTGATGGAAACGTAGTCACAGTAAAAAAGAAATAATTGCGTCCCAACGGTGTCCTGCTCACCAGACCAAAAGATATTTATTTCTAGCAGCTGTCCAAGTGCGTTCCTGTTACTTTCTTCTTGCATTCACATGTAAAACAGAGTTAGTATTTTGAGTCGGAATGAGAGAACTGGGCAAATATTTACAATGAATTCTATGTCATTACCGTTTAACGAAAAAAAAAAAATCCAAAGATGAAATATATATACTTATCAATCGATATATCTCACTGAGGAGAACAAAATGATATGCATTAAGGTAAAAACTCATGCGTAGTTTTCGACAAAATAAGAAAAAACTACTTATTTTGAAAAAACTTAAAAATTTATGCTGAACAAAAACTACGCCAACTATTAAATTGAAATTGATACTGAAGTATATCCTTAAGAAGTTCTTTATTTTGACACTAAAGAGGACATTGCGTTGTATGATTAATGAGATATAACCCCAAAATAATGATTAGCTCTTAAACTTTAATCTTTGTCTAATTAAAGTTCTGTTAGTCGATAGATCACATCATGCTTTACAAGACGACATGCTGAAGGGTAATTTTTCATGTGTAGAGTACAAGAAAATAGGCAAAAACGAACTTTTACGAACTCTAAAATGTAAATCGTTTGTTGCCAATTATAATTTGTAGTGTTTCTAGAACAGAGTGTTTGTATATTTATGTACTATATATGTTTTTTTTTAATCGCTCTTAGCTATTAGACCGTATCTTCTTTTAATGGTGACAGACACCCAACTAGTATTGACACCTGTACTCCTAATAGTTTCGAACATAATATTTATAAAAGAAAACTGTAAAACTGGCCGCCTCTGTTATTTGAACTTGAAGGATTTTCTAACACTTGGAAACGCTATTAATTATCCATTTATATATATATAGTTTCAGATACAGTAGTTTATTTGCTCACTTTACACTGAATCGTGTAACAACAGTTTAAGAAATAAACTAATAAATACACACATACAAAAGAGAATATCAACTAGGAACATTTAACATCAGTTGCTACCGGAAGTTTCTATTACACGGTATCACAATTGTACTGTCAAGAGGATGATTCTTCATTTTCCAACCTCATTCTTCTACTCCAGACTTTTATATCTAAATCTAATTCCGTATATAAAGGAATAATTATTCTCCAGACCCGGACTAAAAATGTATGTGGCCCCTCCTGACTTCGCTTAATTTATCTCTGTGAAAGTACAATAGGGAAGTTAAGGAAATCCACATCGTTCTACGACATCAACTATGCCATGACTTAATTTTTCTGCAGGATTGGGACTGGGTATTCTATAATTACATGAGACTGCAGAACATTTTCATTCAACGAGAAAATATGAATCACGATTCTCATGCTCTATATTCGATCTTTTTTGTAAAATTGATTTATGCTAATTTATTAAAACGGTGGATGTAATAAACAAAGGAGTTTGTTTCATATTTTATCTTATGATGATGGTTGTATCTTATATGATACTTTTTTTAGATAACCAGTTGAGATTTTGATCAGAGTGGAAGCCCCGTCCACCAGGAAGTCTGGGTCTACAGTCCCCCCCCCCTAAGCTCCTCCCCTAATCCGGCCTTGCTGTTTTCAAGTAATGCAATTAAGGCTATTCACAACGTAGAAGCAAGCGCAACTTATTTGCTACTTATAAAGCAGTAAATTCTCAGCAGTGTTTCTTCCAGCCATACTACAGAAGGGACGAACTTTCCCCTTGAAGTTAAATTAAATTGCTCTTATATGTCACTTTCATGCTGAGCACTCCTTTAGTAAATATTGTCCTGGTGCAGCCCTCTCTCATCTATATCTTCCTCCTTCCCCTGCAAAAAGAATTCTGGAAGAAAGTCTTTTTGGGGGGGTTAGAGTCCCACGATTGCGCACTGAGGGAAAGGATATGATAATGATGAGATAAATGGGAGGAAACGTGAGAATCCTGAGAAAACCCACACACACTCGCATTTGGTGGGAGCTGGGATCGAATCAGGGACTCCACGCGCCAGAAGTGAGCGTTCTACCATTAAGCCACCACGACGCTTGGAAGAAAACCTGATTCTCAATGGTAATATGAAGTTCGCATTGTTTCTTTGTCATAGAGCTCCTTCGTGGCTAAGCGGTTAGCGTACGCGCCTTTTGCGTGGGAGATCCGGGTTCGATTCCCGGCGGGAGCTCATGTGGTTCGGATTCCACGTTAATCAGTAGGTCCACGTCTCATATAGCCTCGCTGCTGAAAGGGACGCTAAACTAAAATCAACTCAACTGTTTCTTTGTCATGTCAATGTAATGATATTCAAATTCAAGATTCATGTCTCATTTTGAATCTTGAATTTGAATATCTCAATGTTGAAAAGACACGTTAAGCACCAAGACACACACATACACTTTTGTGACTCGGATAAGAGATGATATAAGAAACTTGAAATGTTACATGAGAAGTATTTGTCTTCTAGTTTTCGTTTCATGTTTTGTAGATTTTGTTCTCTAACATGTTTTGTATGGATATAGATTTAACATTATTGTATCGTATACTTTGATAAACTTCGAGTGAGCACGGTGTCCAAACAGAGTCACTCACGTGATAAAACACTTTTCTTAAATGATAACTAAGACCTTCGAAATCTACTCTGGAACTGAATTCTGATATACGCAGATTCATTCTGAAATATTTGACAACAGCATGTTTACGGTGGGAATGTAAAGTTCTGTTGCTAACTGTATGTATATGCTAAGAGATAACGCTAATACCACAACCTACCCAACATTAGTTGTCTCAAAATATTACACGGATCAACTCAATATAGAAAGCATTTTAATTATCTTCAAATTACTAAAGCATAACTCTTAAACATTAATATATTTTTTAAAACAGTTTCACATTTTCTATACAACCAAATCGAAAAAGGATTTTAAAAAATAGAATGTTGCACTAATCACTTGACTTTCTACCCAGGATACACATTTCCAAATGTGAATAATTTTCTTTCAGATACATGAAAAATATTGGTGTAGATGAAGAAAAGCGAGGCACATATTTAGAAAATTTACATACATGAATTTTATAGAGACTGTACTGCGAATAACTAAAATAATGAGTTAGAAATAAAACACATTACCATGTAATCTTTAATAAGAAAGAACTGCTCATAGTATTCACACTCTGCACCATCTTATATGCATTTTCTTAAGGGATTTTAAATTACATTGACTTTAAATAGTGCCTGCCTCAGCGTTCATGAAGTCCTAACTCTTCGTGCTAATCGCCTGCCTGAGCAGCACGCACAAAAGGCGTCCATCTTTGACTTTGGGCTATGAAAAACATCCCTTCGTGTAAACAAGGCATTAAAGTGATTTTATCCAAAACAGTGTATGTATAATTATTTCCATTATCTTCATCCTGAATCAGCCAGTAGAACGTGCGTAGTAATAAAATGTTAAATTCACTTATAGAATAATACTTCTAAAGGCATTAGAAGAGTTTTAAAAAAGCGTTAAGTTCATTATACACTCACCAGCTCAGCCAAATCATTATGACGCCCACTACTTCTTGAACGAAGTCGTTGGGCTGACATAAGACACACGAGGCACAACAAAACTGCTCGCAAGATGCTCACAGGAATCTCACTCGATCAGTCAGAGTGCTGCTTGTACGTAGAATGAGGAAAGCCGGGAACATGTCAGAGTTTGATAGGGACAAGATTGAAATGGTCAGACGGCTGGAAACGATCATCTCGGAAACAGCTCGACTTATTTTCGTGAGCTACCATGGTTAGTGTCTTCCAAAGGGGGGAAATGGACTTTAAAACCCGTACCAAACGACAAGGCGTGGTGCCACAATTCATTAAAGATTATGGACGTCGTAAACTGTCGCGGATAGTACAACAGGATAGAGCGCAAACTGTGGCACAATTAACAGCAGGCTCTAGCAGTGGACAAAGTACGAGTGGTTTGTGTATATATTTCAACGTACACTGTTAGATGTTGACTTCTGCAGCTGACATCCCACATGTATACTAATGTTAGCCGAATGACATCGTCGATTATGTCTGAAATTTGCACGTGTTCATCGTCGTTGGACCGGCGAGCAGTGGCACAACATTGCATCGTCCGATGAATTACGATACTGCCTTTTCACATCGATGGTAGAATCAGAATCCATCATCTTCCAGGTGAACCACTATTGGAGATGTGAACAGTAGGGCGACTACAGGTTGGTGGAGGCTCCATTATGATTTGGAGAAGCTTCATATGGTCATCCATAGTCCCAATAGTGTCAGTAGTATATGTGGAGGGCACCATGACGGCTCATAGTTATCAATAATCCATTGGTGATTATGAACATCAATTCATGAGATTCATGTTTTCACCTGAGAATGCCATCTTTCAGCAGGATAACGCTTGTTGTCACAAAATCAATGTTGTTCTGTAATGGTTTGAGGAGTACAATGATAAATTTTAATTGCTGCAAATGTCTACCGAACTCACCCGATCTTAATGCAAGTGAACATCTTTGTGATGTCATTGAACGTCATTGATCCGAGCTTATCGCCCGCTCTCCTTCGTATTATTTGCATGATTTAATGACGTGTGTGTGTGAAGATTTGGTGCTACATCTTCCAACTATATACCATGGCCACATTACTTCCATGCCAAACCACATTGCTGCTGTACTGCGAACCAAAGCTGGACATAGCACGAAATTATTATATTTAAAATGGAATACTAATACTTTATTCTTTTTGAGTCAGATATAGTCGAAGGCAGCCATGGCTCAGGGGTAGAGTGTTCACCTCTGGTGCATGGGGTCCGTGGTTCAAACCCTGCTCCCTCCAAGTGAACTTTGTGGTGGACAAACACCGTGTGTGTGGGTTTCCTCGGGGTTCTCCCACTTTCTTCATTCCACCATTTCATTCATTTCTCATCATCACCGTCTCCTTTAGCCTAGCCGACATAACCGTAGGACGAAAAACTCAAAGATTTCATTTCATTTTTTGGAAGATAATTTTTTAATAAGTACAGAGTAGATAAAAAGTCTAGAACCATAGGGAAAACTGATGAACAGTAGACTATCTTTATGCAAAACTGTCCCACATGTCTTATTCCAAAAACATGTATGATACTTCCTCATATTTGCGAAATACCACATGTTTGTCCAAATATTAGGTTGTCTAAAATGTATTGAGCCTTTGGAGGCCAATATTGAGAATGGATTTATCCTGATTTGAAAGTAACATTATGAAATTACATATGAACTATTTTGTTCGATAGCATTCTGCAATATTTCCGGCAGTACTACAATTCGGTCGCTATAGAATTTCTGTGGTTCCTGGTCAATACTTCTGTCACGTAGTTTCCAAAGGCCTACTTTGAAACTAACGCAATACCATTCAAGAAGTTCTTCAGAGACCAGAACAAATGACAGTCTGAAGCTGTCAGTTTCGAGCTATACGGTGGATGCATTAAAACATCCCAGCCAAGATATCTGAATTTCTGCCGCATCGTTAAAAATATATGCGGTCTTGTGTTGTCAGCGTGCTATATGACACCTTTTATGTTGACCAATTCTAGCTGTTTGACTTGCTGGGTGCACTCGCACTAACTTTCTACGGTACAGATTCAAGTCTACCGTTCTGTCCGACAGCAACTGCTTGTGCTGGATGATGTGCTTCTAATCCCCCCCAAACGCACAGTATAACCTTCCTGGGCGTCAGTTTATTTTTCCCACAGATGGTAGAGCTTCTTCTCACTTTGACCACCATTTTTCCGTACATTGTTGACGTAATTTATCCATTTTTCATCACTTATGATCAACCGCTGCGGAAATGGCTCGAGCTCATTTCATTTTAATGCAAATTCGCAGGTATAAATTCAATCAAGTAAGTAATTTTGAGTCAGATCATGTGACACTCAAACGTAATGCTTCTTGTTGTATTCAGCTTTCTGCAAATGGTCATGGATGTTTAGATTCTTGGCAACTACTTACATGCTGGTCCTGTTTCACTTTTGCCAGAATAACATCCACTTTTGTTGTGGTAAATCGCCCACCTCGAAGAGAATCTCGGACATAAAAAAATTCAGAACAAAAGCCACTGAACCATCTACTGGCTGTCGCATTTGATAACGTGTCTTGGAGATAAACAACGCAAATTTCTTCACCGGCCTGTACAGTACTTACACGTTTATTTAAATGAAATTGTAAAATGCATTGCGGAAAGTTCGCTTATCTTCACGGCACAATGCCTTATGTTTGATTATAAGAATTCCAACTCTTTTCGCTCATCTACTAGTTTCAACTGCCAGTTGACAAATCACGTTAGGCCTGATTCTTGCGACTCATATACTCTAAGATTTGGGACTCTAACGTCATCTGGTGCGCAAAAGACTCAATACCTTTTAGACTATCTTCTCTATCTTCAATATGAACAGCCCAGGGCAACCAATACACTATTCATAATCATCTACAACGTAAATTTCCACGTATATACCTTCATATTTTGAAAGATTCCGATATAACATTCATATGATCGAGGTCAGGTGATCGAGGTCAAATTTATTCACGCGAAGACAAGTTGGAAGTATATTTTCATTTTTTTTCTGAATAAATATATTTCCTTTAAACAGTAGTACATTGAATCACTTATAGGGAATTAAGATATATGGACAATACTTAAGAAAGTGGAAAAATATTTCCTCAGGTAAAGTGAGAAGCATCTTTATACTAAGTATCTTTATACTAAGTAGGAAATAATTTTGTTTAAAATATAATACTTAGAATTAATAGCAGGTGGTCCACATACATAAGATAAACAGCAACATTAATATCAGTACCACACATGAGTATCAACATTATATCACTACGAAAATACGCGTACAACATAACAGTAATAGTAACAATTTTGTTTCTGTGTCCCTGGTTCGATCCCAGCTCGTGCCGTGTGAACTTTGTGGTGGACAAACACCGTGCTCGTGGGTTTTCTCGGGGTTTTCCCGTTTCCTCCCACTTTCTTCATTCCACCATTTCACTCATCTCTCATCATCACTGTCTCCTTTAGCCTAACCGGCATAATCGTGGGACGTGAAGATTTCATTTCATTTTTTGTTTCTGTGTTACTACTGCCTACACACATTTTCGTTTCCAACATCCATCTCATCGTTGTTCTCATTACGCGATGTATGCAACCCACCGCGCAGTGCTGTCTCGCTGGCTGTCTATATGAACGGCGTTTGCATCCTTCCTGTGTGTTATCCCATCTTCGGGCATTGAGATAAATCTGCGTCTCTTTCGCATACGGGCAACATATGCACCCAAACCAAAAACACGTATTTTCTGTTTTCGTTTCTTCTTTCTTCCTGCTCCTTATCACCCTTTTCGCTCATTTCCATAACACATTGTGACAATGTTGTACACGTGATTGGTCCATTTTCGGATGTTCTGCTCTCTTCTCATGGGTGCGTTCTACCTCATTGAATTGCGTCGAGTACGGGTAGTATTTCGTACATTTAACCTTTTCCGATATCTCTTCTCGTTCTCGCTATATTCCACATAATCTCATTTTGACCCTATTTTAATGCCCCTATTTGACCCTTTCAATGCGCTTGTTGGCCGATATAAAAAAAAATACATGTCGCTTCTTTTTCAATGTTCTTTATGTCTGTGCAATCTTATCACAATCGGTGTGTTACACCTGGGTACCCTGCCTTGTTAGATTAAATGGGAAAACCATGTTATCTCTGTGAATTAAATTTTGTAGAAAAATAAGTTGTTTTCATCTCCATGAATCAGAAGCTATGGTTAAATTGTGCTATAGTGTCCATCAACCGGTGATAAAATTCGAATTCTTAATACTTAACGATTCCGTTCTATTTTTCAAGACACTTAGACTTACAATTAGAAATTAGACTTACTTAATTTCAATGTAAGTCCGGATTATGCAACCCTCTTTGCATTAATTTTTATGAGCTAACATATAGACCTACATACCTATACATAATCTCTCTTATTCTCATTCTCCCCCCCCCTTTTTTTTCTCAAATAACCACATTTTCCACGAAAATTGAGGTTTTCTTTTCTGGTTCGAAAAGATTCTGTATCTTCAAACCTACTAGCCACAATGCAATGAAACTTGGTAAATATATAACCTGGAACATGTTCCAAGTACCTGGCCCTGGATCTAAGCTTGGGACGCTCAGATTGCTACAGAACATATTTTTCGGGAAATTTTCCAAATTTTATGAATCGTGGGGCATCTATATGCTATCACTCGAAAGTCTGATTCTTTCTAAAGACAAATTCGTACAAATCATGATTCTATGATTATTAGCACACCATTAGAAGAATCTCAAAGGTTCGGTTCTTTGTGGTTTATTGTGGTTATATATATTAGTATTTCAAATATTAAAAAAAAAGAAAATCTCGAGGCGAGGCAGAGGAGATGTACCTGCACCCTGGGCCCCGGTATCTATACGATATTAAAAAGTTGGGTTTATATGTTTGTGGTCAAGAAAAGTTTATATGTTTGTGGCCAACTATTTTGACCATTATATCTCGGAAATCACAAGCTCTATGAAGATGCCATTTCCACTGATCGATTGCAAATTTTGCGTAAATTGTTCAGTTCTAATTGAATATTTAAAAATGGTCGTTATTTCTTTATTACATTTTCTGGGGGTGCACTGGAAGTACTGAAATTTTAGAAAGTAAAGTTTCATATCGTACGAGTTATACATTCCAATACCACATATTTTTATATGGGGTTAGTATATGTCTCCGGCGTTTGTTTCATGGCCAAATGGTAAAGCAAAACGAAGGATAACCATTTCTTCAGTTTAAGATGAATCTTTAGAGTTTGGAGTGTTTTGCTCAGTGAACATCATGTAGCAGTGACATTATAATTAATTGTATATGTAATGTATTTGCTTATTACACACTGCATGCAAAAAGAAAGGAAACACTGATAATAACATGAATTAGAAATTCCAACAGGAAGTGGGCTCAAATCTTGTATACGATGCGAAAAAAATCTCCCATTTATGATTCCCCTTGCCGATTTTTATCAAGACGTCTTTCACTTGTGTCTGTAAAGGAACATGTGAAGATATTGTGAGGAATCACAAGAAATTCCAAGCTCAAATGTGAATGATGCACTATGTAGAAAGCACAGGTTCAGCTAGTAAACACTCAAATAGGTTAGCGTATTTTCATTTTCTTGAAAATTTGCGGAAAATGCCCGGATTTTGAATCTAGAAGGCATTATGTGCAGTATCTATATAAAGCTTGATTAATCTCAAAGATAATGATGCACTAATAATGAACCTAAGATAATTAGGATAGGAGCAGCGGCTTAAATTTCCTTTTTCTTTCAAAGTGATTTTAGAAGGATTCAGGTTTATTATGGCTGTAAATTACAAACACGAAAATAATTTGTAATTCATTATGAGATACAGAAGTAGATTTTTTTGTTTATTTATGAGAGCCTCTTTTCATACACGTGTAAGGAACTGATAGAAATATTCTTTTAAAAAATAAACATTATCCTTTACTTCTTGTGGAACAACAGTTTGTTACGCTATACAAAACAAAGTTCTTTTTTTCAATGTTGTTCCTGCTGTCACATTTAAGAAGAAGAAGAAGAAGAAGAAGCTGCAATTAACGCTGTGAGTAGAACAAGTTAAACGACAGCGTCGCTCGTCAGAAGTCGCAGTATTTCACAGTCCACGAACCAAAACAAGGAATTAGGTTGCAGTTGTTCCACATTGCAATGACATGGGATGACAGTGTGTTTGTCTTAACATTTATGAAGCAAAACTGCTTCTTCCTTCAGCAAGTAGAGATGGTTGATAATGATAATAACATTTCGAGGCATAATAATTGAATGCCGCAACAACTCTTATGTTAGTCAAAAATACAGCATTTGTAAAACATCAATATACATATAACATCTGGTACAATAGGCTACGAGGTAAATAATAATAATTAGTTGTAAGACAATTATGAACTGAGCAGGTTAGGGCTTTTGTCAGGACATTAAGACATACTAATTTCTTCAATAACGCCATTTGAAATTTTGGCGTTGGGGGGGGGGGGGAGATCCCACACTGACAGGAATTTTAGGTTTCCTTTATTATCTTCGTATTAAAAGTATGGAACACTCAATCTCTGCAGCCAATTCAAAACAATTTTAAAATCAAAGTTTAAGTAAATGAATAATAATAAGCCAATGATCTAAACCACTGGTTTTCAACCTTTTTTGACTGGCTTTCCCGCTTTAGTGAATGCATACGACATCATGACACACTTAGGCCTACATGTTTCTTCTATTAATAATAATAATATCCATTACGATAATGTATGATTATAAGTTTCTATAAAGCAGTGTCTCTGTGTAGTACTGAGCATTGTGGTAGTAGTAGAGATGTTGACTGATACAGTGTGTCTCAAAATTGATTTTAGCTTATATTTAATATTTCGCGACACATCCTATATGGGACGATATTTCAGGACACGACACGCCGTTTAGGAACCACCGTTCTAAAAAATACCATTTTCAATACAATGTAACTAGAGTTTCATAAGGAACAAGTCGAGCTTCTTACATTTTCATGACCACTAAATTATCACTTTGTTGTCATATCGGTTAAAAATATACTGGAGATAACCTATCAATAATATCGAAGTCTGGCAGATAATTTCGTGTTGTAAATTTAATAATTTTGTTTGTTTACGTGACTACACTCTGTGAGTTTTCTCATATGCTTAGTTTAATATGGTCATTCGAGTGGAGGTTGTATTTCACCTTAAACTGCAGGTCTACGTCTCATATAAGCTCGGTGCTAAAAGTAAGTTAAATTCCAACTAACCAATCAAATCAAGAAATAGTGCATTGATATTATGTTAATGATGCATATCCATGTAAAATCTAAGCTTGATATTTGTGTGTGTGTGTGTGTGTGTGTGTGTGTGTGTGTGTGTGTGTGTGTGTGTGTGTGTGTGTGTGTGTGTGTGTGTGTGTGTGCATAGTAAAAGTCGAACGAATCTGACATTACTTTTTGGGACTACCAGTGCCCAGAAGAGTCGTTTGAAGTGGGTGGATCGCCTCCCGGACGATGAACGTAAGCTCGAAATAGACTCGAACGTAGTACATATTATGTATCATATATTATATAGTATATAGTATGTAATAATTAATCGTAATTTGATCCTACATACAATACAGTGCGAAAATCTTGTCACTCCACTTGTCCCAGCTTGTTTAGTGATCCAGAACATCCGTATGGGTGCCATCATTGTCGTGGCACAATATGATGCGACGCCATGTCTTGTGTGAAATTTTCCGTAGTGTGGACGGTGTGATTTCCTTGAATGTCCTCCTAATAGCTTGCTTTAAATCTTCAGTTGCCTGATATCACTATTTCGAGACATGCTGCTTATCTATTTCCCACAGGAAATTGCCGCACAATGTTAGATCTGAGGTAATGGGAGGCCACTCAATCGTTGCTTGCATATTAGCTGATTCTTTCCCTATCCACCTCTGGAGTAACATACCATCCAAGAATACCCGTATAAAAAGAGCTACATTCTGTGGAAACCAACTGTCAGCAACAATGTTCAATCTTTGGAGCTCTGGTATAAACCAGTCGCGGAACATTTTGAGATAAGAACGTTGATTGACTATACTATCAAAAAAATACGGCCCTACTAGATGCCTACTGGACATTGCAGTCCATATCATAACATCTAGGGGGATTGTGCTCTAACCTCTCATAATAATACGAGTTTTCCTTGCTCTGGAAAAGCATTCCCTTATTCCGATAAGTAAATTGCACATTCATGTGCAGTGCTGTGGGAGCACATCGATTAAATTTGAGAAAGCTTCTGTCTTCGTCTTATGTCCTTATCATTCAACTCATTTACGAATGATGACCTTGAATATTTTAATTCAAGATCTCTATTTATGAGTGTCAACATAGTCGTTTTTGGTACTTTAAGTTCACAGGTTCTTTCCCGCAGGTTTTTTTTTTTTTTTTTTTTTTTTTGAGAGGACCTCATCACAGAATCATCCACTGCTCATTTTGTTGTCGTGTTGATGATCGACTTGTCCTCTTCTAATTTAAAATAGATCCATTTTGGAAGAGTTTATCTTGTTATCGCAGTATCGTTCGCTTCTGCGGAGTTTCTTTAACAAATCATGCTGCAAAGTCCCGCTACACATCTTTCACGGGTTTCCTGATGCGTGGACGTTGATGACTTCATGCACTTGCCAGAACATGTTCTTCCACACTCTAGTGTAGGTACTTGTGTTAGGCAACTGAAAAGAAATCGGATAATAAATTCACATACATATAGCGCGACCATATCCATTTTCACCGGGACAGTCCAGTTTTAGGGGTATATCCCAGCCGTCCCGTCAGTAGATGGAAAAAAGTATTTGTCCCGTTTTATTCAAGTGTAAAAAGTAAATAACAAACCCAGTAGCTTTACTCCTTGTAAAGATATTAATTAATAATAACAAAGAAGGAAGAATTTGATTGAAATTCCCTACATTAAACATAATCTACAGTTCGCAATACTGCTCGAAAGCAGTATTTACTTGTTTGCTTTTAACTAATTTACACAGTAACCTGTTTCTCATTTCTCATGATTTTTAAAAAGCAGGAAACTGTCCCATTTTCAGCTGAAAATTTTATGGTCACCCTACAAACATACAAAAAATAAGTGGCAGCCATCTGAAAAGGAAATGGAGTATAAGTACACACACATACAAACAAAAAGGGAGCGACCAAGGGCGCCGATTTCTCTGTAAATTTGGGGGAGCCCATTCAGATGCAGAAAGCATGTATGAGGATTTTAAGACAAATTGCATTCAAATTATACCAAATATTGTAAACTTACAAATACAATGAGGGGCCCCACATGAGTTTTTGGGGCCCGGGCCCCCTTGGCCCCCCAGGATCGGCGCCCTTGGGGGTGACGAAACTTTCATATCGTACTGTATAGCGCGCAGTGTTCAAACTGACCCAAGGAAAATAGGGAATCGATTTTTGCTTGTTTGTTTCATTTCTGTTCATTTCTGTTTATAGTTCTGGACAACTGAACAAACAAACAGAAGAAATGTATGGTTCCGTAAGGTAACCTTTAAAAGAGACTATTATTCCACCGTTCTCTCAGTGGACCCGCCACTGTTCAGGATCTTTCCGTTATGAGATATTTGTTCACGCGACTTCACTGCAACAAAACAGAGACGTAATTAAAATTAAAAGGAACAACAAACAGATACAGAGGATACGACAGTACCTTCCAGCGTTATTATTATTGTTACGTCAGTCTTGTCACCTAACAATGTTATTATTATTCCCTGGAGCTTTATCAGTGGACAGAATCAACGAAAACTCTCCCAGACAGAATGACCCCACGCGCCTCCTGTTGGTTACACCAAGTCAGCTGGGTATTTCTTTTCTTTTAATTTCTTTCTTATTTTTCTCTCATTTCTATGGTTTAGTGTCCCACGACATGATCTACTTTCTCCGTCTTCGGAAGTGTGGGAGCCAGTCAAAAGTCTTGTTTTAGGATAAACTTCCTTCAGGACACACAACTTCCTGAGAACTACCCAACTCACAACAGGTATCATTTGTAATTAACGACGACAACAACAGCGCAACTTTCTCCCGTTCTAAACATTCTACCACACACTTACGCAATCGCAGCCATTGATACGGTTACACATTGCACTTTTGCAGCTTTATTTATAGCTAAAAACAGTAACAACGCATGGTGGCCTTGTTTTATATAAAAACTTATTAAATTACTAAATAATAAAAGAATTATTCTCCACTAAAAAGAAAACATACTCTTAAAGCTAATAGGAAGTTTTTTCGTAATAAGTGTTTGCAATGTTACAATTAATGCTAAGATTTCCTATTTGCTTTAGATGGAAAATTTGAAGTAATAACGCAATAAAATGTCTTGCTAAATTATTTTGGGATTTTCTACTGATTAATCTTCTGGTAATCTTATTGGTGGCTATTATTATTATTATTATTAATAATAATAATAATAATAATAATAATAATAATAATAATAATAATAATAACATATTTAATTACATGTTTAAAATAATAAGAACATGGTTAACCAAGTATAGCACTGTAATATAAAAGCTACTTAAATACAGTACCGGCTCTACCATATGTGCAACACGTGCATTTGCACGGGGCGACAAAATCTGTCATAACTATATTAATTATTTAAAATAAGTATTTCTTGTTGGAAACAAACTTCATGATGATGGTTGTTAAATTTACTAAGCTGACCTATTTGAATATTACATTCATAAATCATGTTTAGATCCCATTAGTTTAAGGGCACATGGACACTGCAAAAGCAAATGGTTAAACAAATCCCAGCAAGAATTGCTTGATTGTTGTCAAATACAAGAACGCAATTCTCGAACAGTAGCGAACACCTGTCCCTTTTAGTTAGTTATCACAACTTTGATATGAAAACTAGTCTTGTCTTTGTCACAAACAAGTTCCTTATTATTGAAGGTGAAAACATTTTTTTAAAAAATGTTATCAATGTAGAAGGAAAATCAAGAAATAAAGATAAAGGAACTACTTGCATTGGAATTGCAAACTGACATATTGAGACTAAAGCTCGATATTAAATTCTATAAAAAAGGATTACCATCTTTCCAATGCAGGTGTGTTTGCTTTATATTTCACTAACATAATAGATTATTAGTTAAAGAAAAAGCAGACACAATGAGATTGTTTTGGTAATGTTCAGGTCTTTCTGAGTGCGACTGCTCTTTCCCTCTCCTTCGTTGTTCATGATCGAGTAGCATACTTAAAATCGTGGCTTTAAAATTTATTCTTTCTGGAGAACGGGGAATGTTCTTTCTGGAAATGCAAATGATGCCATTTCATCGTTTTTAAAAATATTGCTTGTAAGGGGAGAAGATGTGCAAGGATTCCATTCTCCTTTTCTTTATTCAGAAAGTGTGGAATGTGAAGATTCGCTTAAGATGGGAATTTTAAACTCCTAATTAAGAATAAGATAATATGTGTCTTAGCGTTTTCGGTAAACTTGTAATTAAAATAAAGGGAATATGCATTTCAGCGCTCCCACAAATTTCACTCGTAAGGTGGTAAAGGGATAATTTCTATTATTTAGATTTCTCTTTCTTTATAGTGATTAGCGCGTGTGGCTCTGGTGGACATAGTCCCGAGATCGATTCCCGGTTGAAGAGTACACATCAAAAAATGATAGTTCTGATTCCTTGTTAAATTGTAGGTCTGCGTCTATAGGCAAAGTGCTCAAGAGGGAAGCTAAATGGTAACAAAGAACTAAACGAACAAATAAAAAAAGTGCCGAATATCCGCATATTCTTAAGTGTGAGATGTTAAGTTCGGTTTGTATAAATTCTTAATTACAAAATAAGGGAATACGTTTTTCCAAAATTCCTGTACGCGGAAGCTGGGGATTGTTCCTAAAATACTGAAGTTTTCTTTATTTAACGAGTGGCCAGTGCAGATATTTGCTTAAAATGTGAAATTCAATACAAACTCTAAATTGAAAACAAGAAAATATGTGAAGAAAATTCCGCTCCGGCGCTCCTAAAGGAAGGAAGAGACTTATTTCTATTGTATTCGTATTTCCCGTTATTGAGAAAGTGCCGAGTATAAGGATCCGCTTAATTTGGAGATGCAGAATTTGATATATAATCTCTTAATTGAGAATAGCCGAAAATATTGTCCTAAAGGGGGAAGGGACTAGTTCTATAACATTCAAATTTCGCTATAATTATATCTATGACGAATAGGCATTTCAGTGCTTTCAAAATTCCGCTTCTGAAGGGGGAAATGGTTATAATTTTTGAAATGAAATCTGTGAGTTTTACGTACCACGGTTATGCCGGTTAGGCTAAAGGAGACGGTGATGATGAGTAATGAATGAAATGGTGGAATGAAGAAAGTGAGAGGAAACGGGAGAACCCCGAGAAAACCCACGCACACAGTGTTTGTCCAGCACAAAGTCCACTTGACGGGGCTGGGATCGAACCCGGGACCCCAAACACTAGAGGTGAACAATCTACCACTGAGCCACCGCGGCCCCAGTTATAATTTTTGTAACACACAAATTTCCGATGTTATATGTATTTACCGGTGCTACACCTTATTTTCACCTTATCCTTTCAGTGCGAAGAATGGACACTTCCATTAGTATTAAAGTATAAGCATAAATTATTATTAAAGACAATTATGTTCAAATTGTTAATTACAGCTGCCTAAAACATAATGAATAATTATGAAAGTTTATTATTGTCCTAATATCTAGAATTTCTCAATAAAAATACTAAGCAAGGTACTTTGTACCGTTTGTACGTACACAGTAGGTTTAGGAAATATATTTCATTATTCCATGGGACGGTAATCTCAACGAGACGTTATTTACTTAATATTGGCTATGTAATTTATTTCCTAATACAGAGACCATAAATTTTAATGCTTGTTCTTTTCCCCGTTATGAAACCTCCAATAATCGCTCGAAGCCACAATAACATTGGTATAATTGTAGGTAGAAATGCATACATATTGCAACTTTTTTGAACTGTTTTTTTAGATATAATAATAAAGGAATAATAATAATAATAATAATAATAATAATAATAATAATAATAATAATAATAATAATAATAATAATAATAATAATAATAATAATAATAATTATTATTATTATTATTATTATTATTATTATTATTATTATTATTATTATTATTATTAACACGCATGATGATTTTTTATTGTTTAAACATTGCATATCTCTTGCATCTATTATTTTGATTGTGTAAAATTTCAGATTAAATGAACGAAAAGCAATGTGTATAGCTCGACAGTAATGACTTTTCTAAGATGCTGAAATTGCAGAAAGTTGTAAACTAACACAGTGCTTTATTGGCACCTATTTACTCAGGACTATATCCTTTCTAGCTATTGCCTTCCACATTTGGCTGTATGACAGTAACTTAGTGATCAAGTCATTCTTGTTTATATAATCGAATCTATACTTCTGTTTTTCACCATTCTGTTGCTTATACATATAGCCTTTATACAAATATTTTCATTGAACGGTATTTTCATTTATTTATACCGTTTTTCTAGAAAGTATTTGTTCAAAATTTGAGAAATGCTCTTTGAGGATTTTTAAAAAATATTTTTTTTAAACTTTACATACCTCTACATTGACTTGATTTGGATTGTGTAAAATTTCAGCTTGACGAACATAACTCAACTTATAATTCTTTTCTTCACTCCTCTCTGTTTACTTTTAATATTTAAAAAAAATGTTGCACAAACTCACAAACAAAAAATGGTTCGAAAGGTCCGGATATAAGTATATTACGTGTATCAAAACTTTTCAATGTTTATCTTTCCACGCACGTACGTTCTTATAACAACTGAGCAGCTATGGAATTCTTAAAATCGCTTTGAGCGCCGCAAGGTATATCTGAAATAACCGTAATTGTTACGTATAATTATCGGCTGCTTGCTGTGTTTTTATTAGATCATAACTTGTGAGTTTCTTGACTTAAACACATTAACACGGTGCCGATACACTCTCTTTTGAATTCTTCTCTTCCCTCTCCCCTTCTATACACAACTGAAATTTTGTAAGTATAGGTGTGCCTACATTTTAGTTCTTTGAGATAAAGATTGTGTTTAGAAAATTTAAATGTCTTTATTGTAAGTAGGGCTATATCATTACAAAACACTACATCTATGTATGAGGCGCTTCCAGAAAGTAACTTTCCCAAGGGCCTTAAACAGAAATAAAATACAGTTAAATTTAAACATTTATTGTACCAGATACAGGATATGTTTAGCTATTTTTTGACATAGTCACCCCTGTAATTCAGACATTTGGTATACCGTGAAACCAACTTGTCTATACCTGTGTCATAGAACTCGGTCGCTTGAGATTGGAGTATCCTCCGTCTCTCCATCATTCTGAAAATGATGATGCTGGCCTGATAAGAATCTCATGAGATGTAAAAACAAATGGTAATCGCTCTGAGCGAGATCCAGGCTATACGGTGGACGATCCGTACGAAGTGATTCTTGAACAACAGGCGTTCCGTGACTATGGTGTGCAATAAGAAGCGGGAAATCTGAGGGAACTGCCTGCTGAGTTCCGTTACTTTGAAGCGACGATTCTGCATGATGCGTTTCCGAACAAGGTTCACAAGATCATCTGTGATGACGGTTGACCTCCCACTACGCTCCTCATCATGCACATTTTGTCGTCCTGCTACAAATTGTCCACAGCAGCAATGCACAATCTGCTTGCTCATCATGTTAAGTCCATAGACCTGCCACAGCTGACGACGGATTTCAATCGGCGTTATGCTATGTGTGTTCAAAAACTTTATCACTGCTCGCACTTCGCAAGCAGGGGGAGCTGGAATAGGAACATCCACCTTCAACCACGGCCACGACGCTACTGAGAGCACTAGTGAAGTTCTGCTGGCGCATGTGCCATACTAGAACCTTACTCTTTTACATGCATTGCAGTTGCTTCGCGCAACATACAGTTTCCTAGCTATGTTTAATTTATCCACTCTCAATGTCCAAGATGCTTCTCGCAGTGGACAGCTAACTACAAGAAAAGTGGGTGATAATCTGGCAATAGTCGAGCAAGACCAGCATGACATCGCCAATCGTGACATCGCTAACTACCTAAACATTAATCAGCAAACACTGTTAAACCACTTGGAAAAAGAGGGCTACGAAGATGCTCTTAACTCCTTGGTTATTTGCAACCCACCTCACTTTGTTGATTATCTTGTTGCCGCATATTTTAGGATAAGATTTACTTTATCAAGCGTTGCAGAAATTATTTTACTTTCAAATAATTACGCATCGAAATGTGATCAATGATTCTCAATATATTTGCGAATATACATCTGTAGATGTCATAGTGAGCACCTCCTTTTTTCTTTTTTAATTCAGTTAAAAAAATTGTAACTCTTAAATACTACCCATATTCTCAAGAAAAAATGATGGAACTAAATTATTTTTATAAGAAAAGAAAGAGTACAATTGTAGTGTAAGATCAAATTACTAAGCTGTATTAATAATTTCTCTTCTGAAGCAAGTATTTTTTTTTTTTTTTAAGGCGTACAAATGTCCACTAAGTTAAAGTTGTTAAAGTTATCCAGACCAAGGAAACTGTCTCCTACATGAGTACGCCTGGTACAGACAAAAATACAAGTATATTATTTAAAAAGAAAAACAAGATCTCTTTTAGGCGGTAAACCCGGTGCCCTCTGGTACTGTAGTTTTTTTTCGCTTTCATCGAAAACCACGCATGAGAATTTGACCTCAACCATGTTATTTTGTTCAATTTGATGTCATCTATTCAAGTGACATATCATCTCTCTCTAGACAAAGGGGCGTATTTCAGTTTTTCAACTTTTCCCGGAGACAAGTTTAAAGATCATCATTTATTCTTTCATCATTTTTTCATCATTTATTTCATTTTCATCATCATTCATAAAGTTTTTCATCATTTATTCTATCCTGTTCTGTTAAAAATTTAATTTGACCTCGTAAGTTATATACCTGAAACGAAGGAGATCAAACTAAATTTTAAAAGAAGACGATAAAATAAATAATGACAAAAGATTTAAACTTGTCTCCTGTAAAAGTTTAAAAAATGAGATACGCCCTTTTGCCTCGAGAGGAACGATATGTATCGACTTTGGACATTAATTTAAGTGAAGAAAATATTCAATAACTGAATAGGCAGCAAGCAGTGTAGGCAGGTATTTTGAAGAGCCCAAATCAGTTGGTCCCGGTGAAGAGGAGGGTATTTGTTGGATCCTAATTCAGCTAGTTACTTTAAAACTATAACAGTTGAAGTTAGAAGTCATAACAACACCCGCCCCTTTTGAATTGATTTATATAGAAATGTTTTTCCTTGGTTGGATCTGTGAGGCTTTCGCTTCTCGGTGTCTCTTGCTGTAGCAATGCCTGGCGCTGTCTGCCTGAGAACCGAAAAGAAAAATAACAAAAGTAATGTAAGAAAATAAAGGCGGAAAAGAGAAAAAAGAGAGAACAGCAATTGAAGAGTTACATGAAAAAATAGAAAAACAAGATATTAATGCACTAAATGAGGATCACCACTACTACTTGCAGATTGACTTCAGGAGGGCTCAGTTTAAATACAGTGTGGATGTATGGCATAAAAACTACAGTGCATAAAACACGAATCAACTTGTGCTAGGTGGCCACTGAAAGCACGAATGCTATCTAATGGAGTCAGGGCAGGAGCGCAGCAGGTGAACCCGAGCGTTACCGAGAGGATGCGTCCATAGGGAGCAGACGCGTCAGCGACGGGGGTATACGCAAAGCCAAGGATAGTGGAAGAACACACTTACACATGCAATACTTTCATTATCACTCAAAATTCATTTCAATATGCTCTGCACTGACAGTAATTACGTTTATTCACACTGCCATTCCTTCACAAAAAATGTTTCACATCGTATTTTCCCATAAAATTTCTTTTTGGTAGAACCCTTCTTGTTTTATCCCGTTCTCCAGTGATGTAATGGGGCATATAAGGGAGTATACGATTTATACAAACCTAATATTTTTATAGCCCTGTGTATAGTCAACCTTAAATTTACGAAAGAACGAACTTATAAGGGGAGGGGTGTATGTTTTTATACAAGGGTATATTTTTTTGAAAACACTGAAGCGTATAACTACAAAAAAATTCTAACATTATATCACTGCCGTTGTGCAACTCTAGTTTTTGAATAATCATATCGGCCTTTGTTGAAAATAGGAAAAGCGTCTTCTCAGGACAATTCCTTGAATATTATTTTAGTGTTTAACGGAAAAAGTTTTGTCCAAATATGAGGCATACACCAATTGATAAATTTATATGTCATTAAGGAGAACAAAATAACACGGCTGAGTGTAAAATCTCATGCTTAATTTTCAAGAAGATCAAGAAAAGACGAATTTGTTTGTAAACTTAGAATTGGTGTCATCGCAGGGGCGGATCCAGGACCGACTTCTGGGGGAGCGGCGGTGGGTTGTCATACTGCTACTTTTAAGGGCTCCAAACTTTGGGATGGGTTTTATTTATATATATAAAATAAGAAAGTTTCCTATTCTAGGGGGGGGGCAATCGCTCCGATCGTTCCCCCTGGATCCGCCCCTGAAGAAAACTAAAAACTGATTCCAAAGTATATCATCATCAACTTCTTCATTGTGACACCAGCAATACAACAGTGCATACTATAGTTGATAAGATAGAGTTCAAAATGATCACTTACTCTTAACACCTTAATTGCTATTTAATTAGAATAATATCCGAAGTTGATACATACAGTATATATCAATCAATACATTGCATCAACCTTAACAAATTCACATATTTGAGGTTCAATTGGTGTGCGCAGTTTCCTATAAATTAAAAAAAAAAAAAAAAGAAACTAATTTTTATGGGGCTTAAAGGTATGTCGTTCCTGGCTAATATTAATTGAGAGTTTTTGTTCTAGAAAATGCTTCTTTGTTTATTTTGTTGGATGTTAAGGTTGCCAACTGCCTTTTTTTTTTTTTAACCGGCTTGGCCGCAAATATTGGTGTTACTTTAATTTAAGCCAGTGATCGGTACAAACTTCTTATCAGCCCCTTTATGACCGTCTTTTTTTCAAATTCGTATCTAGTTCAAATCAAATTCATCCTTGTAGTTCGAAGTATAGATTTAAAAGGTAACTTTCATTCTGTAAATCCAAAACAGCCACCTTTTACCATCTATCAATGGTTAATATATTTTGTTCATCTGTCTAGATCATTTTAGATGACGGGGACTGTATCAGGAAAAGTTTGAAATTTACTTGTAAGGAATTTTATACATTTATTGAGAGTGAAAAAAAGACTTCTTAAAGCAATTTCCTGTAGTTGAGGCAGACCCGTATCCACGGGGGGCCATCCCCTAGATTTTTACTGGCTCCCATAAAATTTTCATGATATGCTTGCAAATGAACTATAATATGGTGATGAACCATAATGTGTATGGATCGGGCTCCCCTAACTTCCATCGGGCCTTCCTACATTTTTGGGCCGGCTACGGGCCTAAGTTGAAGTATAAGTTTAAAGAATAAATTTTATATTACAAATCCAAAATTGTCAATTAAAGATTAATGTATTTTTGTTCATCTGTTTCGATAATTTTAAAGAAGTGGCAGTTACTGGTAAATACAATAAAATGATTAATGCCGATTTCAGTTCCTCATTTTTAGTACCTTGTACCTATTAAGCTTATTAGTGAATATACTAAGGATATGCAGAGTACAGGTGCTAATGTACTTTTGCCTACGATACTACATTTCCTTCCCATGGATGGATCCGAACAGAGATCTTCACACTTAGACCTACATCATAGGGAATTTTGAGTGGGTGCCGGGTTTTTATTTTGCAGAATTGGCAACCCTAATGCATAGAGATATGAAAAACATAGTCTGCTTACTAACACATTGTATTTATTGTTACTTATGTTCTCCTAATGGTGAAACCCACATTGCAACTTCGTTACTGAGCAGCAATCCACTAGAAAGTCAGATTAGGATGACCTGGAGAGAACATCGGGTAACGGAGCCAGACACACATTAAATGAAATGTCTGAACTTCTTCTTGTGTACGCAAGAAAAGCTTTCAATTTTCACTCATGATAACTGTGATCACAGCTGAAGAAATATCTGGACGTGTTAGTTGTAGCCATCACGAAGTTCAAGGTTATGAATACAAGGTGAGAAAAGGAACTTCGATAAAATACTGCTTTCTTCACTGAATACTACCGACCTTTGCTATTGACCTTCAAAGGTGCTAGCAACTCTCACCACAATCTCATTTCCAAACGCGTAAAATTTCTACGTCTAATAAGGAAATTCCGTCTAACAAAATGCATTATGGTTAACGAATGGATACAATGCACGTGAGTGAGAAGTTGTTGTCTATTCTTAGAAGTTTCAATTAAAATATTCCTTTCGAAAGTAAAACTGATATCGGAATGTTTACTTCCATTTATAATCATATAACTTTTGTTTAATATAAACTAATTTCGTCAGTAGGAAAGCGCAGAACGCATCTGAAATCAATTAATTATAGTAATTTCTACTTAAACTTCATAATGAGGAACTACATAAGTTATATGGTTTACCCAACATTGTTAGGGTCGTCAAGTCTAGAAGGCTTAGGTGGGCGGGTCATGTAATGGCTTAGGTGGGCGGGTAGAATGGAAGAAAGTAGAGACGCTTTCAAAGTCTTGACTGGAAGACCAATCGGAAAACGACCATTAGGAAGACCTAGGCGCAGATGGGAGGACAATATTAAGATGGATCTCGCAGAGATCGAAATACAAAGTAGAAACTGGATCCAATTGGCTAAGGATAGAAGTCAGTGGAGAGCTTTTGTGAACGCGGCATTGAACCTCCGGGTTCCAAAGGCCATAGAGTTAGTTAGTTAGTTAGTTAATTTCTACTTAAACTAAAAATAAATTGAAATGCTTGGTATTGCAGTCCTACGAAGGGCTATATCGTGACAGATTGCTTTTACCTGTTGTGTGGTGTTGTGTGGTCACACCATCGATTCTTGTTGTCGTCCCTTGTGGTTTTATAGACAAAAGTTTGTCTATAATTGAATTCAAATAACTCTTTCATTGTCTCATGATGCTGACTAAGCACCTAGAATTCTATGCTTGCACAGCACCTTCAAAATCAAGTGAGGTAGCCATTGAGACACATGAAGCACCATATTCCTACTTAAAGAAAGAAAAACAAATGATGTATTCAACTACGAAGAAACTAAAGAGAAATTAAAATGGAAACTTTCGAAAGTTTCTACACATTTTTGAAAGTGACACTAATGAAAGTAACCTATAGTCAAAAAGTCAACAAAATATGTCTATTGGTGCTAACATCTACACCACTCTATGATGCTATTCGTGGCCAGATTTTATTCGTGTCAATAGACATATTTCTGAATATTAGTCATTCTACTTTAGGAACTACGTATAATTTAAATAGAAATAAAATCTGGCCAAAGCAAACATTTATTGTTACTAAATGTGTTACAGTCACTGACTTCATCAGTCACATCACATAAAATCAATTATATATAGCCGACCAAAACTCCAACACAAGATAATAACAATAAATTATACTTTGTTCATATTTTATTTATTTAAGAAGAATTTCATTTTATTAGTTAATACTTCAGACACACGATTGTATCCAGATCAGCAGTGCCACTGGAGTCAGTGTAACTAAACTACTACAACGAAGTAACTATAGAAAGCAAAATGTGTGTGATATGACATAGTTTATTGGTGTTTCAGATTTTTATTTCGTGTAATTTTGAATTGTATGTGGGTGTTTTCAGCCTGTGAAGGACTCTGGTCAGCCAGATAGCTACCCAGAGAAATCTAATTTGAGATTCATGGTCAATGTATTGGTTTCTACTGAATTGAACACAACACTGTTTGTCTTAATTGAAGTTGTTTCCCTATTCCTTTGTGATGCCCTGCCAATATGGAAAATTATCACCCACGGCAGAGGTAAAAGTGGATCTGAAAACGTAGGGGAACGCATGACGTCATTAAATCCCCGTGCCTATCTTTGCCCATTGTATTTTTTTTTAAAGATGCCACAGATATTTTCTGGAAGTGGAGAGACGACGTCCCCCTGCGTTCCCCTCACTTTTACACCTGTCCCACGGGTAATCGAACTCAGAATCACGCTCATCAAAAGTAACTTTGCATATCATTCTTGTAACATGGAATTTTCTCCTCAAACTTATGTCACAGTTGGTTGACCTTCTTAGAGAATTTGTCTTAGTGATTCTAGACGTAGAAATTTAATGTAAAAGAATGTCTACTTTCGCTCAAGAGATTGAAGTGTGGTATTAGGTTTACTTACTTGTAGTATGTACGTGCCTTTTTTTTTTTTTTTTAATATATTTGTTTAACTTCTTACCACTGTGCACTCCTACCCACCATTCATTCAGAAGACATGAAAGTGTTTGAACTTGGTTAGAAGATGGCCTTGGCAATCAGATTTTGCCTTTAACGAGGTTGTGAGTACACATCCATTAAAGCAAATATTGTGAAGAATTAAAGTGGCAAATGCTGTGTAAAAAAAAGTGATAGTATATACACACCCAAATTTACACAGAGAAAGTGGAACAAATTGATCTTTAAAAAACGAGAGAGTGGTAAGAGTGTCATTAAAAAATTAATTAATTATTTTTACCCTATAGTGCTTGACAAGTTCATTTGATGTTTCAGTATGTAAACTTAAGGTATTACCACTCTGATACGTAACGTGTTAAGAGAAAATATATTTCTGTCCCGAGGTCGAAAATTTGCATATTTTAATTCAACTTATAACAGCCTATTTACTTCCACATTCATGAATGTTCCTATTAGCTCCTGTGGAACTGAATATGAATGTGATTGCGAATGCGAATACCAACTGTGAACTCAATTACCTATATCGCATTCTAAAATTTATGAATACGAATTGCATTAACGTGTCTATTCTAAAGATTAAATATAAAATTTTGAACTTCAAAATTTACATCTTAAGCTTTTGAAAGAGCGACACTTGCCACTTAACTAGAAAGAAGCTTATTTCCATTTTCTGTCATATTCCTATACTGTGTCTGAATAAATATAATTTTGGTGTCGGTTAAGAAAGTTATATATCATTTCATTCAGATTACTTTTTTTTCTTTAGAAAGCTATTACCTGAAGTTACTACATGTTGGTGGTTGATTTGCGTCCCGTACAGCATTAAGGCTATCTGAAACCTGAACCTAGTTTACCGTACGATACGGACCACATGAAGACACAGAGTTGCGTACGCTTATCATATACAGTAAACCCTCGTTAACACGAATTCCAAGGGACTGAAAAATCAGGAGTTCGTGTTAAAAAAATTCGTGTTAACCGGGGACTCAAATTTTATTATTCGAATACATTTTCTCTATACATACGCACTACAGTATACAGACTATACATACCACTACAGTTTATTAGGTGTGTCATAGAAAACACTAGAAATGGTATCGAGACGAGACTGAGTAGTCTTGGTCTCCTCTCGGTTCCAAATTCGAGACAAGACCAAGACTATTCTCCATCTTGATACCATCCACAGAATTGTATCGAGACGAGACTGAGAGTTTCGGTCTCGTCTCGATTTCTAAAAGCTCGACTCGGCCTCAAATTCGAGTTAAGATCGAGATCGAGACTAGTTTCGGCCTCGGTATTATCCTCTGAAAAGTGAAAACAGTACAGTAAGTTTATTATTATATCTTCGAATATTTAGAAGAAAATCCAGGTCAAGTTATAAAATTGATAACTCCGCTAGCAGGTTGGGTACCGCTAGTAACGGAAAGGTATTTATGACTGCTGTCACCAGTTTGGAATTACAGGGGAGAGAATATGTTTTGTCCCGAGCTGTCGCCAGCAGCTCGTCTGCCTAGCACCTGCATGTTCAGCGCTTGGCGGAGGACAGAATAAACACCTCATAAGGGAGGAAAGATACCTGTTTCGGGTTTTTCTCTTATTTACAAGGCAATCTTCGTCTGTATAAATACTGTTTGACAAAAACCGATCTGGAATGAAATCTGAAATAAGAAAAATAATCCAAAAGCAAACAAACAAACAAACAAACAAAAAAGAATTGAAAGTGTTCGTGTTAAATGAAAACCTTTACTGACTCAAGGGACTAAAAATTAGTTCGTAATTCGTGGTAACCGAAATTCGTGTTAAGCGATAAAACTTCCTATAAGATAACGTACAGCGATGCCGGGACCGAAATTTTGTTCGTCCTAACCGAGTGTTCGGCTTAAGCGAGTTCGTGTTAACGAGGTTATACTGTAATTATTATATATCTGGAAAGCTATGATAGTATAATATAAAATGTGGAACTTCTAACAAGAAGAATGGTTTATCACAAATATGCTTAATGATGGCTTTGATTTTCAGGGAGACATGTTTTGGATAGTATTGACAGTGTTGAATTCAGAATTAAATATTTTGATCAAATAGACATAATAAAGTACAAGATTGTTTGTACATTACTGTCTTTTCTATAATTTTATATTTGCACTTGATTATATTTTTCCTATCCCATGCGCATGATTTGCACTTGATTATATTTTTCCTAAACATTAATCTACAATCATGTCTCGTGCTGGAAACTACATCGCATCGACTGCCGACGAAGTTCTATTAGACAAGTTCGGACGAACAATCCCAGAATGTTGGGATCATTCACATTCGCTGCTTTCCGTCAGTTTTCGCAAGTTGTGGGTCGGAACTAGTGATTCATTTACACGTCTTCGGAAATTTTGTTTTCGCATTCGGGTTCGTTGCAGGTGTGGACATGATAAACGGAATGTTATCTAGGGAATCTCATGTCCAGAAATCCCCAGATTATTTCTAACAATCATAATGATTGATTTTTGATATGATTTTTAAAAAATCTCTATATGAATACCAACAGAAATCAATTATATGAGACACTTTTCCTAATTTCAAACTGTTTTTTCCATAAGCGCAAAATGTCCAGGGAATGTCCTTTGCGAGTTTCATAGGTCCCATACATGTTATTGGATAATATTTGGATGTCCATAAATTGTCCTGTGATTGTCCTGCAAAGGACCCAGAAATATCCTACAGGAAATCCCATTTTCGTGACAAAAGTGGACATTTGGATTTCCACAGGATGTCCATGACATATCCATTGGTAGAATTAGATCTCTCCGTGAACATCCCGAAACTAACTTCCCTTGAAGCAAGGGAGTCCTTTTGCTGTGTTTGTTTATTATTTCCCAGGGACAAGTTTGAATAATGGAGATTCTATTCTACACAAGCTCGTGGCCAGCAGCAAAGGACAATATATAATTTAAGAGCCAATAAAAATATTTAAGAGACACATTGTGTCTTTTATATAATCGTTTATCATAATCTACATGGGAAAGGAAAAATCTAAGAAGAGAAACATGACCGTAGCACTTTCTGGGTGCGGGCTTGGTTCCCTTGCTCAGCAGTGAAATAAACATTCACATAGCCTTGATATGTCACTCAAATTTAGAGGGTCATTCTTTTAATATTTTGGCAGTAGAAGATTAAAGTTTTTTTTAAAAAAAGAAAAAATCTGCAAAAATACTTCACCTTGTATACATACGAATTCCAGAAAGAAAATTGCTTCCTGTATAGTTACGTCCTTCGCTAAGATCCTTACGTTTTCCCCCTTTATTTGTCAAGTTTTTTTTTTCTTTCTATTTTTGTATGAGCAGTTACACTAAACATTATCTTAATATTTGCGAGTTGACACAAACAAGTAAGTTAATCTATAAACCTATCAAATTGTCAAATGTCTGTCTATAATAAACTTAAGAAAAAAAAAATATTTCTAAGTATGGGAAAGTACACATGCAAGATTATGCTCACGCATTATATACATATATATACGCACATGTGGCTTTATGCCACATATAAAACTGAGTATAAATTTATGAATCGAGTAAAGCACGCACGTTTAACCTTCAAATACGGCTTGATATGAAGAAGCACGAATACGTATGCCCTGGCCTACTAAACGCAAATAAATTTAAATTTCGTTCCACAATACACAAAGGTTGAGAAATTATTTAAATTTTGGTATTATGAAAGAGAAAAATCGTAGTTCTTTCTCCGTATATACTTGTAACTAGTTAAAACATTTCAATGATTCAAGGTTATCGAATAAGCTGTTCCCCAACATTAATGATTGACGTTTCTTCCGAATATTAAAATTTAAGTTTGATTATAATACATTAGAAAACTACCTTCACTTTCTTTCCTTAACCCGGTGGGATGAGTATGTAGGGCAGCCATTTCCAACGGGCCTTTGTGTGAGGTAAGAACATATTTTTTTCTTTTTACAAACAAAGAAACAGCAGAGAGGAATGCTAGAGAAAATGAAGAGAGAAGATGAGATAAAAGAACAGAAAAAGTATACGTTGTATATGTTGTCATGGATCAACGAGCAGTGTATCTATAAAACCAACCACCACTCTATAAATATTCTTATTTGCCTGTCACCACTGATCTTCTTGAAGGACAGGTTCTCTGTCTGCTCCTTTCCCTTTCCGTGCGGTTTACTGAGAAGGAGAGCAGTGAGTTGTGACATCATAGAACCCTCTCTATTCATTGTAAATATTTAAGTTACTTAAAATTTGCTTAAGATACAGGGAGGTTCCACAAAAACGAAGACGGCGGCTTGAACATATTGACTCTGGCATAGGTTAACACACTTATGACTAGAGACCGGATGTTAGGCAAAATGCCTATTCTTTAATATTAAAGATATGGTCAAAAATAACGTTTTAAAGTTTTTATAGATTGTTATAGTTTCAATTTAAGCCAATTTTATTTTGCCTATTTTGCCTATTTGGCCCCTTCCTGCCTAAATAATTGCTTTAGTGCCTAATGTTGCCTATTCTATGCATTTTCTTCGAAATAAGGCTCTATTGGTAAAATTATATAATTTAGTATCTCAAGAAAGGATTCTGCCTCTTCGAGAAATAAGTGCTGTTTGTAGTAATAAGATGCAATAAAACTTTGGACTGCTATGTGTACTAATAAAGTGCTGTAAAACTTTGGACTGCTTTGTGTACTGATTAAAATGTATAGAATTTGGACTGTTATATGTAGTGATAAAGCGCTGTATAGAATGTATTTACAAAATACACATGGAATACATGTCAACCTTCGTTTTTATATATACATTAAAAATATTAACAAACCGGTATGTTTCTATATTCTTTGAACAATATCTATGACTTGAATTTATATTTTTAATTGTATTGAGTATTTATCTTCGTTATTTCGAGCTACACTTTAGTGCCTATTTTACTGCCTATTTTTTAAATTTTAAGTGCCTATTTGCCTGCCTATTTTCTAGGTTTTTAATGCCTAAACATCCGGTCTCTACTTATGACACTTAGCCTCCGCCGTTTATGGGATACCTTAAGAGAGTCTATCAATAACAAATTTATCACGTTTAATTGCTGATATTATTATTATTTTTTTTTTTTTTGAATGAAATACTCTGTTCCTACTTGGTGATTTTTATTTTCTTCCCTTAAAAAAACGTAAAATTTCCGGTCTCCAGCGCTCCATTTCCTTCCCATCTAACATTCTGAACTCCTTCCAGGTCCATTCTATATTTCTCTAACTCACTTGTTACGAACTTTACTGCCCCTGCCTTATAAACACTTCGTATATTCCATGTTCCAAATCTCATGTCACCTGTTACTTTGCTGAGGTTCGAGGATTCTGTGATGTTTCTAGACAAGCACCACTTTTTACAACATGAGATTAACCTGACGCCAAACTCCGAAGCTGGAGGGTCGCTTCTTAACTTCTATCTGCGACTGCTTATTCAATATGTTCGCATTTAATCTCTATATCTAGAGGTCTTCTTGATCCACAACCTGACGACGTGCCATTCCGTGGTGACAGGAATCCCCATTACACAGTTTCGTCTAACATTTGTATTGATTCTTGATTATCTAATGACCACACTTACTTTTTTATTTATTTATTTATTGTAATTTGTAACCATTTTTATATATGATGACTTAGTACCTTATTCTTCAACCACTTTGTCTTTTGTCTCATACTAGGCAGAAGGTTCTTTTTCTTTTAAATCCTTTTATTTTTCTGATCACGCTCTCGAGTAAGGATTCAGATTTCTTGGTGTAAGGATATATATCCTGTCCTTAGTTACTAACGTTGCCCTCATCTTGAGCTACGTGTATGTTTAATATTTCATTATGGCATGATTATAGTAATCGTGATTCTGTTATGCGTTTTCAGAGCAGTGACAGAATTTGTTAATGTATTTTCATTATCCTGTTATATATAATTATCATTCGTTACAAATTCTACTTGTTGAGACGCTATACCGTAAACGTGAGTTAAAGCCATACTCTTGAGTTCTATTCGAAATTCTTAAAATCAGGTTCAAGTATTAGCACAAATTTCATTTTTCTCGCTTTCTTTTCTTTTTTTCTAGTACAAATATAAAATGAAAATATTGATGTTTTTAACACTGAGCCTGACATATAATTGTAAAGATATATAATTTTTTCGTTAAAAAATGGAAAACAGACAAATTTCCACATTTGAAAAATGCGATATATGATTCCAGTGTATAAAGGAAATCAGTCAAAGGAAGTGAATAACTGCTAATGCGGTAATATAAGTACTGTACACTTGATTATGTAATACATTATTTCACATAGAAGACCCGTAGGTCAACAGTCATAATAAACGATGTATTGTATTGGCTTCGAGCAATGCCATGGACTACTTTACACAACGCAGAAAAAGAATTGATTTGCGAAAGAAAATGAAGTCGACCTTACAGACGAAAAGAAGTGTGTGTGTCTATGTGTGAGCTTTCTTTGATTTACTTCGGATAGTTGCAAAAGTTAAAGGCTATAGGCAAGTGACGGCCCATTGAAAATTCAGTCCAGTGATTTACATACAAAACTATGTTTTTTCTTTTCACTTTATGCTGAAGTGTATTTTTTTTTTAAATATCTGAAAGCCTTTCAAACTAGACATTATCATAATCGTCGACAATATTATGCCATTACTGCTAGCCCACCTATGATGAATCAAGTAGCAGTCGTGTAATACAATATGACTGCGGTAGACATTTTACTTGCCATAAGAATTATTCTGTTACCAGGCCCGTAGCCACTCTGATTTATTAGAGTGTGTGTGTGTGGGGGGGGGGGAAGAAATGAAGACTGAGAGGGCAATGATAAAGACATCAAAGAATACCATAAAATCGTACGTTTATGTATTATTTACAGAACCTGTATTTAATTTTGAATTATCGAAACCGTAAATTTTCGTGTGCAAAATACAAGTTTTTTGCGAGGTTTTTTGTTTCATATTAAAATTGAAGTATTTATTTTTTAAACATTAGAACAAAATTATATTACAGTAATTTTAGATTCTATCAACACAAAGTAGAAATATATGTTTTATTCAACGTTTGCTCTCAATTTTCTACCTTCCAAAATAAGCGAGACACTACAGTTTATTAATGGTCACAACTAACGTTGTGGACTGTGATACTATTATTTGGAAATGCACCTATTGTCCTTGGATGCTTGTCATGGTTGCAATAATAGGTTACGGTTTGAAATCCTTAAAATCTGTAAAGACAATGGAAGATGTTTGGTGCATCTAGCAAGAAACATATAATTTTACACAGAAATGAGTAGAATTCGCAATGTTAAAATTAATTTGGTAAATATAAATTCAAGAATTTCACTGGTTTTGATTCAGTTTGAAAGTTCTATTCAGTCTGTCCGTCTGTCTGTCTGTCTGTATGACCTGTCTGTCACCGTGGAAATTGCAGTAAGGTTAGCCATACTGGAGATTAAAAAGAAAAAAAAAGAAACGATTGGAACAATCTTTGGTTATAAATGATCTTATTAGTAGAGATTTAGGTTGTTTTTTTTTGGCGGGGGGGGGGGTGGTAATTACCGAAACGCACTTTACGAATTTAGTAGTCTCCATATGAACTCAAACTTGGTTTCAACATTGTCTGATAAAAACATAACACTTAATAAACGAAATCGTTGCTTAAGTTAGGTCGCTCGCTTTAAGTATTGTCAATCATTGCTTCGTACTTAGAAATAATGTGAATTATTCTATTACCCTCCTTTGCGTATATCAAATAGAGTACAATGAATTGCAACGGTTAGCATGGCTATGGTAGATTATTATAATCTAAGCAATTAGTAGCAACAGCCGACACTTACTTAGAAGCAAAGTAATTGTGATGGAGCTGTATTTAGAGTGGTTAACAATTGCTCCAAGGTTGTAAATTAAAAAAGAAATATTTGCATTACAATTATCGAGCTACTTTACATATATTAGACAGAGATTAAGCCGTTTCTATATAAAAAAGAAGAAGTTTTTAATTACCTATGCTCGATGCTCGATGTGATGTCCACCGGCGGTAACTATTGCACCACATCGCAGTTTTCACTGCAGTAGGCTTCGTTTCAGCTGTGCCAGAAGTGGATTGTCCCAGTTCCCAGAGGCCGTTTACTATGCGACCTCCTGGACGTATGAAATGCACTGTTTGAGAAGGCCAAAAGCTCAGTAATCCATGGGACCAGCCAGCATCCGCACAATTAAGGGAACTATACTCAAACGGAAGAGTATGGACACTAATTTCAGTTGCTATGTGTCAGTAGAAGGCCAACGATGTTTTGGCCGTGTGACTTGAAATTTTGCCCTCTACAATGGATGACATACCGTACAATTCTGGTATTTGGTCTGTGTAAATTTTGGATAGGACATGTTCTTGATAATGAGCGGCATGGATTTTGACACTTGTTTTCCATGTACGAATCTCTAGCTTCCGTCTGTATCAAAAGTTAGAAACAACCGTAGAACCTTTTGATTTTTTTTTTCATTGAGGCACGAAGTTACATTGGTCTAAATTAATGGTATCAATAGCATTAACTCATAATTTCTTAGTGCGTGAGGACTTTTTGTGGCCAAGTAACTAATGTGTTTGATTATGCTCATGGTCTTGGGCTCGATCTCCTGTTTGGATACTTCCATCTGATACAAACTAGAGCTGTGGTTGAAATCTTATGTAAAGCAATAGATCTTGTTATATTCCACGTCGGTGCTGAAACGGGACATCCAATCAATGAAATCCTTACTGTAGCGGTGGATTGTACACGATACCTTTTTACGTAAGCCTACTGTATACGAAACCATCTTTACACCAATCTGAGAGTTTGCCCTGCAACGTACCAGTACACAAAATAACTTCACCTGCGTCGCCATTTTGTTTGCTCTGTTATGGATGCGCAAACAAGAATTTGCACCCATGTCCAATACCGCATATGCCAAGTTCGGTAGAAGAGAGGCAAATAGGGTTGCACTTTTCCTAAGCAAAATGTGGGGACACTTCATACAGCTAACTTGAGGAGAAATATACCAGCAGTTTTTCTTACGTAACAACGTAATATAAGTCTTTCTAGTGAAGAACGAATCTTATTGACTTAATTGATAAACGGAAAGTGAGACAATTTAAATTATATAGGCACTATATAGTAAAAATATGACCCTTTTAAATAGTATATAGCCTATGAATAATTCTATTCTGTTACATACCTGTCTGCCTACAAAATTGGAACAGGTTTTAGCGAAAGCATTTTTGGCATATTCAACCTATAAGATCAGCCCATTTTCAATAATATTACTGGAGGTATCCCGTCAAAGATAATGTCTTAATTTAAAGTTATCCCAGTACCCGATTAACTACGTCAAACGAAGCTGTAAATGTTACTTTGCGTGCTCAGTGAGATGCCAATTTATTTCTCAGCTTCTTAAAGATAATTAGTAGGAATGCACTGAGGCGCAACATTTTTGCCAGAAAACAATAAGGTACGGCATAAATATATTTGAAGAAGCAATCAGTAAAACCAAATCTTTAATACTCCAATTCATTATAAAGAAAATAGGAAAATAAATCCCCTCATGAATGAATTAGAATAAAAAAGACAGTATAAATATTCAACATTGTTAAGAAGTAGAATCCGAAGCACAACTCAGGTTTGCATTCGAGACAAGTACTCATACCAGGAATCGAAACCATGATCCAGAAAATCGAGATTAGGGGCATTGATTGTCCGTTGAATGTCATATTTTTGGTGTCTGAATTTCTTGTAGAAGGGTTAGTCTTTCTGCTGTAAAAATCCATACAAGAAATTACGGATATATGAGCCAAAAACAGTCCTTTTTTTTTTGCACGGGACATTTTGCATACCGTTTGCATTTTTCTCGGGACACCGGATGATTTTGTGAGAAGAAGGAGAATCCCTTTAAAAACGGGACGTATGGTCACTTTAGCCTCTTGGAATAGAAAATGGAACTAACGTCCAGCGACGCAACTAGTTGTAACTCCGGGCAAGAACTCGCCTTATCCTCCCGCCTCCTGACAAACCAAACCAAAAGATCTTGCATCGTTTGGCCTAATCCTCGTTTCGCCTAACCAATTATATGACATTTTTATGGCAGATGAATGATAAGATTTGTGTTCGCCATTTTAGGCGAAATAAGTATCCTCGTTTGGCCTAATCCTAGTTTTGCCTAAAATGGTGGACTATTAAAAAAATTCGCGGAAGTAAGACTGGAGGTAAATTTCGAAAGATTATTCCCTACTATATGAAGAACTGAGAAATATTTTATTTCCACAAAACTAATTTGTAGTACAAGCATTTGCAGTGGCTATATTTCAGATGAGAGAAAAACAAGTTACACATACTTTATTCCCTATTATTAATTTCGTTTAAAGGTGTGTGTTTTAGTTTGCAGTTTGTTTCCAAATATCTGATATTGTCAAATGGTTCTGCTAATAGGCATCTTAAAGGAAATATAGTTTGCAAGAATATTACGAAAATATGGATTTTGTATTTCTGTTTCGTACTAATATGGATGCAGAAGTTATATTATTATAGGTTTTGCTGGTTTTTCATAGGATTTCATTCCAATTTCAATGCTTTTTTTAAAACTGTTAATCCATTATAAGAGATCCTATTGTGATTCTATATTGTTTTAATTAATATGAAATTTGTAAACATTTCTAGCTGGATCTGACAAGAGATACGCGTATCTTAATTAACTCATAAAAATTGGCAACTGTGATTGAAATGAGTGATTTGGACAAATCGCTCTACTGGCAAGTTGATCTTTGCATAATTCCACAATCCAATTATTTCAATGTGTTACTAACAAAGAAAAAAATAAAAATACATTTGAATTCTAAGTAACCATTAGCAAAATGCTATTGAAAATCTGTTAAGGAAATAAAATTGTATAAACAAAAAATATATATAAGCATTCCTAGACATTCCCTTCAAATATCGTGGATAGGCATTCGCACAATCACAGATAAGGATTTGTTTACAATTTCCAGTTTTGGCCAATCAGAAGCAAAATACATCCTTCAGGCGTGTCTATCATGTATTCAAGTAACTGTCCTTTTACTTTTCTATAAATAATCCTTATATTTGTAAATATTCACGAAGAAATTAAATGTCGATTAAAAGTAGGGAATTCGTGTTATTATTCAGTTCAAAATCTCTTGTCGTCGCGAATTCTGTCGAGGAATTTGAAGCTTAAAATATATAAAAACGACAATCATACCTGTTGTTCTATATGGTTGCAAAACACGGTCGCTTACTCTGAGAGAAGAACATAGACTGAAAGTATTTGAGAACAAGATCCTGAGGCGAATATTCGGACAAAAAAGGAACGGAAATGGGGAATGGCGGAAACTTCATGACGAGGAACTACATAATTTATATGGTTTACCAAACATTGTTACGGTCATCAAGTCTAGGAGGCTTAGATGGGCAGGTTATGTAGCTAGGATGGAAGAAAATAGAAATGCTTTCAAAGTCTTGACTGGAAGACCAATCGGAAAACGACCATTAGGAAGACCTAGGCCCAGATGGGAGGACAATATTAAGATGGATCTCTCAGAGATAGGAATACAAGGGGAGACGTGCCTAAATTTATTAAAGGACGTTTTGTACGGTACTTGGGTAATAACATTTTAGAAGTGCTAGTGAACGGTACCATCCGTAAGTGTCATAGACACCAAGTAAGAATTAATGATTTAAATAACAGTGTGGAGAATAAGGAAACAGTCTCAGAGAATAAGAGTGAGATGAAGTTAAAAAGTCCCGAGTATAAAGTTACTAGGAAGTTAGGAGCAGACCGTCGGTTGGAAAACAGTTATTTGAATGGGACCAATGGTGAAAGTGAAACAAGGGGCTGTATACCACAGCAAACAGAGGCTAGTAGTACAGAATACAGGAGAAGATCAGAAAGAATACGTAAACCGCCGGATAGATGGGGATATGAACAATAGTTGAAGGGGAGGAGGATGTTGAGGGCGGAAATGGTTAGATTTCCGTGCACATGCCTAAAAAGAGGAAAAAAGAAGAAGCATAGATTTTTTATCTGGATTGTCAAGTTAATTTTGTAAATTGGTGATTGATGAAAAATCTTCATGTCTTGAGGTAGAAGTTAAATACAGGTTGTAATAGTGGAAACGGTTTATTTATTTTAATAATTAAGCCAGAGTAATATAAGGTGAAAGAATAACAGTTAGATGACTGAAATGCTAAGTTGTGTTTTACTCGTTTACTTTTAATGCAAACTTTATTTTTTAGTTACTCATTTTACATAAAATTTTGGGAAATAAAAAGTAACGTTCATTCTGAAAAAAATAATAGGTTTTTCATTTTCCTTTCAACATTTCTGAGAATTCACTATTGAAACTAAGCGTAATATTTTATTTTTTCTTTTGGTTTAAATCTCATTTTTATGCTCCAAGGGTAAGAGAGGCGATGATGATGACAATGAACGAAACTGGTGGGGTGAAGAAAGTGGAAAGAAACGCATGAAGCACCCTTACGCCCTTACACAATATTTGTAACGTGCACTTGAACATGATATTTCACTCGATTCAAACATATCTGCTATTTGTGTAATTATTTAGTTATATGATGGTTATAGATTTTTTTGTAGCAAGTGAATTTCACATGATACTGGAATATTTCCCAGTACAGTATTTGCTCAAATCTTAGAAATTCGAATGCAGGAAATGACTACAAAGCTCTTCCACTACTTTCAACATTTGTATTTTTTATTGCAAAATGTTCTGAAGTACATTAAAGTCAGATGTGCAAGAACACATCTGAAAGAAGCTCAAGATAAACAAGTATTCTTTATACTCTAGCAGTTTTTTACACGTCTCTGCTTCATTTATAGTTTTGTCGTCCCAATACATTACAACTTGAATTTTCTCAAAGCACTTAATCAACTAGTTTTTTATTTGCATTGGTGAAATTATAACTTTTGAATATAATTTCACTTGTTTGACATACTACCGGAACGTCCATAGCATAAGTCTCTGATTAAGATTGCTACGTCTCGGAGATGGTGTAAAAATTGAACAAATTTTAATTATACTAGTTAAGGATAATCCGGGGTTGAAGACACGTATGATACAATCAAATTTAACTGTGTGCAAAATAGTGAATCTAACATCCTTATTGCATAGTAGTGATCTTTTTGTCTCTCGAGCGGACTCACTCTCTCTCTCTCATACAGATACACACACACGCATTATATATACGGACATGGTAAATACATAAAGGAGTTTTGCTTATTCTAACTGCTAGAAAATATTGACCACAGATTAATATAATATCAATATTAATTTTAAAATTTGCATTTCTTTCTAGGGAATTTTCTTTTGTAATTTCCCTCTACTTGAATTCCGTGATTTTTTTTTATTGTCCGCCATTTTAGGCGTAACGAGGATTAGGCCAAACGAGGATCCTTTTTTCGCCTAAAATGGCGGACTGAAATCTTATCATTTATCTGTCATAAAAGTGTCAGATAATTGGTTAGGCGAAACGAGGATTAGGCAAAACGTGGCGACACGAAACCAAAACGCTCCCCAACTACACGTGATATTGGCATCACACAGGAATTCTCCTATTCCATTTTTTTTTATTCAAGTAGTAAAGCTTATATCAAGTAGGAATTATATGTGAAGAATGAATCAACAGTCTATTGTTTAGAATAGAATATTTAATCATCACAAACAGTCTAGCTGTTGTCTCGAGTATTATACTCGGACATTAAATCTCTTAATCGGTGTAAGGTAAATGAAAACACAAAAAGCTGGAACTAAAATTTAATTTTGCAGGCTATTTTGGCTGCAAAGATTTTTACAATGTTCTGAAAAGATAGCTTTGAAGCTAACTTACAGTATGCTCTATGGATATGATCCTAAGATTAGTGAGTCGTTGTTGTCCTGTTAAGTTTCTGAGGTAACTTTTATGAATTTTAGTTTGTTAAAACTTCTTTCCTTGCTTTATAGTGAAAATAAATATTTGCCCAATTTTGCACCCCCCACAATCCGGCGCCTTCCCCCTTAGCTACGCCATTGCTAACATCAGTTATTCTTTCTTTTGGGCATTTTGTTCTAATTACGTTAGGAACAAAAATCCATTGTGAAACAGTAAAAATATTTGGGAATCAACTTCTACAAATATCATCTTTACAAACAATTCTCCCTCCCTAATTTTATATCCTAAATGTAGGAAAACTATATATTAAACCTTCCAATGCTTTGCAATTAGATTGTCTCTTTCGCTGAAAATGAGGAATAACATATAACACAGAACTTCTTTATGTAGCACCATCTACCGACAGGAAATGCAATTAAGTACTTTCACTTTATTTATGTGATTGCGGTGAAAGGTGTAGCTCGTCCATCAAGAAAAAGAAAGAAGAAAAGATGGCAGAGGGGAAAATTATATTATTTCAAAGGAAGAGACACGGTTATGTTACGATAAACGAAATTGTCATTCCTCATATTATGCAAAGTACTGCTTAACAAATAAACTGTTCCGCCCTTCTGACCTATTTGTTCATTCATGTACGAAACTGACTACAGATGTCTATATGGTACTATTATAAAAGTGCACTTTACAGGTTTTCTTATCTTGAGTATTGCAGTTTACTTCCCATAATGCACCGCGATTAATGGTGATAAGATTTACATGTCACTGTTTCTTCAATTCTCTCTTACTGAAAAAAGTAGCATTGAAGGTGAAAATTAATGGAAACTGGGGAAAGAAGGGAGAAGTTGAACGAACTCTTGAAAAGTCGATTATAGATAAAAGTGACAATTGCAGGCAGTTGGAATCAAGGGCGCCAATCCTGGGGGCCAAGGGGGCCCGGGCCCCCCAAAGTTCATGCGGGCCTCCCGTATTGTATTTATGGATATACAATATTTTGCATAATTTGAATGCAATTTGTCTTAAAAATCCTCATATATATACCTTCTGCATCTGAATGGGCCCCCCAAATTTACAGAAAAATGGGCGCCCTTGGTTGGAATGTTGTTTTTGAATAGAATGGTACTGAAACTGAAATAACTATTTATTCAAATATTCGTGTAATGGATTGTTCGATTATTTGTTATTCGAATATTCGAGTAATTGATTGCTCGATTAGATGTTATTCGAATATTCGAGTAATGGGTTGCTCAGTTATTTGTTATTCGATTATTCGAATCAAATGCCTGATTCAAATACTTATTAGACAGTTATTCGAATAAGGAAAAGATATTCAAACAATTACTTAAGTGTGAATATGATTCGAATTCTACTATTTGGAAATTCTTATGTACGAATAACAGCAGAAAAATTACTAATTGCACGAGTGGCGGCTTTAGCGGGTAGGCCTGGTAGGCAAGAGCCTACCCAAAAATTTTGAAAATGTATAAACGCTAAAAGATACAATAAAGAGTAAATATATTTTCCACTATTTATATTAATGGTAGATAATTATTTAACAAACAGCGTTAACCACTACTGTAAAAGTAATTTCCTACTATCATTAATCAACCAAGTGTGTATATGCATCTATAAGCGAGGGAGCGGGCCTACCCAGAATTAAAATCCTAAAGCCGATGTATTTTGGTCATTGATAAAGAATAGACCTAGACATAATAGACCAAGGACGAATAATCTAAAATATATGGATGGACGAGATATGATGGGTTTGTTATAATCTCAGCAGTTATACTGGATCTAATATTTTGTGTCCCCGTGTTGCATCAAATTCAATGTGGAAGACACCGCCACTCAGCGCCATATTGTTAAAATTCAAAAATCAACTGACTGATACTAGTTCAGCGTCCGTTTTTAAACACCAAGGCCATGTGAAATCTGACCTACTGTTTGAATCGAAAACCAAATCACGATTTGGGTTTGTATCCGGGCCAAGTAACTCCCATCAGCTGAAAGAAATGTTTCAGATTTACGTCTTATGACCATGCCGCATAGGATAAAAGAGACAGTGATGAGAAACGAATGAAACGGTGGAACGAAGAAACTGGGAGGAAATGGGAGAACCTCCAAGAAAACCCACGACTACAGTGTTTGTCCACTACAAAGTCCATCTGGTGCAAGCTGGGATCGAACCAGAGATCCCACGCGCCAGAGGTGAACCTGGTATACCACTGAAGCACTGCTGCCTCGGAAACCCTCAGCTGCAATCAAACTCGGGACCACTCATGTTCGCCACTCGATCACAATGGAGGAATCAAAAATCAATTTGTCAGAGCAAGAGTTTCAATAAGTTATCAAATAAAAATAGTTGGTAAAAGAGGAATTCAGAAAGCACATACAGTGGATGAGAGGAAGGGAAGAGAATAATTTATTACGAATAACTAAAGATATAAATTAATAATATATATATATGTGTTTCATCATAAAATTTCTCTTCAATATGCTTCAACGAAAAATGCAAAGAAAACGATTTTTTTTATTGAAGTTAATCCTTGTTATACTATAAATCAAAATTATCATAATAACATTATTGCATGTATTTTCAAGCACTGTGAATTTTTTAAAAAAATTAATTAATTTTGTACTTCATTTTTCTCCTTTTCTTTAAAAGAAAATGAAACAAGTTATCCGAGAATGAAAGTAAAGACCTGATAAAACAGTCAGGTCATTTCAGATTTTTCCACGGGAAGGGAAGGGGGAGGGGAAAGCAAGATTGTTCAAAGAAAAAATGAACTCACTTATACAAAGAATGCGGGATCAACAAAGCCATGTAGGAGAAGCAAGCAAAATGATATTATATTAAATTCTTCATTCATTTCGACGAGAAAAATGAAAAATATTTTCTTATTTGAAACAATAAACTAAAGATTTAAAAAAAAAATGTCATTAGTCTGGAGAAGAAAGTCAACTAAAATCTACGGTGAAATCAAACTGGTCGTTACTCGTAACAGGAAAGAATCATGCAAAGAGTTAGAACATAACACTTCCCCATTACGAATGTACCTTGACGAAAATTCAGATATATCATTTGACACATTTTCTCTATTGATGCACTAAGACGCTTCTCTGCATTATTCCTTGATTTTATGCAAATTAACACATCATTGGAGTAAAAAAAATGTTTCGTGTGTAGGGATTAACAAAAGAAATCTCTGCTTTTTTTTTTCAATTACATCTTCCATCCAATTAAGGAAGCTCTTTTGTTATCATATTATGCAATTCTTGTCGACCTTCCGGTTCATATAAAGAATTAATTTGTAATTAAAATCGGTTGAGATGTTTAGTAAGTCATTTTATAAAAGATTCATATCTCGAATCCCGTACAGGGTTTTTTTTTTCATACGTAGCTTTATACACGATAACAAGCGATATTTTTCAGGTGAGAAAGCACTGTTTATCATATAAAACAATGTATATGACAGCGTTTTATACGATTTAATTCAAAAAACAATGGTTGTTTTAAAAAAAAGTGCTATTCGCGTGACTCCTTTACTTTCGCCCCATTTGTCACCGTTGTAATGACGCATTCACATTGTCACACTGAAGCAGGAAGTTTTTGTCACTTTCCGTGACACAGAAGCTGTTAATGTGTGCGAATGTATTTGTATAGTTGCGTGAAATTGCTTGACTAGGCTTTGGAAGTGTGTGTAAAAAAAAAAAAAAAAAAAAAAAAAATATAAAGTTTACAGAAACTACCATTGCATCTTGTAGCATGACAGTTGCGGAGGACGTTCGTTGACTTCGGATCTTTCTAGATATAAGTTACCATTGTCTCCATAAAGTTATTATTCGTCCTTTGCGTGAAGTGCGTATATATATATGCACATAGGCTTTTGGGCATAATAAAGCACAAAGTGTATATACAACTCAAACAACTACTTTATTATTTTGTATGCAAATTATATGTGTCACATTCAGACCTTGTTGTTTAAGTAGTAGCAGAGAGTCTGACTTTTTACGACTTTGTAGGCGATTACATACAGCCGTGCTTGTAGAAGTTAGTCATTTGTTTTTCTTAAACATGTTGTGACCAAGCTTTTAACAAGCAATCCTTGTTTTATTCTTACAAATGGCAAGTTCAAGTGAATAAAATGTGTTAACATCCTACAAATAATGTGCTTTGTTAGTTAGAAGAAACAGATGATAAAATGGAAGTGATTGATGATTAAAAGAATGATGGAATGAAGAAAGCAGAAGAAAGTGGGAGAATGTTGAAGAGATTCAAGAGATTTTATTGCATACTGAACACAATAGATAGCTATACATCTATTGATAGTGTTCAGCAGAAAAATTATATGGTTACGACTCACAAATCTTTCTTTTGTGCCTAAACTATGTATTCAAAGTATTGTTTTGTATCCGAATAAAATATAGTACATCTATTGTAGGAATTCTTATTTTGATCATATTGTACAAAAGATAATATAAGTGTCTACTGCAATCTATTTACCCATTTTGAGGTGAGTAACCCCCCTCCCTACCATTCACATCTGCTTTATAACTTATGGCTGATACAATGATTGCCAGGACTTTACAATTGCTCAATATTTTTGCGTACCCCTTACTTATACTGTACAATTGGATTAACCAACCGATCATGTCGTAGGTTGAGGGTTACGAGTAAAGCCCATCAGACTCGGCGGCCCTAGTGTCTCCCAGTTATACATACTGGTTGAGAGATCCTCCATAGCAAAATGAAATTAAAATGAAATCTTTCAGCTTAAAGTCTCGCGATTGTACCCTTTGGGCTAAGGAAGACGATGATTAAAGCAAGTGAATGATGATGAAATAATTGGTGGAATGAGGATGTGAGAGGAAACGGGAATATCCGAGAAAACTCACGGACACAATGTTGTCCACCACTAACTTATCGTGGGTAGGGATCGAACCAAGGATCCCACGCATCAGAGGTAAGCACTACTACTGAACCACCTTGCCGAGAACCTCCATACCAAGTGGAGGTCTTCCACATAAGCAGTGCTGGCAGCAGAGCGTTATAAGGCAAGCTCCCACATTCCCCTTGAAGTACAAGATTTCCAAGTTAGAGAGTCACCGCCGGAAGGTGTGCATTTCTCTTTGTGCAGGGAAGGTTTCCTGTATCAGATTGTCACTTCAGATTGTTGATGAAAAATGGATTTTCTATGACATTCGTAAATGATCAGGATATAACCAACGTTAAGGACAGTTTCCAAAACCCGTAGAAGGTGTTGTAACTGTTATTGGTGATCTATCGTGGGAATGATCCATCATGTCCTTTTCAGTTGAGGTGAAACCAACAATGCAGATCGTTATAATGCTGAATCCATGAAATGTATCACAAACTTGTATGCAAACAATCCAGCTATGGACAACAGACATGGTATTCTCATGCTGCATGACAATACTCGCCCATCATGTCTTTGATCAACATACATGGTAACCTCATGCTGCATGACATGCTCGCCTATCATGGCTATAGTGAACAGGTATGGTGGTGTCCTCATGGTGCATGACAATGCTCGCCTATCATGTCTATGATCAACAGACATGGTATCTTCATGCTGTATGATAATGCTCACCCATAAATCATGCAAAACATGGTACAAGCTCTGATTTACAGTATGAAACCCTTTCTCGATCACCGTATTTGCCTGATATATCTCCCACTAATTTCTACTTCTTCTGGCATCTTGATCACTTGTTGCGAGGGAAGACCATCCCTGATGATCGGGCGGTTTAATGCATCGCAGACTTCAGAACTTTTTCGCCACGGAATCCAATCGTTGGCTGAGCGATAACAAAAGTGTGGGTTTGCAGATGGCGACTATTTTCGTTAACCAGGTATTGTAGTTTTATTTTTTGCTTTCTGCTTTTTTTTTTTTTTTTTTTTTTTTTTTGCCTTTGAAAATAACGCACGTGGGTAGACATTTTATTCGCATGAAACACTGGCGCTAGTCCCGGAGGGATGAGGGGGACATGTCCCCTCTAATCTGGGAACTGGAGAGGACTCCCCCCCCCACAAAAATTCGATTTGAAATGTGCTTTTTGGGAGAAATGTGACGATTTGTGTTCGATTGTCACAAAGGAAAGTGAGATTAAATTGATGTTCCCCCTGAATAAGCCTCAAATCTGCCCGCTTCCCAATGTTGAAGACAACTCTGCTTCCCTGATCCTCCACAGCATTGTTTTGCAACTTCATAAACATTTTGAACATCACTTTTATATACATTTGATACCTTTACCTTTCATACATCAATTCACATCGACCTCACTAATCTTACAATCAACAAATTTACAAAATTTGTTTGTTTATTGTAGGCTTACCTGCATTCATTTTTTTAAATTAAAAATACCATGTGTTCCCCACGTCTTAGTGCGTGTTAACATATTTTGCATTCTTAATTATGCGTCTTTTATATGGAGTTAGTCTCAATTTGAAATCCTGCATGGAATTCGCACACTTATATGGTAATTTTAGTGGAAAAAACTCATTTTTTCTCTTCCTTTCTGGTCAAATTTAAGAAAAAAAAAAACCTCTAACTCTTGTTTGGTTATTTTAAATGAAGACTCTAAATATCACATTTCAAGTCTAAACTTAAGGGATTCCAAAATATGAACATCTTATTTTAACAATTGCAGCTTCTAATCGAAGCAATTTCTATTAATCGGGAGTTACATCCAACCCAAAGAAAGTTGTACAAAAGTTACGACGTTTAACGAGGCTCGTTCTAAGAGCGTTACCGGCTATAAGACCTGTACTAATATACGAAATAAGTTATTGATCTTGCTTTATGATGTACACTATTCTTTGATGAACAACTAATAATATTACTTTCTTTTACCAAGAAAGAAAAAAAAACTTGAATCGCGTGAAGAATCTGTCGAAACATTTCTTTTTGCTTCTAACATCTCTGTTAAAATAATATGTCTATGCATAATAAAAAAGGTACAAAGTTGTAGTTGAATGACACACGTTTTGACCATGAATAGTTGTTTTTTTTATATATATATATATATATATTATTTTTGCCTAGAGGGTCTACACAAGTTATATATCTTGGAAGAAATGATCCACATGCTAGAAAAAGGTAAACACGCATTTGTTGACATTGCTTTGGTTTTAAGTAAATCACGAAATAAGCATGTTCTCTTTCTATTTAGGTTATATCAATATGCTCACGCATTTCACATTTCACTTAACACACACACACATTTAGCATGTCAACTGATTTGATTGTCTTCTTCTGCACTTTCATTTTCAAAACAATAAATAAAATTTTGTGTAGAAAATCGTAGTTATAAATTTTTTATTACAAGATAGATAATATTTGGCCACTTTCTCTTTACTTTTTCTTTCTTTCTTTATGTGTCTAGTGTATTTCTATAGCTTTGCCACTATATGCTAAATAAACTATGCAACCCAATAAGCTACGTTAATGACATAAAATGATCCTAGAGGTTCCCACTTTTTTTTTTTTTTTTAGCAGCTTTACACTCTATTCCTTTATTCCAACTACAAGTATATGTTGCTATCTTTTCAAATTTAGTGTTTCCATATTGCTTCGCTCTAAATACAGGACTCATGTTATGTTATTTATCGCCGTCTGAGATTCAATACCGCGTAAGTGACATTTCATCAATTTTACAGGAGTGACAAAAATGGTCTTCATTAATGTATTTACCTAGATATCTGCTGCTTTCGGCTTTCTCAGCAACTGTTTATCTTGTAAACACATCCTTATATGAATATTCATCATAGCAGTGTCGTGCCGTGGAAAATCAGCGCCCGGGGCGAGAGTATACGACGGCGCCCCATACATATATTCAAAGTAATTTTTCATTGCTTTTGCCCCTTGGTCTCCCGATTTTTTTCGCCCCCTTTACTTCGGCGCCCGGGGCTGTCGCCACGCTTGCTCCCCCCCACGGCACGGCCCTGCATCATAGTGAAATACTCTCTTTGGCATGGGTTAAAATTTTAAGCTACTAAAACTAGTAAGCAAATACAGGGCAAATGTGCATCTGAACCAGTGATGCCAACCTGTGGGAAAAATTCCATATCGTGGGAGTTTTTGACCTTATTTTCTTGGAAAGGGATAAAAAGCAGCATGTATGGGATTTTTCGAGGAGATCGAAATTTACGGCTTATTCATAGTAAAAAGTGACTAACACAGAGAAGTTTATTTTTTAATATTATAGCATACTTTTAATTAGTATAACGTGGGAAATTCATACGTAAAATGGGTTTTTTTGCCTCTCGACATGGGATTTCATAATGTTTCAGGTTGGCATCACTGATCTGAACAATCTTCATACAGAATAGGAAATAATCCTGTATATACAGAACGTCTGCCAACTCTACATACACGTCATAAACTGGGATGTTTGGAAAACCTATTCATGAACTTCAAACCAATATCTAAACACCAATTTATATTTAACAACGGTCTTCATTTGTTATTTATATATTGATTTGGCATTTCTCAGCAACTATGTCTTGCTACACTAGTAAGATAATACATTGTCGGTACGGTGGACTAATATAGGACAAATGTGTATCCTGTACAAACTACATATAAGACGGGAAAATAAATGGTAAAATATAGAACAAGTAATTCTGTACATAAAGGGCGTCAGGTAACCCTACTCAAATTAGACTTGTTTGTTTTTCATGCGTTGGAAAGTCTTTACGATTAATAAAAAGACAAAAAATCAGATGTTACAGTCCAAGGAGGTGCATTTTTTCATTCATGTGAGTCACTAGGGAAGTGAGAATTTGGCCGTTTCCAACCGATTACTATTTAAATATAAATAAATAAAACGAAGCTTTTTGAGTTTTTCACCGAAGTTAGGAAGGACAAACAAGAACCTAATATGGGCTCCGAACCTCGACTAAAACTTGAATTCGGTATAGTTGGCAAGTACACATACGATCATACAAAATAAATCCTCACGACATAGGCCGTTCATCACTACACTATATCGTCTACAAGAGAGTTGGATTTTATTATAGCACCACCAGTCCCGGTATTTTTTCACGTTTTTTTTCCTTAAATGGAGACGAAGCAGATGAATGAAGTGGCATAAAGATGTTTGGATAGTTTATGCATAAATATTTATTAGTTTTCTTGTATCTGATAGGTTAGTGTTCGTTCTTGCCTTAGTGGGAGAGACCCGAATTCGATTCCTGACGAAGCCTTACGTGGTTTGGATGTTGTGTTGAATACCATTTCCACCTTGATGTTCTTTTGGTATTGAAAAGGAATTTTATACTCCAAACCAATCAATGCATTTTAATACACATACAATTATTAATCAATAATGATACTGGTTTATAGTAATGCTTCGTTTTGTTCCCTTGCGAAACGAAATCCTGTGTAAACCACTGGAGGACAGACTGTTTACTTCTAAGCTGGGACGCACCCACGTTGTGGAGCCGGAGCCACCGGGTCCGGACTAGGGATGGCCATATTTTTTCGAAAAATAGCTTTTTCGAAAACGAAAAGCGGAAAACGAAAACTTTTTCGAAAAACGAAAAAAAAATTTTCGAAAAACGAAAAATTTTTCGAAAAAACGAAAAACGAAATTTTTTTTCGAAAAAACGAAAACAATTTCGAAAAAGCGAAAAACGAAAAAACGAAAAATGAAATTTCCGAAAATCGAAAAACAGATTTTTCGAAAAAGGCCATCCCTAGTCTGGACCTCCCAAAAACTACCTAACTCAATTTTCTCAATAAAACTATGCTTGTTTAACATTGAATTGATTGTTGTAGCATGAAAAATTTGATCTTACTTCATGTGTACTCTTTCTCTTATAAAAACAATTTAGTTCTCTATTATTTTTGCTCTGAAAATATAGATGGAAATATTTTTACGATTACTTATCGTCTTTTCGGGTGCAGAATACTACATACACGTAGTGGCTAGTAGTATTGGACCCCCGTCCCGAAAGCTTGGACCCCTTCCAGCAAAAATTTCTGGGTACGTGTCTGCTTCTAAGTGTATTAGAGCATTGGCCTATGCCTAGATTACGAATGACAGCACCCAATCACTTTTGAATCATCTTTTGTAAATAACTGACCTAGCCTCAGAGACTTAAAATGACAATGGGAATACATTCACTTGTCTCAACTTTGTTATTAAATGCTCGTACTAGCGACAATAAATTGTCTTAGACAGGTGTTAGTAACGGATTATTGTCCTTGTCGAGGATATATCCACGAAGAAGAACAGGAGCTTATTCTATCTGACCTTCATAGTTCAGGTCACTGGACCTTATCGTCTCTCCACACCACACTTTCTCTCTCTCAGTGAAGTCAGAGAGCAAGACGTTGATTTTTATCGCCGATGGCAGCCAGCACCAACATTAACCCAAGCAAAGGTCCAGGAAATATAGATGAGAGCGAAGATCAACAAACGAAGATGGACATCACATCTTCTGTTGTACTTTCTCTCGAACAACCATCACGTACTCAAGAGAAAATGAACAATGTCCATAGTGACCATAAAATACGTGAAGGCAAAGCGGAAGATTTTCTAACTGAAAAGAAGAAAAAGTGCGATTTTTCGTACACGTATGCACACTATATGATTTAACCCACATATGTCACTTTATTTGATGAAAAGAATAGGATGTTAACTAATGGAATTCTATAACGCCTTTTTAATAATATTGTTTCCTTCCTCCCCTACACTTTCTTCTAGATGGAACATAAAAAAAAAATATAGCCGCAGCACTTAAATCTATCATCGTCAAACTATAAGATTGCATCTATTATTCTTTGTAATTTGTTTTTTGACATTTAAATGTAATTGAATTAATGGAAAACAACAGCGGTTTTTAAATTTGTTAAAGGCTTGATACAACATGCTATTATTAACAGCTTTCCCTTCTTGATGAGGAAAGTCACAATGGATTGGCCATATTTACAGGGCTCAAACAGGATGTATGCCATATCCAATTCTACATAGGGTCAGCTCTACATATGTGCAACACGTGCACTTGCAAGGGGGTGGCATGTTTTGAGGGGCGGCAAAGTTTGTCATAAATGTTTTATTTAAATTATTTCTGGTTGAAAAGAGACTTCATGACGACTATAGTTAAATTTACTAAGCTGACCTTCTATTTCAATACTACACTCATAAATCACGTTTAGGTTGTATTAGTCACGGGTCACATGTACAGTGCTAAAGCAAATGATCCAACAAATCCCAGCATAAATTGCTTGATTGTTGCAAAATACAAGAACTAAAAGCGAACACCTGTTTCATTTAGTTAGTTATCACAGTTTTAAGACGAAGACTAGTCTTGTCTTTGTCATAAACAAGTTCCTTATCATTGAAGGTGGAAACAAGTTTTTTTTATTATTATCAGATGTAGAAGGAAAATCATGAAATAAAGATAAAAGAGGTAGTTGCACTGGGATTGCAAACCGATATATTGAGATTGAAGCTCGATATTGAATTATATAAAATTGATTATCAACTTTCCTCTGCAGGTGTGTTTCCTTTATCTTTCACTAACATAATAGCTTATTATTTAAAGAAAAACAGACACAAAACAAAGATTATAATTTGTAACATGTAGGCCCTTCTGAGTAAGAGTCCATTTTCCCCTCCTCTTCGTTGTTCATGATGGTGTAGCATACTTAAAAACGTGGCTTTTAAAATTTGTTCTTTCTGGAGAAAGAGGGTACCAAATAATGCCATTGAACGGATGGCAAATTGTCTAGGTCTGTCCTAATCCTACGTACGGTACAGAATATAAAATGACTTTCATAGGTGTTTGTTATCAGTAAAACTAATAATTATTATGTATTTACTTTTGTCAAGAAAAAGGCACGAATCTACAAATTTATTGGCACCTTAAATGACTATAAATGCAACCTGTAAGTGTTCTAAAACACTTGGTATACTTCTCAAACTGGCCAATTTGTTTGAGCTTTTTGACAAAACAGAAATATGTATGTGCTACATATGAAAGTTTCCTAAAGGTTAAAGGTTAAAGAATATATTTCAAAGAATATAAGTCCTATAACGTCTTGAAATTATGTAAACGCCAATATCATTAGATGGATTGTAAATAACCCCTTGTTCTTTATCTAGTCATTTACACAATAAACAAGTGCTCTATACAAAATGGCTCACTTGTCAGAGTTTAATTTTTCCTTTTCTCGTTTCTTTCACTTGAAAAATGGTGTGTGATACTGATTGTAAACACTTAAGTAAAATTTGTGGTTTCAGATAATCAGTAGACTGATGTAAAATTCATATTTAAGGAAAATCGTATATATATGCTTTATATGTTATATTCATATAAAACAATGATATTTATATGTAAATATGATTTAGAAAAATAATTTATACACTATAAATAGATATATGTATTACCTTAATCTGTAATGAGAAGCACTGTGTTCAATACAGTAGTGTTCGCAAATATCTTAGGTTTTATTAGGTAAAACGGTTAGAAATTTATAGTGCTCCATTAAGCTTTACGTAAATTGAAGACAACAAAACCTCACGTACTGACACATTAAATGAAATTGTATTTTGAACATTGTACTCCACTGAGCACAACATACTAAATAACAATGTTAGGCCAATACGTAAATAGCAATGGATAACGAACGTCGTATTTACAACTTATAAATTTTCCCTGCTCGACATATGCCGTTTACGTGTGAAAAAAAAAAAATAGTGCTACATGAATATAAATATACAAGCATGTGAGAATTGCTTGAACATTCATCAAATGGGCGATATATATAATGTTTTTGAACTTTGTTCTGATGAACAATTTTTAAACGTGAGTGAATTTTATTATTTTAGTGTAATCATAAACAAAACGAGTTTTGTAGTAGTAATTTTCCCAAGTTTGTGTTATAATTATTTCAAGAATCATTTTTCGCAGAATGTCAATGTGTTTCTCATATTGAGAGTACATTCTCATGGCTATAGCTTATAAGTTAAAGCCTGTAGCAAACAATTTTGTTCTGAATGGACGAGTGAAACTATATATTTCTTAATATATTCATTTAATTTAAGAAGTGTAGAAAATACAACTTCATTTTCACAAAGTGATATTTAAATAAATGTGAAGTGTATATATATCATTAAAATCACGTTAATTTCAAAGGGAAAAGAAGAAGGTCGATTGCATGTAACTCAGTGAGCTTGAAAAAGGCACAAATGTACATAGACTCAGCAAAGCTTAAAAAATTTGTTAACAAAGTAAAAATGAAAATGGGGAATTAATATAATCCTCTGGTAACCGCATGAATACATATATATACAGGGTATTCATGTTTTGCCAAGGGATTTTAGTAATTCCCCATTTTCATTTTCACTTTTTCAACAAACCTTTTTAGGGTTGTTGAGTATCTGTGTACCTCCTGTTTAAAGCTAATTAAGTTACATGTAATCAAATTAAAGGAAAAAAGTTCTAATTCCCCATGAGTGGAAAAAAGTCTTCATTCAGAGTTATAAACTGGGCACTGGCCAATCAAATGCTCCATTAGTACTTAAAAGTGTAGCCCAACTTCCTTCATACAATTCGTTTCGCTAGTACCAGAGAATTGTAATACGTGAATATTTAGATAAAGCACATACTGGTTCCTATGACTGCTTGCGATAGGTGTCATAGATTTCAAGTGAGTGCGTTCTCAAATGTGATATTTAGCATTTTCGACACTTCATATCTCTGAAAGGAGCAGTGGTGCCAATCCGTGGGATAATCCCATTTTGTGAGATTTTTAATATTAATTCCTCAAAAAAGGGTTAAAGGGAATTTTCATCGCAATTTGGCAGAAAATATGAGATTTTTTTATCGACTACAACAATATTTTCTATGACCAGAAAGTAGACCAATTTTTTCCTCAATTGTCTTGAGTTGAGTTGATTTTGAGTTTAACGTCCCGTTCAGCAGCAAGGCTATATGAGAGTCCCTCAATTGTCTTGAAATTAGTGTTAATTTTCTAATTTTGTTACCGGAAATGCACGCTAGTGCAGAAGTAACTTGTGTCTCTCAAAAACAAGCTCCAAGAAATATAAATTGTGCTCTAGCATCTTTTAGATACAATATATATATATATATATATATATATATATATATATATATATATATATATATATATATATATATATAATTAACGGAAAAAAGTAAAATGCCAAATGGGAAACAACCAACTTCGAAAACGTTCTACGTAAAAAAAACAAAAAAAAACTGGGCAATAAAGTTCTTCTATTGCGTTCATTACAATATGATGACTCAAAGTAATTATGTGAATTTATAAATCCTGACCACAAAATATACTTGTTTCGGCAAACATTTTCAACTATCTGTTTCAATTAAGAAAAATATTTATTCATCAACTACTTGATAAACGTACGTAGAAGATCGAAATTTATGGGTAGTTTACTAATATATTGAAAAAAAAATGTGTGATATACAATAACTTCATTTTTCATATATATATATATATATATATATATATATATATATATATATATATATATATATATATATATATATATATATATATATATATATATATATATATATATATATATATAGTGGCTGATTCAGGATATGATCAAGGGAGGGGCTAAACTATAGTTTTCCGCTGTATTCAGTGTAAAACAGGATTGAAGTCCATTTTGTCCAGTGTATACCTGAGCCCCTATAGCCCCCCTTAGATCCGCCCTTATGTATATATATTAATTTTGTAATTAGTATAACGTTCGAAATTCAAGCACAAAATTAAAATTTCTGCCTCTCGATATGGATTTTTCTAAGGTTTCAGGTTGGCATAACTGGAAATTAGGCGTTTATCGACCTATATTCATTAAAACATTTTTTCTTTCATTTGATATAAAGTATTGTCTCCCGGAATTTGGTCATCGAACTTCTAAACATACTGTATTATAGAAATGTTTATGGCCTATATTAAATCAAATTTCCTTATCTATACTAACTGTATTCACTCTCGCTCCAACTCTTTGTTCATTGATCTATACAAAGAATATAGTTATTATGCCTTCGAAGAAAATGTACTATTCTTAGGAAGATGAAAGAAAAAAGAAAACAACACACATATCTTCACAGCTTCTTCAAGTTCTATCATTTTTTTCTTGGATCACTTTCCTCTTAATCGTAGGTTGAAGAACGTCCAGTTAAAAAAAAAAAAAAAAAAGTGTTTGCTATTAATCAGTTCACATATCTTTGAAAGTGTCTTCTTAAGTCAGTCAATATTTAATGAGAAAGCATTAGAGGAAAAAAAAATTATCGTGACCAGAGTGCAAAAGAGAGAGAAGAGTCCACTATAAATTATAGTGCAGCAGCAACATTCTTCGTTATTCTTCCCATTCACATGTTTGTATTATATACAATAAACAGACTTCTCATATCAACCATCTAAACATTATCAGAGCCTATTAACCCAGTCCTTCTCTTTTCAAAAGTTCTTTGGTTCCATTTTCTTATGCTAGATTGCAGTGTTGCTCTCAAAAACTATTTTTATTATTAACTTTCTTTTAAAGCGAACGTTGTAACTTGTATATAATGTGAATCCTTTCTTTCCCTACTGAATTGATTCACTTTGCACCTTCTAGTATTAAAATGCTAGGCAAAAGTGGCAAAATATATTAGTTTTAACCACGAGTTAAAAAAAAGTAAAAACATTTTTGAGGCTTTAATTTGAATGCACAAGACGGGCTTATTTGATAATACGGTGGAATGTATGCCAACGAGTATGCGAAACAAAATTTGATTCACAAAACTGGTTTCATTTCTTTTTATTTTTCCTTCCAGTTTATTTCTTACACGTTTTTTTTATCATCTTGTGCAGTTAACCAGTGAAAGTTGTGTTAAAAGCAGTGAAGTACCGGCATACAATTACACGGTAGAGTTCCTTTGTAACTGGATTTAAGTATCTTCATCCGCGTTCTATTCATATTGTACATAATTAAAACAGTGTATTGTTTATTTTTCTGTTTTGGTTGTCTTTGCCTTGTAAAACGGAAACATAACCAAGCGTGAATAATGCCTACCATCTGTTGAAGTTATTACTATAATGAGATTATTTGTTTTAAAACGGAATTTAGCACATAGTTTCGTTTCCCAATTGCGTATAATCAACTTAACTTGTATTAAAGCTAACATTGCTATTAAAAATCGCCTTAATTTGGAAGATAGCTTATCTAGTCGAGAATGGAAGATTAACATTCCTAGTATTGATCAATAGCGTCACTTTAGGTTTTGTTAGGAAGGGGGGAGGGTGAAAAATTGTCCACCAACATAAAACTTTCAGGTTTTTAATTAGTATATTAGTATACAACTTATTTAAAAAAAAATATGTTCTTAAACTCAGTGGGGAACATCCCAAATGACGCCCATGATATAGATATCCAGTAACACATATAGTAAGACTTATCGTTACGAGGGTTTTTCACTAGACTAACGTCTTGAAAAAGTAGTATACACTTAAAAATTTCGATTATGATTAGTATAGACAGTGCTCATTGCTGTGTTCTTATCCTGACGTAAACAAGCAATGCAGTTAGGAATCCCCACAGGATATTTTCCAAGGGGAGAGGCGAAAATCTGATTCCAAGAGGACCAAAAGACAAGCAAGCGCAGTCACAAATACACACATACACTTTGATATACGCGTGTATAATACATCATAAAAACAATTATTTACGCAGTTATATTCTTATTCCCTACAGTAAATAATATTTAAGTACTACAATTTGTAAGTAATCTTATTGATATGTCTTGACATGTTTTTCCAAGAACTGAACACTCTTCTAAACCTCAGAAGGTTAACTCTCTCCCTTGATCCCCGTTGTGGGCGGCCATTAGTGAAGTTATACATAAGTAGTATATAAAGTGATATATTAATACAATGTGAGATCTGGCTCTTCCATCAGAATTGTGCTCCTGTGCACAAACTGAAGTAAACTCCAAGTGGCTCGAGTGCTCTATCTCTGGCTCCGCCGAACTACATTGGGATAAATGGGGTAGAACTTACCTTCGGGCAGAACGTTCAGAGAGGTAGATAAGGAGGTAACAGTCGTTCCTTGTCTACTCTCCTCTTCCCTTTGTTGCTATTCTAGTTCTGTACCAATTTACCGTAATGTAGTGCGTACCTTTTATTTTTGCTTTCAGTTTCAAATAGAAACCGTTGCTTGCTAAACTATTTCTACAAAAGGTTCACTATTCGTTAAATTGAAAGAAGGTGGTAAAGTTCTTTAACCATTGCTTAGAAAATGATTCTTTCCTAACCGACACTTTCCTTATCATATGATTCTAATAAATAATAATTAATAAGAATGCCGCTTAAATTACACTCATCTTTTATTTAAAGAAAACACTAGTATCAGCTTCGACGTCTCTGGGTGAGGACAAATTTAAGAAACCTAATAATCATGATTTTCTTAGTGATACTTTTGTTTTTCTTTCTAATATATAGCTTCATATATAGGGTGGCGTGGAGCCGACTTCCATGTTTGAAAGCCAAATATTGCGCAGGCGCGATAGTTTGGAGTGGGTTACGGGTAGGAAATTGGAAGGAAGCAGGATGTCGTTGAATAGTTGAACAATGTATTTTTTATGTTCCTATTTATTACGAAACGAAGTCTGTTATTAAAGTGGAGCATATGTTCACATTTAGCTGACACTGCTCCAAAGATACATCATAAATGTTACTGTGTTCTTATGAAACGGCATCCTATCCACTTCTCATCTCACACCCACAACCCACTCCAAACTGTTGCGCCTGCCTAATATTCAACTTTGAAATGTGTCAGTCGACTCCACGCTGCTCTGTGTTAGAAGTTGCACATATCTCACTGTTAATTGTAAGTGTGTGTGTGTTGAAGTTAGTAGCATTAGCGATACTGTTAGGAGTATCAGTGTCACCATTAGAAAGACTTTTTTAAAAAATAGATACAAACTACTAGTAAATGGTGCGTTATTTTTACATACGCTCGACATACAAAATAAGCAATTTGTTTCAGTAAAAAAATAAAGTTACAAGTTATTGACAACGATCGACATACTTTTCAGTGGCATAATAATTCGTTTTCCTACCCCACCCACATCATTTTCTTCAGCTCCATGAGATCTATTGATTATTTGTTCCTCATCTTTGGACATTTTTTTTAGTTAAACACTAGCAATACAGTAGGATGATTTAAAAAAAAATACTTATTTTTTACATTACTTCAGAAAACGTGAGTTTCTTACTATTATATTTCCCTATAGCGAAAAAAAACCCTCCTTCATTGATTTTCTAAAAGAAAATCTTTATTGTACATATACACTGCACTTACTTCCCTTATATTACCAGGTTTGTTAAATCCAAGCCCGAAATTTACTGATCTAATAACTCGGAAATAATATCTCCATTTAACCAAATTTAAAATGTTGGTAGACTTTAATAATCTTAATATATGTATGTGAAATATTGTGGGGTGTTTAGGTCTTTAGTTCTTCAGTAATTAGTCACTAAATTTGAGGTTTGCATTCAAGTCATTCGAAACAATAATTTTAATGGTAAATAACCGGATAATCAAAGTTACGCACACCGTAACATTTCATATGCTTACTAAGCTGATAAAAAAATCTACCAACACGCCAAATGTGATTAAACCAGAGTGAATTTCTTCAATCGCGCTTTAATGAAATTTCTTGATTTCACTCAGCCCGAATTCAATTTTGATGGTTCATAGCTCGGGAACCAAAGGTCTACACACCATAATATTTTATATTGTGCTAGCATGCGTACCGAACTTGTCAAAGTCTGCCACTATACTATAAGTGTAATCAAGATTGAATGAGTTTTGTGGATTGCGATTTAATGACATTTCTTGATTTCACTATGCTCAAACCCAAAGTTGATGGTCAACAATTCGAGAACAAATAATCTGCATATCACAATATTTCATATATGTACTAAGGTACACGAGACCAACTACCATCCGAGATTGGATTAGTATCGTCGATAGCATATCATATATGATATTCTTTTCCTAACTATATCATCAAATTTGTTGGCCAAAAAACTCAGAAACCAAAAACCTTCACGCCATAGTATTTCATATCTGCATTAAGCTTCTGAGATTCTATCACTTTTTTAAAATTTTGGTCAAGATCAAATGAGTTTCTTCAATCGTGTTTTAGTGAAAGTTCTTGATTTTGCCGAGTTGAAACTCAAATTCGAAGGCCAATAACTAGGAAACTAAAGATCTGCACATATTTCATACTATGTGCGAATATGTACAAAGCCCGGCAGCATGTATCACCATGCCAAATTTGGTCAAGATTATATAGGTTTTATCGATCGCAATGTGAGTGAAATTTCTTCATTTCATTAAATCTAACCCCAAGTTGTGAACCAAAGATTTGCACGTCTGACGTCTCATATGCGTACTGACCTTGTTGAGATCTATCACCATGTCCGATTTGGTCGAGATCGGATGGAACTCGTTGGTAGCATATCATATATATAATATTCTTTCGTTAAGTCCAACTTTAATTAACAATAACTCAGAAACCAGAGATTTGCATACCATAATATTTCATACGTGGACTAAGTTTATGAAGTTCTATCACCATCCTAACGTTGGTCAAGATTGCGATGATTTCAATCAATCACATACGATGGGACAGTATTCTTGTAATACATTATTATTATTATTACTTAAAACAAATGAGGAGCGAAAACTTGTAGGGAACTATCTTCTAGGGCAGTGGTTCTCAACCGATGTGTCAGTGCTATATAGAGTTATTATAAAAACTAATAGGTTTCACTATTATAATAGATATTATTATTATTATTATTATTATTATTATTATTATTATTATTATTATTATTTATAATAAAAATATCAAACAAGTATGTCGCGATGCCCTTGATGCTCAGTAAAGTGTGCCGTCAGTCAAAAAAGATTGAGAACCACTGTTCTAGGGAATCTGGACTCTTATTCACGGTTATAGAGTAGGAGTCTGTTAGGTGTACAATGGTGATAGCAGGAGTTTAACCGCTTAGTTCTCATAATTATTTATTTAACGCCTGTTGTACATAAGATGATATATATTTTATTTAAAAAAGAATAAGAAAAATGGTGTCCGAATATTGACATAGAATATATCACCTACAGTTGTCAAATTTATAGCAGCCTGGTGTAATTTATATCATAAATAGTTCATAGAAGAAGTAGTTATAGCTATTGCCCTTATAGATTGTAAATGGTTGAAAACAAATTACTTAATAATTATGATTGATTATGATGACATTTCGAAAGGTTACATCGAGTGCCATGTCAACAGCCAATAAAGAAAACTGGCATCGAAAGTTGACAATTCCAGAAGAACAAGCGAAATGTGAGAATAGCATTGAAATTGAGAATTACTTTACAACGTAAACAACTAAGAGCTTCCACACTTTTTTTTTTATTATTCAGACTAAGCATCAGCTTACGCACACTTGTTATTAGCATCTTGTTGGAGAAAGTTTTAAAACTGTTAAACTCGAGTGAGCATTAAGGCAAAAGTGTAACTCTTTTGGATGTCTTTCAGAAGAAGAGCCGAGGAAAAAAACAAAAACAGAAAAGTAACGAAGAAGAAATCTAACAAGGATGATGCAGTGTTGTTCAAGAGATGCTCTGTGAAAGTGATGAGTGCTATTGTTATTCCGTCAGATGTGGTTCTCAGAGAAATATGCTTGGAAAATTTGAAGGGGTTATTCTTCTGTATAATCTTCCCAGTTCGTAGAGTTCCGAACTAGCGATAATTTAATATTCACCATATAATATATAGGGCTTCTCAACCTATTTCATATCACGTCGCTTTTTATTTCATCCTTGCCAGCGACACTCAGAAGTAATTTCAAATTTGTAATAAATTTTGTGACTATTTCTGACTATCATTTACAGTTACATTTGTATTTTTCTTGTATTTTAATATACAGTTTTTCTCAATTTCATTCCTAATGTATTCCAGTTGTTTCTATAAAAAAAAAACTATTTCTTTAAATTCTTTTTAATGTTCTTTGCTGTATTTTCAAAATAAGAAATTCAAAATAATCTTCAAAACTTTTAATATAATCTATAATTTATTTTTCACCACTTTATCCGAATTATATTTTTTTCTTTTTTCTACCTCCCTTTGCGATCCCCTAGGGGTCTCGACCCCAAGTTGAGAAACTCAGGCATATAGCATCCTATACTCAATCAAATTCAGTACGTTACAAATCCCTTCGTGCGAAATACGCTCAGCTGTAATAATCACAAAGAACTCACTACATATTTTCCAAGTTTGTGGATATTTGTCCTCATTGCAACATATCCATCAGTAATTTTCAAAAATAAAACATTTTGTTGCGCTCCGTAGATAGATTATAAATCCAGTAGAAGAACCCTGACAACCCCACGGACGCGATGTTTTGACCATCACATGCTCACATAGCTAATCTGGAGCCCGTGGTTTCCAGGAGTTCGTAAAACTTGAATTCCAATATTTTTTTCTTATGATATTCGAATGCACTTTCAACATTCGAATAACAAGTTTTATTCAAATATTCGAATAAGATATATACGAAAAATCCATTATTCGAACTTTAGCAGCAATAGTAAATTCTTTAGTACTGTTGTATCAAATTTGTTATAATTTTAACTCGACAGCAGGGACGGCATTAAGGGTGGGCGGGGGTGGGCAACCGCCCACCCGATGAATGGCCTTGCCCACCCATCCGCCCACCCTAACAGAACTAGAATAATGAAGGTGACATCCTGTACTTCAAAAGCAATACTATTGATTGTAATGTAATAGGTTCTAGGACCCTGTTTAACTCTGCAATGAACAATGATTTTAAATGGGGTAAGTAGTCTTCACTCTAAAAGTGAACACTTCCTCTCATTTGAGAAAATTGAACCACTTGCACGTCATTATGGATGTGATGTTGATAGTTTAGAGGTGGAACTGAAACTTCTCCCGAAAGTTTTGAAACGTTATGAGGAGGAAATGCAATGCAAAAATAACTCCGTTTCTCAGTTTACTGAAGTGATGGATCGTTTCAAAATAGCTTTTCATGAAATTCACAAATTAGTCATAATTGCTGTCACCATTCCTGTATCTAGTTCACCTTGTGAACGTTCTTTCTCGTGTCTTGGGTTAAAACATATCTAAGAAATCGAATGGCAAACGGTCGCCAAAGCGATCTTTGTTTCCTTTCAGTAGAAAGGAAACTTGTAATGAATATTCCTCTAAGAGGATATGGTAAACGCATTCGATGTTGGACATAAAAATCGACGCATTGTTAAAGTGCAGATATAAGTTTATTGTAAGCTTGTTCGTACCATGTGATCAGTCCTTCATAGTTTAAAATACATTGTTGTTTCTCTGGATCATGATGAAGTTTTCTTAATTGCTATTTACTTCTTTATCCAATATTTATAATTGTTTTATTATATTATTATTATTATTATTATTATTATTATTATTATTATTATTATTATTATTATTATTATTATTATTATTATTATTATTATTATTATTTTTGACTTGAGTTTCAGTCTCAAAGATTTCTGTGTAAGGTATGATTAACCCTTATCCGGGCAACCGGGGCCTCCCAGGCCCAGTAGCTTCATTTTTCTAAAATTTCTCAATAACCATATATATTTCGAAGACATAAAATACTGAATTCTTCTATCTTTCGTCGAAGTTAAAATCATGAACATATCGAGTAGGTAAAGCTATTTTTTTTTAATTTGAAAATCTTTTCCTGACGTAACCGGGCAACCGGGGCCTAGGAGGCCCCGTATAACTTTAGTGAAATTCCTGTCAAATATTAGATCAAATTGTCACATAATTATATATTGAACACGTGACTATTGTAACCTTTAGTCGGAACAGTATGCGGCAACAGACATTGAATTTTGAATGTTCTGCACTTAAAATATATACTGGGCCTGACAGGCCCCGGTTGCCCGTTTACGTTACAAAAATGTCTGGACCGGATTTGCTATTCTGCTTGGCTTACAAAAGCGTGACACGAAGTTCCGCTACTTGACAAAAATATATACCGGTACATTCTAGACTAGTCTAAACAGTAAGTGACAATAGGCATTGATTTTGTGTATTTTGCACTTAAAATATATACTTGGACTCACAGGCCCCGGTTGCTCGTTTACGTTACAAAAATGTCTTGCCCGGATAAGGGTTAAACAATCCTGCTGTCGACTTTTTCTTTTTTTTTTTAACATAGGTCTTTGCTGTTGCATATAGGGATCACGTCTAAAAATCTAATGTGCACATAGTAAGAATATATAAGAGAAAATATAAATGATTTATATTTTTTGTCTCTTGCTTTCTTGTAATAAAGCCTTCAAAGATAAAAATGTTTGCAGTAGCCTATTTTATCCTTGTTTTACTTTACCTACTTATTGTTTATTTTATATTAACGAAAGGTAGAGTATTATCTGTTAGTCTGTGTTGTTTGAACCTTCTTTTATTTCTATGCATTCATGTGCATTCTTGGCGAGAAAATGAAATGAAATGAAATCTTTGAGTTCTACGTCCCACGGTTATGCCGGTTAGGCTAAAGGAGACGGTGATGATGAGAGATGAGTGAAATGGTGGAATGAAGAAAGTGGGAGGAAACGGGAGAACCCCGAGAAAACCCACGAGCACGCATTCTTGGCGAGAGAGGAGGTAAAGCTGTCTTGAACTTCATTGACTACACAGTACACACGTTATTATTGTTTAAAAAAGAAAAGAAAAGAAAACTGTAAGTAGAGGTAGTGTGTCTGCTACGCGGAATTCGGTAGATCGAAGGGCCGCGGTGGCTCAGTGGTAGAGCGTTCACCTCTGGTACTTGGGGTCCCGGGTTCGATCCCAGCCCCCGTCAAGTGAACTTTGTGGTGGACAAACACCGCGTGCGTGGGTTTTCTCGGGGTTCTCCCGTTTCCTCCCACTTTCTTCATTCCACCATTTCATTCATTATTCATCATCACCGTCTCCTTTAGCCTAACCGACATAACCGTGGGACGTAAAACTCAAAGATTTCATTTCATTTTTTTCGGTAGATCGAGCATAAAGCCACGAACTCCCGCAACCCATCCTAAGTAGAGATGCAAAAAAGCCGGCTTTTTTGAATCGATTGTTTTTTTCACATAAAAAGCCGGCTTTTTTGGAAAAAAAACTAAATTTTGGAAATTTTGGCTTTTTTCATTTTCATGATTTTTCTATCTAAATAGCTTTCTTATAGTATATTCTATAGTTAGATAAGAATTATATGACCTAAATGCCATATTTCGCTCTGAAATTCACCATCAAGATGGATGGAGCACATGTTTTACGAATTAAAGCAAACATAAAGAATGTAGTATTTGAGGGGAATTTTAAAGGCTATTTAACTTTATTTTAACTTTTGAGTCATCGACATTTTTTTTTTCTCTGGATCGTTTCAGTTTGTCATCCGTTTTTCATTTCTAAGAGCTTAGTATTCAAGCTTCTAGCACAAAAGTTAAACTTATGTTTTTCTATATATCCGTTAAAGCGTACGTTTTTCAATATATCTGTCAAACCGTACTTCCACATTTCTGTTATACTGTAATTGTGCAACGATTTAGCAATAATTTTCCAGATACAACCTTGAATATTAAGAACAGTAGAAATAAATGCAGAGATCTTATTAAATGCTTGCAGGGACATGGGTTTAGAAGTAAATGCAGAGAAAACTAAATACATGGAAGTGCGTCGGGACCGTAATACGGCAAATTGTGGGGGCGTTAAAATATTAAATAATACTTTTGATAAAGTGGATACTTTCAAATATTTAGGATCAATATTAACAGATGAAAATCATATTCACGAAGAAATTAAATGTCGACTAAAAGCAGGGAATTCGTGTTACTATTCGGTTCAAAATCTCTTGTCGTCGCGAATTCTGTCGAAGAATTTGAAGCTTAAAATATATAAAACGATAATCATGCCTGTTGTTCTGTATGGTTGCGAAACATGGTCACTTACTCTGAGGGAAGAACATAGACTGAAAGTATTTGAGAACAGGATCCTGAGAAGAATATTCGGACCCAAGAGGAACGAGAATGGGGAATGGCGGAAACTTCATAACGAGGAACTAGATAGTTTATACGGCTTACCCAACATTGTTAGGGTCGTCAAGTCTAGGAGGCTTAGGCGGGCAGGTCATTTAGCTAGAATGGAAGAAAGTAGAAACGCTTTCAAAGTCTTGACTGGAAGACCCATAGGAAAACGACCATTAGGAAGACCTAGGCGCAGATGGGAGGATAATATTAAGATGGATCTCGCAGAGATAGGAATACAAAGTAGAAACTGGATGCAATTAGCTAAGGATAGAAGTCAGTGGAGAGCTTTTGTGAACGCGGAACTGAACCTCCGGGTTCCATAGGGCATAGAGTTAGTTAGTTAGTTAGTTTAATAATCAGTAGCGGATTTAGAAAAGTACTTTGGGGGGGGGGGTTCTCTGATTGTTTCGTTTTCTAAAATGTCCTAATTTTATTTGGGAGAAGCTTGAAGTTTATGAGTACAGGCATAACTAATATTTCGTTTCATTTATATATTTAGCGATAATCTTCCGGATACAGTCTTGAAGATCATTTTATACTGAGAATCAGTGGCGGATTTAGAAAAGTATTTTGGGAGAGGTTTTTCTTACTAATGTTTAGTTTTTCTAAACATTCGTAATTTTTATTTGACGGGAGCTTAAAGTTTATGAGTAAAGGCATAACTAATAGATATCGTTTGTTTTAGACATTCTGTAATTTTGGAGAACAGGCTTCAGTCCGAAAGACCGCCCCATTAACCTTCGCAAAACCGTCACTGCTGGTAATTAGTAATAATAACGATTTAAAAGCAATAAGAAAGGAATTCGGCCAACTCACAGTACACGCACTATTTCTACTTCACAGATGGAATGAAGAAAAGCTGTCAGAATGGTCGAATGCTGGGTTGAATCCCGGACTTCCCGATAGAAGCACAAAAGCTCCACTCAGTCATGTTTGTTGTGCAGTTGTATTTATCTTAAATATATTCCCGTCTTTTTTTTTTTTTTTTTGTGGTGGTGGGGTGGGGAGAGTTCCGTAATGATATGAAGGGTGTGAGCTAAGAATATGGTAACTAACAAATTTTCAATTGTTGAGTTATGCAGCACCAGATAGACAGCAACGCATACCGCTTCGTTTAATCCTTCACGTATAGTCTTATGTGAAAAATCAGCTTTCCGACTTTCAAAATGGATTGTGCGGTAGAAAATCTAATTTCTTAAAATAGCAAAATTGTGGGTTACCATGTTCTTGCCTCACACCCTTCATATATTGAATCTCTCTTGTTAAAAAATCGGAAAACTTGAGGACTGAATAAACCGTGAAGGTGGCTATATAAAACTGTAGAATTTCAATTCAAAAATATACAGAATATACAGTCTTTTAAGTGTATCATATAGATCTAAGTATTTCTCTTATGTTTTATTTTAATTTTATTTTGTTCCAAAATGAGGGTATGGAATATTTTGAAGTAAAAATACTACATAGAAGTTTGCTAGTTATTTGTGTATTTTTAAAAGAAGTGTTTACTTTTAGGGTTGGCTGGTTTACACCAGTTGATTTTTTTAATAAACAACTGGTTTAAACCAAAAAAATAAAAAGAACGAAAAATGCGAATCGTGTGAACTTCATGGTGACGTTTCCACACATCAAACCATCTGCATTAGTTTTATTTCCTTTTCACCTTTTAATCAAGGTGTCCCATGTTCCATTCTCGGCCGAACCACAACCCTTCTTTCATCCGTAAACAAAGTAGCGGTTCGGATGTAACTTTAAGCGAAAGTCTTCTCCTTGATAACCTCGGTATTACGTAAGGATGTTAAGCCTGAACATACTAAACGAAACCAAATTATATATTTCTGCATGCCTGAATGTCTGTTGTTTTATAAAGCCAAGGTTGCTTAAATATATTGATAGAAATTGGCAAAATTTATTGATTGCCTACGTAGCTCCCAACATTAGCTTGGATTAGACTTTCAATGATATGTACGTACTAAATTTGTAATTTAATACCTCAGTTTTAGCGTACTGATTTATGATGCGTTGACCATTAAATTTTACATGCAAAGCAATAACAGGATTTTTCCGTTATTGTTTTACATTTAGAGTAATGACGGGATTTTCCCGATGGCTAGGGCGGGAGTTTCCCAATAAGAAATTTCCTGACCGCACTTCTTTAAGCTTATGTGACCTCTTCCAGCATAATCCCGTTGTTCCATAATAACACCAAGGCGAAACAAACTTATTTCTGTCAATATGTAATATAAATACATAAAGCAAAAGTATCTCAACCCAAAAAAGCCTGGCTTAAACCAAAAAAATCTAGTTTAAACTCCCCTTCCCCCCCCCCAACGGGTTTTTGACATTTTCAAAACAACCATGGTTCTTGCCAACCCTGCTTACTTTTGTATATAGGAGGTTAAAAAATCTTATTATATACATTGGTTAATCCTTTGGAATTCATAATGTAAATATGTTGAAGTAAAATTGTATGAAATATCTTTTCGAAATTCATGGTTTATTTTCGAGGTTTTATATTATTATCGGCATTAACCACTAATTAAATGACTTTTAGTGTTATAGAGAAGCGAAACAAAATCGGCTTTATCAATTTAAAGCAGAACTTTGAAAAAAGCCCAAAATTTCCCAAGCAAAAAAGCGAAGCAGAAAAAACCGAGTTTTTTCCAAAAAAGACGGTTTTTTTTCCGAGCCCTTGCATCTCTAATCCTAAGTCCTATCCTTGTTCCTCCCCTATTTCGGTCTGAGCCTTAGCTAACTAAAGAGTATAAAAATTGAAACTTAATTATTGTCCCAAAAAATGTCTACATTGCCTAGTTCTTATTTTTATTGTCCGCCCACCCAGCAACTAGGTCCGCCTCTTTCCGCCCACCCCATCAAACGTTTCTGGCGCCGTCCCTGCTCGACAGGTAAATTGCTATAAAAAGAAACTCTATATAAATGTGTTTCTACACTTGTATTATAACATGGTACCTTTTGTGAAACACTCGTGGACATCCTTCTCATAAGGGAGGATTTGAACCAATGACTATCGATAGCGGAGTGAGGACGCTTTCTACACAGATAACGGAAGGAATGAACTGCGGGCGCTGACATAACTGGAGTCTTCTTACTGCTATATGGTTACATTCCTGTCTTTGGCGCAATAGACCGTGATTCGATTCCAGGTAGAAGCACATGAAGTTCAGATCTTCATTAAGCTTCTATATCATACTCCATGCAAGAAAGGAACATGACAATTTAAAGGGACAAGTAAAGAGAACTAACATTATTGCCTATGTTGGTTGAGCGATTGAAATAGTTTTCGCTAGATAACACTCTAAGTTGGAAAGATATGTACGTATTTTCGACATTTATTTCCTTCCTTTTTCCAGTGTGCTTTCGAAACAGTGTTTATTTTACCATGCTGTTTACATTAATATGAAATTGTATTTTCGTATTTTAATATTCACTTGAATATATTATACATAATATTACTAATGACAATATACGATATTGAGTATAAATATTTATAAAATACTGTACACAAAGCCTTGCACTAGAAATACTTTCATTGCTTCATATGTATAAATTTAAAAAACAATACTTGTTGAAAGTTTATTGTACTTTTCAAGCCCAAAGGTATGTGCGACCTGTATCTAATGTGAGTTGCGAACTGCGTGAACTTCCACTCCCACTCACAATGGAAGCCAGATCTCCCGATGCAAGGCAAGAATGTCACCAGGATCTGAATCAACGCGTTAAAGTGCAACATCGTAGCTATATGGTAACACATTTGCAATACAGCTTCTTTTAAGTTTGCCGCCTAGCTGCCATGCATTTCTCCTCTGACATATCACACTAACAGGTTTCTGATACATACCATTTCAACTTTATGTGAGTGTTTCAACATTTTAGGATAACCCTATATATCGCTCATATTTCCTTCAATTCCAATGTCATACATATACATTATGTGTGCCACAAGAATTTTTTACTATTTTCCACTGAGATATTGGTATGCTTTCCAATGGTATTGGTTGAAAACCCTAAAAATTTACATTCGGTATGGCATTCCGAACTATGCAATCTAACATTGGTCTTTTCTTCTGTGATGGACAACATTATTTTTTAGTTGGTTGCTTGATTAGAAGTTTAGCGTCCCGCTTAGCGTCAAGGTTGTATGAGACGCAGATTTGTACCACATGAGCTTCAACCGGAAGTCAAACAGGGTACGCTGGACAAAATTTTGTCTTGGATTTGTCGAGAATCTTTCGTTTCCTCCTACATTTGAATTCCTCCAATTTTTTCATAATAATTCACTTTCATCAATCATCATTTAGCCTCTTTATCTTTAGGACCTCTAATGCCTTACAGTAAATTACATAAGGATAATTTCTGGGAACTGTTCAATTAGAGACATTAATATTCATGATATATATTAATGATATCATAATTAAAATCTATTTGTCCATTAACCTTTTATTGCACAAGTCTTTTTCTAAATTCTGTGAAAAATTTTATTGTATTTACATAAGATTTTCCTCAAAACATTTCAAATATCAAGCAATAATCGATTTTGTCATCTGGTAGATACGTGGACAAACTAGATGTCTCTAATGTAACACTTGGTAGAACTTCTCTCAGTTGTAGTCAAAAGAAGTTGAATTCAGTGATAAAAATCGGTTACAATTTTCTCTTAATCATTTCTGCCTTTTAAGAGAAGCAGAAGTGAACACAGCTAGTATGGATTAAGGGATTCGGCCATAAACATCACTTCTGCTCAATATAAATACAAGGTGTGATGAAAAGGGGGTGAATCATTTCATTAGGAACAAAATAATAAGCTTACGTGGAATTTGATTTAATCTCCTTCAAAATACTGTCCTTGGCTAGGAATGCACTTATATCAACGTTGAATCCAATGACTGGAAGCATTTCTGGAATGCTTCTTTTGGAAGCGCGTTGAGCTGCTCTGTCGTAGCCCTCTCAATGACAGGAAGGTCTCAAAACGTTTTCCACGGTTTTAATTTTGAGGAAGAGCCAGAAGTCGTATGGTACTATATCTAGTGAGTAAGGCGGATGTGGACAGACAAGAACACTTTTTTTTTAGTCAAAAGCAAGGTGTGGCACGGCATGGCGCTTTTTCGTGATGATGATGGAAGCCATTTGCGGCGGCGGCGGCGGTTAAAATGGGTTTCACGGACCCATATGAGATATTTAGTTCTTCGGAAAGCTCTCGAATAGTCATTCGCCTGTTTGAACAAAACTTTTGTTCCACTTTTTGCACGTGTTCATCTATTTTTGACGTCGAAGGACGTCTCGATCGTTGCTCGTTTTCAACTGACTCCTTGTCGCTTTTGAATCGTTCATACCACCTGTAAACAGTCTTCAATGCCCCCGTTTCATCGCTATGCACTGATTTTAACTTTTTGTGAGCTTCTTTGGCACTTCTTTGCAGTATAGAACAAAACTCAATGTTGGTGCGCGATAGACATTCTTAACAGTCCTCACTCTTCTGCCTCTGAAAGCCAACTGACGCATCACAACTCATTCAAACTCCACACTGACTGAACCAAGGGTTCAGGCTACCAGGCTTACTAGTTGAAATGTATATGACATCGATAGATGGCACTATGCAACTACATTCCCCTTACTTTTTGATCACACCCTGTAAGCGAACGTGACTTTATGTTATATCATCACGCAATAACTATTGAACCACTTAAAATGATACTTATGTGATTATCAACCTTAGGACTCCCAAACATCTTGTGATATTATATTGGCAATTTTCACATAGGGCATGAGAGACGAGTGAGAAGTGGTGACATAATTAGAACCTACGATATTAATGTCCAATCCACAGTTGTCGGGGTCAATATGATGAATAGTGACAGTTCCGATAGTGTTTATATTCAAGTTCAGTCGGTTTCGTTTCGTTTCCTCTTCGTTCAAGGCACAGATTTTGCATCCATGATTGCTTATATCCTAAAATGGAGATAAAAAAAAAAGCTTTTGAGACAAATCATATTGTTACTAATTATATATCGAACATTGAATTCTTCTTCCTATTTGTTAAAAATATTTTTAAACTTCCTACGCTTGTAATATGTAAAACTGTCTCTAAATGTGATAGTTTTCTTTAAATCCAGTATTCTGTAATAATATTCTTTGTATATGTATAAGAATACCTGTTAATGTACTATTTTTGCTATTGTATTTATTTTATAAGTTTATGTTGTTTTTGTTCATGTATTGTATTAGACTTTGTAATAGACTGTAATTAATCATATTGACGTTAATTGGTAATGTGTGCATGGATTTGACAATTTGTTCCAAATCATTAGTTCTGTTATCATTAAACAATTCACACTGAAAGATTAAATGGTTTATTGTTCCAAGTGACTTCTCACACCAACATAGATCCGTATCCTTTTTATTAATGTGATGTAATTTGCTAGGTGTTAATATAGCATGAAGTAACAGACGAATATGTACCATAAAATTATATCTTGACCAATTTTCTATAATATTTTATATCAGTCATTAATTGTCATAAGTTGCCAATAATGCTTGCCAGGACCTGGTCTGATTTTGTTTTTCCATGTTTCATTTTTTTTTTTTTTTTTTTTGATCTTTGAAATTATGGTAAGAAAGTTTGATATCAGTGTTAATTCCTGAAGTTATCGCCTTTTTTGATAATTCATACACATGTTCATTATTTTTATACCAACATATTTTATTTTTATACCATTATACCAACATTCTCATGAGCCTTAGTATACAATAATTGGATTTTATAATTCTTGTTCCTTAATGCATAGTAAATTGGTTTTATTAACATTATATTCCATGAAGTAGAAGATAACCATTTAGGATAATCAGTGGCGTATTTACGATTTTGTTTCGGGAGGGGTTTTGCTAACTTTCGGGGGCGGGCTTTGCCTGAAAATGTGAAAATTCTGTAAGATATTTCATATACTTGACTATAGTAAGTAAGATTTCGGGGGGCTTAAGCCCGGAAGCCCCCCTAAATACGCCACTGAGGATAATTTATGGCAGAGATTACACTTAATGCAATCGTTCATATGCATGCATTCCTTATTGTAATTAATTGATTAGGAGTAAATCTAGTCTAATTTTAAATGCTTCTCAAGTTCAGCCCTTACCAACATAAAGGTGAGGTGTGTGGACGGGAAAGAGGTGATTTGTCATTACACGTTCATTGAAATGAATATCATAAGGATTCAAATACTTTCCATAAATCTGATTTTCTGTGCGAACAAATTACATTTTAATTAGTCTTAAATAAAGGAAACAGGATACATGGTTTTAATTATTTCTTCTTGGAATAATTTTGAGCATCTCATTTTCTTCTTGGATTCAAATACAAATTGAAGATTCATTTTCAAAAAGCGACATATTAGTTATGTTTTTCAGTTATTCGTGGACTTATTTTACATAAAACATTTCAAATATCAAGCAATAATCGATTATGTCATCTGATAGACAAAAAGCAATACATTGTTTATGGTTTTCAGTTATTGGTGGACTTATTTAAGTTTTTTTCTCTAAACATTTAAATATTCGTGGACTTTCCAGTTATTTGTGATGTTTTCGAAAGAAAAAGATAAAAATTTTTGAATATCTAATTTATTACTTTGGTTCAAATTTAAAAGAAGTTTTAAAATACTTCAGTAACAAAAAGAAATAAAACATTGTTTATTCTTATCGTTTGTAACTATACACACGTTCTTGGATTTTCCAGGTGTTTATAATATGTGAGAAAGAAAGAGTGAAAAATGAAGCGATAATTGTAGTTTTGTGCGAAACGCATCAAATTTGACATGCAATATATAGTAAGAATTGAAGCACATAATTTCTACGGTATCTGGAACACACATGCTATCTAACCCTATTTCTTTCCTCTTCATCTTATTCCAAAAAACACTTCTGGTTCAAGGTCTGAATAACAAAGGGATATGTCATGCCATTGGTTGATATTCGTGTTTGACACTCTTTTTCTTTCAATGCCTGATTCACGTTCTAAGAAAACATTCTTTGAAAGATTTTTGTATCTAGTTCACTCCACCTCTCTTCTGCTTTTCTGTTTAATCATAATATGAAATTATGTATATTAACCATCTCAATTTCTCAATACTAAACCTTAAGAGAAAATTCACGTGTAATATATACATATAAATTTCTAAATAATCTTTTACTTCATTTAGTTTATTGTGCACGTCTTAAGTACACGCACATACATGTGCTGGCTAGTTTGTTTACAATAATTTATAGCACTGGTGGTGGAAAGTGCAGTTTGATTTTGTTTATGATTTGTTTTCGTTCTGGTAATTCTTTATTTATTTTTATAGAGATCTAATTTCCGCTAATTCGTCTTTAAAACAATATGAACGTATATTAAGCTGAAATTTGTTATAAACAATGTTAACATGCAAAAATGTTTAAGAAAAAATCGCACAAGGTCGTAACTGGTTCGTGATATTGGCATCTTTGCCTTTAGGTCATGTAAACACTTTTCTCTCAGCAAATTTTTGCCTTTAAGGACTAGGTAAATGGAGAGAAATAACGCATATTAGATGCATTATCCAATTTGGAATCTTATTGCGTAATCTGCTTTTGAAGCTCGTGCTAAGGCATCGATTGGGGCGTTATGTCCTAATGCTAAAAAACAAAGTTTTAAGATCTATTATATTAGTAAATTATTTTTGTCAAAATTTTTTAAAAAATAAAATCTCTGAGAAATGAAATATAATAAGACATGAGACTAATAATATGATTGACAAAGATGAATTCATACTAACTATGTGAAAACTATTCTAGGAAACCGTAAAAATCAAATATATTACTGCTTTCTCATACATTATCGAAGCGAGCGTTAGCGAAATCTCTAACATTCGACTTGATTGGCATTTGTGTCTATTCGTCTGTTACATGATAACTCTCGTAAAACTTATCCAAATTTAACGAAACTTGGTACATGACTTTCTTCAACATGTAGAAATAACCCTATTGTTTGAGGTTGCATAAAGTATAAGGAGGTAAAAAGGAATAACGTCCACCCTATACATGTACATTTAAAATCCAGTTTGCACATGTACATTCAAAACTGTGTATAAATATATACATGTATATACTGTGTACATACATGTATATACTGTGTTTATACTGTGTTTGCTGAATAAACTGTGTTAAAATTATTCGATTATCAAAATACATAATGTGCATTTTTATTTTTTATTTTTGTTTTATTTTTAATTTTACTTATTATTTCTTTGTGACATTGCAATCACTTCTACAGCTTGGAATTAAAATTTGTCAAGAGTGAAAGAGTGAATTTGCCCTCTCCCAATTTAAAAGAAAATATGTTCCACGATAATTTTAGAGAAAAAAATACTATTTTGAACATATTTTCTTTGAGGTTTCGCAGTCGCTCCATCTGAATTGAGATTAAAAATTCACTGAAGTAAAAATGGTGGATTTACTTCTCACAAATTTAGAAGAGACATTTCATGATAACTTTTAAAAATATTCGATTTGACATAATATACATGTATTTTTAGATGCTTTTACACAACCTTCACTAGTTGAAGTTAGTCAAAAATGAAGATTCACTTTTCTTTTCCCGCAATTGATTTGGAGATTTATACGCGGACTTTCATCATCAACTTTCATTTGCATCATTTTTTACATAGATGACTGGAACATAGGTCTGCACCTAAAGATATAAAACTCCAAATGACGTTATGAAAGAAGAAGAGGTGCAGAATATATTTGGTAATCAATAGTGATCGACAGACAAACATTTGTTATTGAAGGGTACCACATTCAATAAAGAGAAAAGAGAAGTGCATATGTGAAAGAGTTTCTTTTTCTAGAAAGAATGAATTAAAATGTTTCATGACTGTAATTATCATATTGGTTCATGTTGAAAATAACCCCATACTTGGAAGTTCTTGACTATATATTACCTCGTTTGAAACATGAGTTATACAGATACAGGGTGATACAAAAAACGGTAAATTTTGAAAATTAAATAATTTCATGAAAACAAATTTTTGTAAAAAAAAAAAATATTTATCTCATTTAATAGTAAACATAATGTCATTTTAGAATACATACAATACAATTTGTCTTCAACGAACTTAAAAAGTTCGTTCTAAATTCACTATTTCTGTGTGTGTGTGTGTGTGTGTGTGTATGTGTGTGTGTGTGTTATTTGCGAATTTTTTTTTCAATTTTGAGCTCTCCATTCGATAGAACATCAAAAACTATCTAAGAAAGTGATGGAATTTTTCTCGTCACTCTTACCGTTCCCAAGATATTGGCCAAAAAAAAAGTTCCAATTTCGGAAGATTTAAGGAGCGATATCTCGGGAACTGTAAGTCACAGAGATAATATTACTGTTGATCAATACCTACCTAAGGGGATGGTGAACATTTTGGTACCAATAGTCACCGGTGGGCATCTCGATATCTCTTACCATTTTTCTGTTATGGAAATCAGTATTGAGAGCGGAGATAATAGTATTGAAAGAGTCTTTTGGGATGTTGTCAAAGATTAAGTATTTTCTAGGAAACGACGCATTTGATGACATGACTAATTTCATCAGAGAACTGTGCAAATAAATTAATAATAATACAAACCTCCGTGCCAAAGTATGCTTGACTCTAGCCAGACTTCAGGAATGTGTAAATACTGAAGGACTGAAGGCTGGTACTTTATGAACCTCAAAGATTGTACTTAATTATAATTAATACATCATCCTGATTGTGATTTCTTAAAGTTATTGTTTTTTATAATCAAAAATCATTATATAATGATAACTACTAATAAAGAAAACAATAAACTAAATTAGAAATAACCTAGTACTAATAAACTAAACTCTTTTAACTGTGTATCTACTTTTGCACCCTCCTGTATACATTTATTTGTCGATCTATAGCGAACTCTTTATCACAAACTACCTAATTAATACTATATCTAGGAGAAAGTTTTCACGATTAAGGAATATTAAACCACGGAAAGTTCTTTCGAAGAAGCTAGCACCCAACAGGAAACTAAACCTGCCTATTTGATGAGAAATATTCATTCCATAAAAAAAAAAAAGAAAAAAAGCTTTTGTTTCTATTAGATATGGTTTACTTATTTGCTACACCAGACAAGTATTTGAAGAATGGAAAAAGCTTGCATTTTCTGCCTTAAAAATATTGCTATATGTATTATTCATTGTATAATAACCCAAAGGAATGAAGTAGTAAAGAATATAAATACTGTGTAATAATTTTATTGACAGGGATTGATGAAATGGTAAAGATAAATTTGTGTAGCAAGTATTGGCTACACTATTACATCATATCATCCATTTGGAGCTCTCCTTTCGGACATAGAATGGGCTATTAAAAAACCCAAACCCAAGACCACCGTCAGTATATTGTCTTCTATCTGGACAAAGAGGTGCTAACTAATATAGTAGAAAACTAACATTTACGGCGGCCCAGTAATTTGAAGCCTTATGAAATAAAGTCCAGTGATTTCCGTCATATAATGCCGTACATTATTTAATAAACTATATACCGAATCTTTTACTATCCACGAGGGTCATTGTCGACCACATGGCTTTCCAATTGGGTGATGTATGGTCTCTTATCGCAATTTCTGACTTTCTGAGCAGAGTTCGTTACTTCTTAAGTCAAGTAACTCTTCTACGGTCTCATAATGTTGGATAGAATTACGAACAATCCTGTTTGCGCAACGAATCGAACAAGGTCCTACTGTATACACGCTAACACACTCAAATTTCCATATTATCCTTTGTTGTCTTATCGTTTCGAAAATTGGTAACACTATTCCCAGAGGCCTCTTTTCACGTAACTGTAATTTTTTTGTGTTCTAGTGTCTAGCATGTTCGCCTTTGGCCAAAGGGGTTCCAGAGTTCAATTCTAGGTGGAAGAATCTTAAAATTTGAATGAATTACGGTGATTTGGATTCCATCTTAAACTGTAGGTCCTCGTCTCATATAGGTGAAAGGGACGCTAAACTGCAATTAAACCATATTCTTTTTGTTGTTTACTAATCAAACTTTTCCGATTTTTTTTTTGACATAGCAAACTAATAATGACCTATTATCTAGTCATTAATAATATATCTTATACTGATCTTATCTTCGATTTGTGAACAAAATCAAAACTTTTCTCGCAAAAACAATAAATAAATAAATAAATAAAATTTAATTAATCAGTTTTCAATTTGGTGAAACAGGGAACTAAAGTAAAAATAACCACAGGAAATACCCTTAAATTCAAAATGCAGCGTCGATCCTTTTAATAATAGTATGACAGTTAGGCTTCCGTACATTTAGACAAAAGTATGATATTTACTTTTTCAGTACACCAAATTGGAATATTTTTGATCTTAACAGGACATACTTTTATCCTGAGCAGACTAAAGAAACAATGCTCCATACAGCTTCAGGAAACTGTATACAAGAATTAGTAGTTAGGTAAGTATTCTATCTTTAGCTAATGGTAAAATTTAATTTTTTACCTGTGTGACTTTCCTTAAGTGCCGCCACTGTTTCTATGACCGCTTGGATGTTGAACCAAGAAAGTGGCAACATTATGTTCACATTCATCAGACCAGAAAAAGATGTGGACGAAATAAAATGATGGACTTAATTAAGTGTTCTCCACAAATAACAACGGAAGTTTATTCGTTCCGTGTTCTCTCAATGGCAGGATGCTACTCATTCAAGCGAAAGTGAAGATCTATTTTTTCCCTTTCTTTCTTTCTTTCTTTACGGAATAGAAATGTAGATCTTATTATGGACACTTAACAAAAGAGACAGGCGAAGAGGATATATAACACAGATAACTTCACTGCTATTACAACAGTGATGAAGATGATTTAATACCGTGAGGTGTTCACTTTCACAACAACATTCACTCCATTGAACAACTGGACGCTACTGAATAATACTTTTAATTCCCCCTTCTCCCTCCGTCTAATAGTTGTTTCCTTCCCCCCAACCCACAGTATTAAGTCTACTTTTTCTTCCGTGTATTTACACATTTCTTTAGCATAATCCCATTTTTCTCTAAAAACAAGCGGGCAGGGGATCCTTGTAAAAGAACTTTATGATGGAAAAATTAGAGTGTAACTTCTTACATGTTTTAAAAAAGAACTTAGCTTCTGTAAATCAACAAAAGAAATGCATATTAAAAAAAAAAAATCATCTTCATTACTTAAATTTGCTGTTGAAGCCCATAAATATTTCAGAAGAAAGTAAATCAAACATTCTATATCTCAAGTTTATAATTTTCTTTTAGCTAATGAGAGAAAGCGAATCTCACAAATGAAGATCAATAAGAAGATTAAGCCTATTGTTTGTTTACTTCTTTTGCAAAAGATATATAGAATATCAGTGGATTCTAAACCTTCAACAAAGTTTCTCTGTCAATTTTTTTTTGTTGGTAAACCAACTACCAGAAAGTAAACATATCTTCAAATTGTTCTTTATACTATCAACTGTTGTATAAGGAGGCATTATTCGGTATTAATTGGCGATAATTGCTAAAGAAAATAGTTTAAAAACATGGGATAGTGTACCTACAATTGCACTTTCTACTTTAAATGAAAAACACACACAGACATAAATACATGTATACACACGCTCACAGCGACTATTTTTAAAAGTAAAATATTATTTGCATACTGCTGTACTAAACTGAACTTCCAGAGATCTATGTCTCAAAACAACTACTTCAGTAATACCACTGCAAACTTTTGAAAATCAAATATTTTACAATTGTATATATATTAGGGTGGGCCGAAAAATTTTTTTTCAGATATTCAGGATTGAGTAGTTATCAAAAGTTGTGCATTGGTACGAAATGAAGCCATGTCAAATATGTTGATTTTAAAACAATATTTAGCCGGGCCCCCGTGGCCCTAAAGTTCCCAATTTTTTGTTCAAATAAAATGGTTTTAGGTAATAAGAACATTTTACCAGACAATACTATTAATACATAAAATATGAAATACATGGTTTCAATATACGCAAATAACTATTAAGAGCTTAACTAACTTTCATAAATACCATATTAACACACGAAAAACCTTTGTGTTGAGCCCAGCTCAGAACTCTCAAACTTTAAGAGAATATCACTTTTTCGCATCTGGATGCAGAATACATAACACTGGCTTTCCGAAGACAGCGCTTACATTGCTGAATTCAAATAAACTAGAAACAATATGGCTGCGAGCCTCTCTTCCTGTATTGTCTTGACTTCGAATTAAGCATATGATTTTGAATTACAACTCAAAATGCAAAACGATCATTAACCCCATTAAGAAATGAGATATATCCCATTAAGAGCCAAATTAAAGAAATTTAAGAATGGTGCTCAGAAGTTATGTGATATTTCCTCTTGCAAATGCTGCGATAGATTAACCTGTAAGTGTGGTAAATCAAATTATATACCGCCTATGGAGTGGGAGCTCATATTAGATCAGAGAAATTAGAGACAGATGACGAGTTGCAATGTAGATGAAGCAGAAATCCATAGGCTCAAAAGAAAGCATGACACATAGATCGATTATGATGCTACGGTACCAATTACAAGAGGGTTACAATCGTTAGCCTCAGTCCCGTACTTGGAACATACATTAAGCGCTTCCACCCCGAATTCAGACGATGAAGAGTTCGCATGGAGCAATCGTTTAGAGAATAAAATCTAAAGTAAACCTAAATAAACAATAGTGAGCCCTAAACAAATGAGTACCGCAAAAGATTTAACAGGTATATCGAATAGGTCGGCTGCTAAAATTGTATCCGCTGTTTTAGAAGATATGAATTTACTGAACAAAACTAAGACAAGGTAGTAGATAAAAACAAAATCCGTACGAAACTAGCAAAAAAGAAAAAGAAAAAGAAAAAAAGAAACCGTTTACAGTGTAAAGCTACTAATTTTAAGGGTCTCTATTTTGATGGCCGAAAATACCAAACTATAGTTCTAATTGACAATTGCAATAGGCAAAGCACTGAAGAATATGCGGATTATATCGATTTGACCGATTGGTCAGAAGTAATAGTAACGAAACCTCCAATTTCGGCTAACGTATCAATAGAAGAACCAACCGAAATGATTGTGGAAAAGAGGAGGTTTCAGTTTGTCACGTTCCCCTTCCACACGCAGGCTTTGGAGAAGTGTCTAAAGGTAGTAACAGAAACTTCTTCAGGAGTATGCGGTAGTGCTGCACGAGACGGTTATATTCGCGCAAAACTGGAAGCACGAAAGTATCTACCAAACTTCGGACATAAATCTCAATATTTTGTTCCAAGATTCCGCTAAGGAGCTTTAAGTAAGAGGAGGGTGGGTGGGAGGAACTCGCTGTGTAGCCATCTCCACGTGGTGAGTTCTGCGCTGGTTTGGTGTTTGTTGGTCAATTTTTCAACCTTACCTTATGTATTTGTGTCCGTACTATTATATCTACTAAATACCAATCAGGCGAAGAGCTGCACATCAGATCAGAACATTTAAAATCCTGGGGTCAAGTTAAAGTATTAGGAATCTTAACCAATTTTCTATACATACTTAAAATAATGGTATATATATTTAAAAAAATAATAACACTTTTCGGACCCGCAGGGCCTGGTGAAATATTTTTATCTGCCTCTGTTTTGGGGAAGAAACATAGCATTATACAACTTTTGCACGGTACTCAAACTTAATTTTCTGAAAACAAATATTTCAATAATATTTTCACTACTCACAGCCATATTTTTTCAGCATTTACGTTCTTTTGGGCTCCCGGGGCCCGGTTAAATATCTTTTTATCCGGCTCTGTTTTGGTAAGGAAACATGACATTATAAATTTTGCACGGTACTCAAACTTTCTAAAAAAATATATTTCAATAATATTTTCACTATTCACAACTATTTTTTTCAAAATTAACGTTCTTTGGGGCCCCCGGGGCCCGGTTAAATATCTTTTAATCCGGATGTTTTGCTGAGGAAACATAATATAACATTATACAACTTTTGCACGGTACTGAAACTTAACTTTCTAAAAATATATTTTAATAACATTTTCATTGCTGGCTTTTTTTTCAAAATTGCCGTTCTTTCGGGCCCCCGGGGCCCGGTTAAATATCTTTTAATTCGGCTCTATTTTAGTGAAGAAACATAATATTATACAACTTTTGCATGGTACTCAAACGTAGCTTTCTAAAAAATATTTCAATATTTTCACTACTCGCAACTATTTTTTTTTTTCAAAATTAACGTTCTTTAGGGCCCACGGGGCCCGGTTAAATATCTTTTAATCCGGCTCTGTTTTGCTGAGGAAACATAATATAACATTATACAACTTTTGCACGGTACTGAAACTTAACTTTCTAAAAATATATTTTAATAATATTTTCATTGCTGGCTACTTTTTTTTTCAAAATTAGCGTTCTTTCGGGCCCCCGGGGCCCGGTTAAATATCTTTTAATCCGGCTCTGTTTTGGTAAGGAAACATAATATAACATTATACAACTTTTGCACGGTACTCAATCTTAATTTTCTAAAAAAATTTTTTTTCGGCCATTTTCGGCCCACCCTAATATATATCATGAATATATATAATGAAATATAAATAATGAAAGTCACTATGTTTGTAGGGGGCGCTGTGACTGAGTGATAGAGCGTTCACCTCCGATGCTTGGGGTCCCTGGTTCGATCACAGCTCACGCCGTGTTTGTGACGGACAAACACCGTGCACGTGGGTTTTCTTGGGGTTCTCCCGTTTCCTCCCACTTTTTTCATTCTACCATTTCATTCATTTCTCATAATCACTGTCTCATTTAGCCTAACCGGCATAAACGTGGGATGTAAAACTAAAATATTTCTTTTTTTTCTTTTTTTTCTTTTTTTTTTTACTATGTTTGTAACTTACTAATTCTTGAACCACCCAACTGTTCTCGATCAAATTTTCAACATAGATGAGGTTCGGGTCTCGAATGATTTTTATCATTTTACTTTGATGGTACAACTTGTTGGAAGGGCAGGGGGTGATATATAAAAATAATCGAAAATGACCGATATTAGAGAGCGCTTCAGTAGTAGTAAAAAGTGGCTGACTAACGGAATATATTACTAATTTTTCTTATTTTAACTAAGCGAAGCGGGCAATTAACGCTAATATATCATAAAAAAATCATCACAAATCAGAAATATCAACATTAATATTTAGAAATGGCTTCTACTATTATCCTAATATTTTTACTTCACGATATTTCTAAGTTGTACAGAATATATTATTACAATATTAGTAGTTTTGAGAAATAGACTCTAGTACTAAGGGAAATATTGATAGTTTGAATGTTCATTTCCGAAATGCAGAACTATACATGAACTATATCTATGGATTAAGACAGTAGTTTTCAACCTTTTCTGAGTGACGATACATTTTGCTGAATATCCACGACATAAGACACATTTACTTATTCGATTTTGTTATTATTAATAATATAGATTATAGTAGTATAAGAGTATATGTTTCTCGAACAAATAAGAATTTTTGTTGGTATTACATGCCTTGACATACAATGACAGTATGTCTGAAAATAGATTTTAAATAATAATAATAATAATAATAATAATAATAATAATAATAATAATAATAATAATAATAATAATAATAATAATAATAATTATTATTATTATTATTATTATTATTATTATTATTATTATTATTATTATTATTATTATTATTATTATTATTATTACGAGGGAGGAAGGGTCGCTAATTCAATTCATACTTGCGGGGCAGCTCCTGAAATACAATATATCGGAAGTCAATACTATTATTGTTTAGTTATTACTTTGTTGCTTTTTAAAGGTACAGTCTTCATCGAAAGTAAAGTTGAATGACTTTAAGAAGGGGGTTTAGCGAAATGCGTAGATGGCATTAAAGACAAATATTTATCTTTAGTGTATCATCGCTTCTAGTGATATTTGTACTCGGCAAACATCGGGAGCAACAAATCATTACCATGAATTCTAAGATTAATTAGCACAAAGCACATTTCATCTTAAAACTATCCTCTTACAACTTTTATTTATTTATTTACTAATAACAAGGACTTGACTTTCACTTTCTATTCGTGGACTACTCACTTGATCGATTCCCCCTCCATCAGTTCAGTACTCATAAGGAAATCTCAGTAACTCTTTTAATACTCATAAAGAACTTGCAGTATATACATTTTATCTACACGTACATTCATTTTCTTCTTATTTCAATATTCGCCAACACATAGCTTTAACTTGTCGAACAGTTGCTAGCAATTAATTATTAATTCGTGTGTGCATGTACAGGCAACAACTCAGCTTCTTCTTTCTTTTTTTTTTTCTCCAAGAATGAAGAGTGCGGGTTTCTAGTAGTTCTTTCCTGAGCAGCAAAAAGTACTCATTAAAAAAAATCAATTTTCGCTATAATTCATCTTTTAAATATTAGTGAAGCTTTTCCAGTAAGCGATGGCAAAATCAACCATGCAATAGTCGGTACAGATTATCTTTAGGTGATCTAATACTAAACAACACTAAAAGCTGAAAAATTTTCTACGATTCATTTGCATGGAGTTTAGTAAGTTTTTTTTTTTTTTCGTGAGTGAGTAACATTTCGTTCTTTCATTACCAAATAGACTTTCAATCTCCTAAAAACTCTTATTCTATTAGCCACGTTATATTTTCACTAGCTATCACTAGCTATATTTGTAGAATGTGGAGAAATCTCATTTTTTTATTTTTTCTATAACGTTAATTTGTTTATAACATTATCATATTTTGTTGCCAATTTCATATATTAATAATATTTAATTTTTCTGAGTTTTCGTTTACGTCAATTAGTTAGCCATGACGTTATTTAACTAGCTTATATGTAGGCATAGTGATATTAATGATCAAATTTGTTATCCATCAAAATGCATATATTTAGGAAAGTTCTAAGTTGCGTGAATTCATATTATTTTAGTACTGTCCTGTTCTAAATATTCGATTGCATTAATTGTGACAAATGTTTTCATAATTATTCACTCAGAAACTTCATGATTATTAAAAATACGCAAATTATTTTATAGTCTTGTATGTGTTTACATTCGGAGACAGGGTAGACAGCGTCAATCCTTTAGAATTTTATATAGTATAAGTTTAGGTCTTTTCCTAACTTAAAGTTTCCTATAATTTCTTTTCCTTATTTTCAACTTGAAACTAGACCCTTTTACGAACCTACTTCCATGTAAGTAGACAGATCGACCAGCGTCTAACGGAACCTTGAACATTATCCCTTTGTTGGATCATTATTACGCTTGTATAAGTTGGATCCCTGCTGCACCAACTTATACAAGCGTAAGAGTAACAGCCAAGTGCGAAACGAAGGGCCGAACATTCGCTGTGTAAAATTCTTCGAAAGACGGATCGGGTTCTATCTATTACGTGGTTACTAGTCTAGTTTATTTTAAGGTAAATTTATAAGTGCAGAAACATCACTACTTTCTTTTTGTGGTTATTTTAAATCATCCTTCGAGTTTCTTCTATAAAATGTTTAATTGTTATAAGGCGCCTTTGAAGACCGATTTTTAAAACACATTTTGACAAGTAGAAGAGAAGTGATTACGACTAGACCTTTTCATTTTTTCTCTGTGTACAAAAACGAATGTGGAACATATCTTTTGAATTATAAGTTGATAGGTTTATAATAATAAGTCAGATTTCCAGTTGCGAAAGAATAATAAACATTTTTTTTTTTAAATTTTAAGAAGAATTTTGTTTTTAGCATTTGTAGGGACATATTTCCAACAGCTGCTATAAAGTGGCGACCCGATATTAAACATCCAATTTACATAATTTATTACACATTTATTATTAATACATGTATTAGTGCAATTTAAGTAAGTAGTTACAGATGGGATTTGTCTTCGCTACTCGCTGGGGAGTGTGGAGGTCGGAGCAAACAGATGTTTAGTTTGGTTTGAGTTGAAAGTGCTATATGAGTCATGGATCTGCAGCTTAACGTGAGATCCGAAATACATGGACTCCCATTGGGGATTGAACCCGAGTCTCTTGTGTATTCTAACCCATTCAACTATGAGAATAGCAAGCCGATGCAGAAGAGTAGCAGGAAGGATTAGAACGTTGAAGCGTAAGTGTGCTATTTGTACACTATCCCTTACAGGATTCTTCAATTTTTCATCTTGTGTCGATGAAATGAATCTCTTATTTTTTCTTTCAGAATACTATTATGCAATAACAAACTTACAGCAATATTGTATCTTACAAATAGTTGTCTTACAAGCATACTTCCGGTGGGGAGGGTTCTTTACTCCCCGAGCCTATGATAAATTAAATTGCAGTTACATTCCACACTTGTACTCTGCACGTCCTTTAGCAAGTGCAGCACCTCACATTTTAATTTTCTCTCTCCTTTAGACAAGATTTTCTATAACAAAGTCTATTTGCCACAATGGAAAACATACGAGTGAAATCTATCATGAGTCATACGTTTCTGAATTAAATTTTGAGAAGTGCTTTAACATTCTTTTCTGCATTTACATTTTGTTCTTGTGTATATTGCTTACTGGAAATTATTCGATATCAATGTCTCATTCATTGTGGGAAGATTATTTTCTGGTAGATTTTACAAGATCATGTATAGATATTCGAAACCGAGTTCGAATATAGAATTTTTAGTCTTTTGCAATAAATAGCTTCTTTATTCAACTGCCTGTAAGCATATACAAGAGGCAAACAATTATACACAATAATTCATGTTTATAATGTCAAACACAGAAAATTAGGAAGGTCAAACAGAAAACAAATGAGAAAATGTTAGAAATTGGAGAGAAAAGCACAATGATGGAGATAGTTATAAAGAAAAAAATACAGGTTATTACATTGATTAAGAAGAAATGGTATCCTAAGGACATACGTATGACGATGTGGTGGAAGGAGAAAGAAATAAGGTACAAAATACTTGAATTGTCGGAAGATATAGAAAGTAGCAGTGCCACGTGTACCCATGTGAAGGAGTTTAGTTTGTATGGCGTGATATTTTCTCAGTTATTATTGAAACCGGAAGTGATAGTAAATATCTACCACTTTCAGTTTTAGTAGAGAGATCATAGTGGATATACAATATATTCTTGGGACGCTTGATTGCAGTATCTATCTATCTATTATATATAGTCTATATAATCATCATAGGTATTCTACCATTATTGGTAGGTCACTTGCCGCTGCTGAAAAGCTTCTATGCTCCACAGTCTTTCGCAAACCTTTTCGTCTTCAAGTAGGATTTTTCTGATATCGTCTATTAATTACAGTCTCCCTCACCCTCTCCCTCTCTTTCCTACTACCATACCCTCTAGCATGTCCCTCATGATACACTTCCTTCTTTGCCAATGTCCTAACCAGTTTCCCTTCCTCTCTTTAATAATATCTAAAATTGTTCTTTTCTCTCTCCACCATTTCTAAGATCCTCTCATTCATTTTCCGCTCGATCCAGCTAATTCTCTCCATTTTTCTCCACACACACACTTCGAAAGCTTTCAGTCGTTTTCCATCTGACTGTCATAAGCTTCCGGACCGATCAAAAAAGAATGAAATATCAAGTTAGGCTTGCAATATAATGCAATTCTGAACAGTATACATGGTAGTTTACAAATACAATGATAGGTTTGACATCAGAATAACATACTAGCGTTACAAAGTTGGCAATTTTTTAAAAAATATTCTTCTCGTCAAACAAACCGCCATTCGCATCTGTTACACGTTTCGACAATGGGGGGACATGCTGTTTACAAGTTTTTGCATTCATTTATCTGAAATATTATTCCAGGCGTTCTGCAGAATATCAAACATATCATCAGCAGATGTTGAACAGTTTATTCGTACACTTCTGTTCAGCTCTTTTCCCAGAGAAGTTCGATGGGGTTTAGATCTGGTGATTATGGAATAGTTTAATTCTACCACTTTCGGTTTAAATAGAGGTTTGAGAGAGAATATTGTACATATTCCTTGAACGCTAAATTGATTTTAAATGAGTACTTCTTGCTATACTGTCTCTTATCGTTTTAATTCTATGTAGATCAATATTGAAACTAAAATTGTAGTGGATTTCCATCGCTTCCGGTTTTAATAGAGAGTTATGAATGGAGATGAACTGCATTCTTGGGGTACCTAATCGATTGCAAGAAACAGCATATCGCTATCTATTACCGTTTTTGTTCTGTGGTGATTAATATTAAAACTGGAAATGATTGATTTCTAGCACTTCCGGTGAATAGATCACCTTCAACAACTGACTTGATTACTAACTTTTGAACTTTTACACTCTAACCAATAGTTCTTGAAGTTTTTGTCTCGCGGACGGACATACACACGAAGGACAAGTAAATATAGAAAGGAGTTTTGCTAAACTCAACTCCTTAAAAACGGTTAACTCCAGTGTCAATACGAATAGGTTAGCTATGAACCGAATCATATTAAAGCTTTGTAATATGAGATTAGTGAAGTGGCGGTAACCTAATAATAGTATATAGATTCTATCATGTTTTAATTTTCCTTTTTAAGTAATTCAATTTAGTATTTCCTCGTTGTTGTTTATCGTTTATATAGAGTTGTGTACACACACTTCTTTCAAAATATCCATAGCTTTATTCCTAGATAGGATTCAAATAAAAATGTGTATTGAAGTCTTCCTTAGAAGCCTATTTTTTATAGACGTTACTTACCTGTGAGTGAAAAGAAGAGCAATTTGCGTCGTGTTGTACGTGTTGCACTTGCGGTAGAGTCTTTCCTGTGCGCAGGTCCTGGTTTCGATCTCCTGTGGAATACTAGCGCTCGTAAAAATCAGAGTAGTTGTTTAGATTTTGTTCCGTATCAGTAAATCTATCTCATTTAGCTTTGATTCAAAACGGGAGTTAAGTTATTACCAATCAAGTAATTTAATTATTTATAACTTTCATTAGTAAACAAATATTATTATAATTTACTAGACCAATACAGAGGAGATTATATTTGCGTATTCAAAACTATCCTTGCTTCATAGTTTTATGGTCTCCAACAAGATACTACATCATTCGGCTCCTATCGACTCTTAAATTGCCCTTAATAACGCCACAGAACGATTACAGAAGTCAAATATAGTCAATATTTCCCAACTAACACTAGCTATTGGATACACTAACGCAAGATTATGTAAAATCACTATAAACTTCAGTAGACACAGAAAATGTTAATGTTTACAGCTAATAACTAGTTGGATTATTATCATCCATAGTCAATAAGAAAACTGACTCGTGATCATATTGTAAATATGTAAGATTACTTGAAAAAATAGGTGTGTGTATATACAGTGTAAAACTTTATATGATATAGTATAGTCTATATATATTACTTTACTTGGTTCTCATAAAAAAATAAAACAATTTACCCATTTTTTTACCACGAAATTTCCTAATGACTTTCTAAATTCTCAAGTAAATAATATAATATTTTTTTAAGAATAAAAAAATTAGCAGGGAAATTTCTTCGTGATTTTCCCACTGAATTTACAAATACCTGCAGATGGGGAAGATAAACAGTGCCATTAATTTTTAACTGTTTGTTTGTCTGGTTGTTTGTATGCAGTTGTTATGCAACACAATTTGTGTTATGCAAGACGTTTTGGGTACTCCTTGAAACACATGTCAGAAAGCAAAGATAAGAAAAGGACAAAACATGAAAAGAAGAATAACCTTAAAGAATATTTAGCAACATTTGTACACTCTTTGTACAAAACCGTACAAGACCTTTGTGCAGTTATATTTTACAATACACGGTATCATACCTTTGTGTTACAGTACATGATATCAAACACGATGGCCATCCCTGGTCACATCTTTCAGTTTTGTTATCCGTATTAATCATAATTTGTTACTTAAAAAACTATCGACTTTTGGATTGCCTAATAAATTATTGATATTGATTTAATTTTTCTGAAATATCAGCAGCAGTATGCATTACACAATCAATAAAGTTTGTCTCATTATAGGGTTATATCGAGTACCTCAAGGTTCAAGCCTTGGACCACTATTTCTTCTATTGTCTATCAATGATTTAGATCACATCAAAATGTTTGTTGTACGCAGATGACATGAAACTTTACAAAGAAATAATTTAAAAAATAATAATGATGTGAATTTAGATAACTGTTTAAAATGGAGTATTTACAATAAATTACTTTTCAATAAATAAATGTTTAGTAATAACCTTTTCAAGGAAATTAGCTTGCACTATTTTGATTATTTGATAAATAATGTAATAATGGAGCTAATTATTAGAACTTATAAATATCTAGGTTTCCTAATCAGAAATACAAGATAATTTACTAATATATAAGCCTGTATGATTTTATTTAATAGTTTAGTTCGTAGCAAGCTGGGAAACGCATCAAAAATTTAGTCTCCTTACTATAAATAATATGAAAGAAATATTGAACGAATACAGAACTAAATTTTCAAGACATTTGTATTTTAAAATCTAAAAAAGTTAATTCCTATGACATAATCTTCTATGCTACACTATTGAACATATTCAAGTTTTTGTTATTATCAACTCGGCAGTAAATATCTCTATTAATTTTCTTGTTTAAATTGATAAATAGTACTATAGATAATCGTCAGTGTATATGCATGTTAAATTTTAAGGCCAATAAAATTTGTTTAAGAATTAACGTACCGTTTTATAATGTAAAATCGAAAACTTCTATGCAGATTAATTCTCCTCAGATTTGAACTTGAAGCAGTTATGATACTATATGTCTAAGATCAATACGGAAGTTGATCTTTCGCTATAATATTCATTATATTTAAGACCAGTGAAGTAAAAATTAGACAAAGCGTCAGATAATTTTATCAGACTATTGTGTATAATATTGCCAACATTGCGAATATTGCTTTTAGTCTTTTCTTTTATTTGTATTCCTTAAGCACGCACTTTTAAATAAATATATCCATTTATAACTAGATTTTGAGTAAGTCTATTATAATTGGGATATTTTATTCTGTTATAGGTGACAAATGAATGAGTAAATAAATAAACTTTACACTTCAATTTATCCTTCTTTTGGATAATAAACATCTGTTGCAATTTTCATAAATGAACAAATTATATTTATTAAACAAAACACTAACGCAAATATGCAAACTTTAAAACATCTAAGAGTTTCGGGTTGCATAAACATCTAGTAGAAAATATTTAGATATTTTTAATCCTTATTGTAAGCACAAGATGGCACTACCTGTCAGTTACACTAATTCCTAATGGTTCACGTTCAGGATAATAATTTCCACTATCTGCGTTTCTTCCCACCTGACCTGTTTCTTCCCACCTGAATATATGTTAGTGTGCAGGAAGTTTGCAGAATGAGGGAACAATTAGTATTTTTAAAAGAAAATGTGGTCTTCATTGATTTTGGTAAATCTTTATTGAAAGTACACATCCTATACACCTAACGTTTAATAGCGTTTTATCACGTATTTTCTCACAATATTTGTTATGAATAGTAGCAAACGTCCAAATCCCAATTTGATGTCCCATAACTTGGGAATGAAAGGCTTGCACAGGAAAATATTTCACATGTATGATATAAGAAGTCAAGTTTATTCAGCCCTACTTTTCTGTCAAGTTTGGTCAAAATGAAGTGAAAATAAAATTTTTTAGTTTTACGGTTATGCCGGTTAGGCTAAAGGAGACGGTGATTATGAGAAATGAATGAAATGGTGGAATGAATAAAGTGGGAGGAAACGGGAGAACCCCAAGAAAACCCACGCATACGGTGTTTGTCCACCACAAAGTTCACTTGACGGGAGCAGGGTTTGAACCCAGGACCCCAAGCACCAGAGGTGAACGCTCTACCACCGAGCCACCGCGGCCCCTCAAGTTTGGTCAAGATAGTATGATATAGTATGATATGATATGTATATTAGTACGATACATATACTGTCTTTGTGGTTGATTTGTGTTACAGATAATCAAATGATGGACGAAAATGAAACAAAAGCAGTATCTTTGATCTAATTGTTCCCCTTACTTCCTAAGTTATTAATAATGTATTACATCATTCACTTTTCTTGTTAGCTTATATTGCACACGAATCTTTTCTGTTGTTTTGTTGATTTGCATTTTAGCCATTAACTATACGTTTCAACGTTCGTCTTAGTACGTACCGCACTCCGGACCTCAAACCATAGAATCATTCTAGTATAAACTCAGTTTTTATGTATTTTTTTTTATCTACTTACGCATTACGTTGATATAATCATAGGCGCCGACTTTTAAGTTCCTTAATGGGTGTTCAGGCTTCGGCACCCATATTCCTTTTATTATTATTATTTAGTAGAACAAATAGAGTAGTGGTTCCTAATTCTTCCTGAGAGGCGAAAAAAGACTATCAAGACCTGCTGAAATAAGTGAAATATTTTTAAATTCCAAAAGAAAGAAAAGAGCTCGATTAACTTTATATTGAACAAAATTTCTAAAGATTAAGATTTTGTTTGTGAATTTCAAATGTATTTAGCAATGTTGGCCAGAGTAAGAAGACTGAAAAATATTAATAATGATTACAATCAAACTTTTGAATATTTGAAGATAATTTGTGTGAAAATTAAAAAAAAAATGATTCAACTGTCTTGTTACTTATTTAAACGTATTTTATATTCTTAAAAACATAAAATAACAACATCATACTCCTTTAGAGATATAATTATACAAAATTAAACTCGCTTGTGAATACGGATTATTATTATTATCATCTTTTTTTTTTTAAGTTATTTCGCTCGATTCTCGCTACGCCGCACAGTGGTCAGAAACTGGGAAAAAACGGTCAAAAATCGATTTTATCAGCTTCGCCGCCTATGAAATCGGTATTGATATTTGATTATAAACATCTCTTCTGCTTCCAAACCCAGAATTTCAGGACATAGGAATATTTTCACTATCCATAAAATGCATGTAAATATGAGCAAATAAAAATCAGTAAAAAATTAAGCAAACAATATGATATGTTTTAACCATTTATATCGTTTCTGAGGTCGATGAAAATGGTTGAATAGTACATTGGACTCAAATACTGTGTGTTAAGGGAAGAATTTTGTTTGTTATCCATTGTCATGTCATTTATATGATAGCTTTGTTACTATTACCGAAAAGTTACATATGCGCTGATGTTAGTAGCTCTGCAGTCTAAGCTTATCCTTCTTATCTGCAAAATAAGGTTTATTGAATTGACCATGAGTAATACAAAGGTTGGGCATTGGAAGTACCTGCACCCAAGTGCAGCTGAAGGACTCAGAACTATCGAACTGGAAATGCGTGATGAGTAATGTTGTTGTGATCGCAATCGAGATCCGCTTTCCGAGCCTTACAAAGGGAAAAGGCATATTGTCTCGTACATAATTTGGATTGCCCTTCGTCCCTGAATCAAAGTTGTAGTGAGAGCCTCATACATATTGCAGTGATAAACTATCAATCATGTAGAGCTGCTGTATATTACACATCAGTGCAGTAGTATATAGGAAGATTCTATACTGAATCTTTTCATCTTACCGAAACAACGTAATCCTGAACTAAATTAAATTACAGTAAATATTAGTGTTTCTTCGAACATGGTGCGAGTGCAAAACCGTGAACTTTTATTTTGACCCTAAGGCCAAACACATATTTAACACCGGCTTTTTATTAGCTGCACGTACAATTAGAGGGAGAGCACATTGAACCTATAACCACTTCTTGGATGTATATTAATACCTGTCATAGCTTCGTACTGGCTAGCGATGTCCAATTCACATAAGGCGTCAACATGTTATGTTTTCAATTTATAAATTGTATGTATGATTCACGATGGTGGATTTCAAGATGGCGGTTTTCATTGTTCTGTATCCTCACCAATTTCTCCTCACCTTTATTACTTCCCTACATTATTCCTTTGGTTGTATTTTGCAGTATTTGGCATTTATGCGAGGGGATTCTACACTTTTGGACCACCCTGTATATATAACCTCATGTATTGCAGTAGGGGTTCTTCGAATGACTTTTGAAGTAGTTGCAATCGGTTTAGAAAGGGCAATTACGTATAGAATGATAGAGAGACGTCCGTCAACTTCCATCGTTTCGCAATAAACTAATTTTGTCCGCTTTTTCCAAGTTTCCGACCACTGTGCGCCGTAAACCTGAAGTCTATAACAGGTACTATATCCCTATCTAAAATTTAACTTGAGGTCATGTGCACTATAGTTATTTATTTATTGAGTACATAAAAATGTAATTTCGAAGTTAAGCCCAAAGCAAAAATTGAATGGATGCTTGAGCACCCATGTAGTCGGCGCCTATGGATATAAGACATCTGTTTGTGATGATTATAAACTTTCTAATAAATGTGTGACGACTAATAATTATATCATACTTTCAGAAAATTAAATTCTCTGTTAGATGTTTAATTAAACCTAAATTAAACCTAATTTAAGTTATATTACATTTTATACATAATTTTAAAACAACAACATCATTTTGACAATGCATGAGTTATTCAATTAGACCTGAAGAAAACAGTAAAACTACATCGTTAAAAATCCCTGTTCATTTAAAAGAAAATAGAAAAATACTTCCCCGCATACATCAGTGGGTTGTCGTAAGAACTAAACACGTTAATGTATACGATTTAAAAGTCAATTTAGCAACCAAATATAAATCAAGCCAAAATTAGCGTTGAAAAATCGATTTTGAGGTCACCACTTTTAATCATATAAGAGAATGCTTTTGGATAATTGTTCTTTTATCTTTAATCATTGACCAATAACATCATAAGTTCTTTTCTGAGGCAAATATTTATTTACATTCTTTGCAGCTAAACATGTTTACTATTAATTACTTAATACTTTACATAACTTAAGATTCAGTATATATGTGTGAACGAAAGGATTTGATTTAAGAAAAGAAAGAAAGATAAAGATAACCTCGTAACAGGATTTTTTTTTTTTTTTTTTTTTTTTTTACTTTTGCCGTTGGTTATGAGAAAAAAATTGATAGTTTTCGTATTCTTCACTCGAGTGTTGTCAAAAATATAAATCACCTATTAGAAGTTCAGCCTTTTTTCCTGACAGTTTTGTGTGTTATTATTTATTAAATATCGTTTTGCTGATGGGATTTGTTTCGCTTCGTGTAACATAGACAAACGTAATGGTAATGATAATAAATAATTCTTACAAAATGTAAACAGGAACAGGAGAGATACAAGCTTTTCGTATTTTTTTCTTTTAAACTATCATGTTGGTAAAGATAAATTTTAAATCATATAAAGGTGACAAAACTGTATCTTAAGAAAACTCAAAGACAATAATTTCACATTTTACATTCAGTTAAAACCGCTGAATCACGGTATTACAAGCGTGCGGAATTTGTAACAAGATTCACAACCTGATATAGCATATGTTGCGTTATATAACAATTTGTTTTGATGCAGACTACTAAAAGACATCACTAGGAGCCCTTATAGAGCTCTCCTATGGTCCAGTGGCTAGCACACGCTCCTTTAATGCATGTGGTCCCCGGTTTGATTCCCACTGGGAGAGTATTGAATGCATTACAGGGTTCGGATTCTAACTTAAACTATAGGTCCACATTTCATATAGCCTTGCTACCGAAAAGTAATTCTAATCATCAACAAATAAACAACATTTGCCAGTATACTTTCTGGTTCAGCATCTTTTGCAGCCGTTGACAAAATTTTGATAAAGTGTGTCAGATGCGGTAATTGATGGGATTTTCTTTTTATCTGTAATAATACCTTAAGGTAGGTGCATCAGTTGCTGCCATGTGGAACTGTTAGGGTCATTTCGATTCGACTCAACTCATTATGAATTTGTCTGAGTTGGATGAATGTGGTTTTTCTTCAACATTCCAATAGTCATGCCTTTTAGTCTAAATAAGATGAATGACAAATGAAAGTGAATAGTAATGAGATAATTGGCGGAATGAGAATGTGGGATGAAGCAGAAGAGCCCCAGAAACTCCCATGGACACAGTGCACAAACTCACATGGCCGGGGGTTGCACAAGAGTGCCCTCCTACCATAAGTGAGCTCTCTACCACTAAGCTTTTATCATGGCATAAGTATGAGAACCAGGTGAACATCTCTGAATAGTTTGTCAAAAACTACGCATGAAGATTTAGCCACATGCGTATAATTTTGTTCAGCTCGATGAGATTTATCAATCGATATTAGTGGCGTGGCTTTTCCCGTCGTTACTTTTGCCCTTAATGATTTTCTGCTCGTGGTTATTCCCCAAAATTTATGAGTCAGAATCTAAAGGTGAAGAACTACTTGAATCTATCTGAATTGGGAACAAAAACAACAAAAACCTCACCTGCTTTATTACGTAATATTAAAGATGAACACAATTTGCACCTTTTTTTAAAAATCAAATATCTGAATATTAGCAAATAATACTGTTAGTTAGTATGATAAAGGAAGTATACTCAATTTATGCGGAAAATGGACGGATTTTTTTCTTATTGTCTGTTCGATTTTTTTGACTAATCTTTCATTGTGTTTCATTTCAGTTTCAATGATTTTGTTTGTACTGTTTTACACATGATAAGTGCTTCTAGTGGTATTATAATCATTTTAATTCGATTGAAATTTGTACGTACATTCCGAGCCAGATCTAACAAAAAATTCCCTAGATTTGCCTATATCCATGCATAACTGTGACCGAAGTGAGTGATTTTGGGTTAAATGGCTCACACTGGGAAGTTGACAGAATTTTTTAGCTAATTCCAGTCAATACGTTACTAGCAAAGAAAGGAGATTATTATATTTCAACTTTGAATAAGTAGTGGGGAATTAGTTATTGCTAATCTGTTAAGAAAATCAAATAAAATATCGTTCATGCAAGTGCCCTTTAAATACCTTGAGTAGCCGTTTAAAGACAAGTATTTGTTGACATGTTCGAGTCTTGGCCAATCGAAAACAAACGTTTGTTAACACATTTCAGCTGTGTGCTATACCATTTATGCTAGTAACTGCTGAGTATGATGTTGATACTAAAGGAGGAAATCATGTCCAATTTTAAGAAAGGAAGACTATAGTTGTGTTTTTCAGCGTTAGAATGCAATACAATATATTCACAATTAACTTTCTATATGTTACTAAAATAGTTTATTTAAGGTTGGTTTAAAGGGACAAGTTTTGCCGATAGATGGCACTACAGTCTTCGTATCCCTCCCATGTATTTTTTTACCATTCATGAAAATTCACGATTTCTCTTACAAATTTCAACCTAGAGACTTCAAACTTTTAAGAGAAGGAACTTCATAATCTATCGAAGGTAATAATCTGTGCCGATTTTTTATTTAGAATTTCCTTCATTGTTGAAATAGCTTGATTGTTGAAATAGATATCCAAACCTTTAACAATGGAACTGTTCCAACAATGAAGAAAATTCTAAATAAAAAATCGGCACGGATGGTTCCCTTTAATAGGTTATGAAGTTCCTTCTCTAAAAGTTTGAAGTCTCTAGGTTGAAATTTGTAGGAGAAATCGTAAATTTTCGTGAAAGGTAAATGGAAGAGATACGAAGACTGTAGTTACATCTATCGACAAAACTTGTCCCTTTACACTAACCTTAAGTTCGAACTGTATCTCTGTGTTCCTATGAATAGTAATGTTTAATATTTTGTATTAAGAAGTGTACATATTCAATTCTCCCTTATTGATATTGTGTCCCTGATCAAGATGATTTTTTAAAAGTGAAAAAGCCACTATAACATTCTTCTAAGGAGAAACCCCAGGAAATTCACCAACAGCGAATCGTTAAGACGGGAAATAGCCACGAAGCTAATATAAGTCTCATTTTTGGGCGATTTGGTTTCCCATCATACATTAGAACTACCGTAGAATTATATATACGATCAAAGCATAAAGCTTGTGGAAAAGGAATGAGTGATTGATTTTTAAAAGTATGACTCTACATGGGCGTATTGCTAACTGATGATCATGACCTCTGCCACTGCGTTTTCACTTTAGATTCACACTAGCAGAACATAATAGAGGATTTTTAAAAATCAAACCAAATCATTAGATCAGGACGAATCACGAATCACATAGCGCCAGAGAATGACGATGTCAAGGGAGAAAGTATTTTCTTTTTGGATAACAAATTGCTTCTGGATTTTTTTATATTTTTTTATTTTTTATTTTTTATTTTACCTGAATGGTTAGCCATTTTTTGTAGTATTATGTTAGAGCTTTTCAACAATTCCAGAAATACAGTATATACGTATGAAAATAAAAAGCAAGCAAGGCTGGAAGGAATTTCTGCATGTCATCAGTTTATATACCATTTTGTCTGAAGTTACGTTCTCTTATTAAAATGTCTTGTTACACAAAAATGAGTAAGCAAAAATTTTCATACATTTTCATGAATTGATATATAAAACTTTCTTTTTATAACAGTTAAGATTTTTTTTTTTTTTTTTTTGGTAAGGGGAAGAACAGCGGAGAAAGTGTCACTAAAGAAATATACGTACAACTACTTTAGATATTTTTTAATTATCCAAGCTAGTCTCATGAAGAGTTTGATTGAATTGCTGGGAACACCATGAAATGCCTCATTCTTAATTTTACATTTATACATATGTATTCTGCAAATTACAAGGAAAGTAATCTTAGAGAGAGAGAGAGAGAGAGACATTTAAGAAAGTTGTATTTATTACCATATTATTGCGTGTATACGTGGCAATTTTTAATAATATTTGTACAATTAAACCTACCTTAACGTCCACCTCCCAATATGGACATGAGTTAATACAGACAGATTACGTTTTCACGACGAAAGCATGTGTATTATTTCGGGGCAGAATCCTCCCTTTTATGGATGTTCTCGAATTCGGGCAAAGACAGATATCTTTTCTTCCAACGTTTTAGTAACCACTTCATAACGGAAAGTAATTATTCTCAGTTCACACGTATTTGCCCCAGAAAATACTTTCTGTAATGTGATAGTAAATCTGCAATACAGTATAGTCAGTAGATAGAAAATCCCTTTCCCACAAAATTTCTTTAAAATCAGTAAACTTCAAATTTTTATATATTTGCATATTTTTTCCTGATATAATATCAATATACTGTCATCCGTTACAGCTTATTTGCAGATGAAACACTTAGATTTTATAATGAATATAATGTATGTTTGGGGGGGGGGGTTAGTGCATACTTCTATCAACACTGCGTACTGTGTTTGCCCACTTTAGAAACTTCATTCACAAAAGTTGGTTCCTGCAGAGAAGTCCATAGTTAGTCGATGACCTGGAGCAAAAGTTTAAATTAGTTCTTTACAAATTAAAACATCTTCGTTGAATTTACACGGTTGAATGAAAAGTGGATGTGTGCCAACAACTGCTGCAAAATACGCGTGATGTATGTTTCACAAAACGGATAACACGAACAAAAAGTTAGTGTTTTTCCGAAATCCGAATGTGCTAAAAAAGTGATTGAGCAAAAGTCAACTTTCAGAACCGGTCATCAAAAAGAGACGTTTCGAACGTAAAATCATTCTCTGTGTATGGTGGAACTACGAGAGAGGTGGAGTTTGTTCCTGACGGTCATATCATCAATGCTGATCTTTATTCCAAACAGTTGGAGTGGATGTATGCAGTACTACACCAAAACTATCCTACGTTGGTAAACCGAAAAATGACCCCTACTGCAACAGTGAAACGCAAAACACACCAAGAAATTCAAGAACTTGATTACATCGAACTGATACCACACTCGGTATATAATCCTGACTTTGCCTGTTCGGATTACTACACTGAGAAAAATCCATTATCCGGACAGCGGTATATTGTACAAATACAAGGATTCGTTATGTTTACTAAGGAAATCTGTACGGAGCGTACTTTATCCATATACTACATAGGTACTGCCTTTTACCCGCTTAGATATTACATCATGTCTCTGCAGGATGTCTGATATCTAACAATCTTCTGTATTTTACATACGTATACGTATGTTAAATACTTCAGCTATACGTTATATACGTCCATCTGTGTGTAAGATCCAGACCGCCTATAGACACTCTTTCTTTCGCCATGGCTGACGTCATTGAACTACCGTCTTTTGCTTGCGAAACGAGGTTGTTTACAAACGGAACAGAAGAGAGGAAGGAAACCTGGGTAAGTACAATAGTTAACTATTACTTTAGTTAAATATTCCCATTAATTATATATTCTTTTAGTGTAACTTGCTTTAATATAGTACTAAGTAAGTAATGTAGTTTATGACTACAATTCTTACTATTGTAACTCGTAAATGATTGAGGAGAATGGAATGGGTGAATCTGAATTTTGAAAAAACTTTGAATATTAATGTTTTGAAACATATTATGTTTCAAGGTAGCAAAATGAATGTTATGTGTTTATTCATTCCATTTTATATGTGACGATTTATTACTTGGTGCAGATTTACTACAGGACTGCTTAACATAATTGCTAATAAACCGTTTTCAGCGCGGAAATTTCCTTGTGTAGTGAAGATTTAGGATTTAGATTTCTGGGCTTTCGGCATCAATGGCCTTGTTACCCCATATGAGGGATGACTTTCCTCGGCGAGTACACTATCCGGGGAAAGGAAGGGAAGAAAGGATTGGGGAAGGAAGAAAACGGCCTGGGACCTATATGTTAGGTACCACTCCGGCATTTGCCTGCTGTGAATGAGGAAAACCCAAGGAAACCTCATTCAGGATGGCTGGACTTACAATCTTTTGATACTTTTTCGACCGAGTTCTCCCCCGGGATCGAACCCGGAACCGTTCGCACCGAAGGCGAGAGCGCTAGCGACTACCCTACGCGGGGCCACTTGTGTAGTCTAGAAAACTCATTTTTACTAGGATATTTGCAAAATTTTTTTTTTTTTTTTTTTTTTTTGCTTTTAGTTTAACGCCCCATGATTGTACATCAATGTAAGAGAGAAGGTGACAATGAGATACATGATAATGGTGGAATCAAGAAAATGTAAGGAAACTGGAAAGTCTTAAGAATAACCACACCTACAGTGCAAGCGGGGCCGCGGTGGCTCAGTGGTAGAAGGTTCACCTCTGGTGCTTGGGGTCCCGGGTTCGATCCCAGCCCCGCCAAGTGAACCTTGTGGTGGACAAACACCGTGTGCGTGGGTTTTCTCGGGGTTCTCCCGTTTCCTCCCACTTTCTTCATTCCACTATTTAATTCATTACTCATCACCGTCTCCATTAGCCTAACCATCATAACCGTAGGACATAAAACTCAAAGATTTCATTTCATTTTTTCGATTCCCGGCCGGAGCTTATGTGGTTCGGATTCCACGTTAATCTGTAGGTCCACGTCTCATACAGCCTTGCTGCTGAAAGGAACGTTAAAATCAAATCAGCACTGTTTTACAGATGCAATTGTTCGATTCCGAGTTCGAATGAAGCTTTTTACGGGCAGGGGGCGACTTTTATATATACAATCCAAGGATTTTAGTTATTAGTCAGTGATGCAATATATAGACCTATATATATTACAAAATTGAAAGTGACTATGTTTGTGACTCTTAATCTCTTAAGAGCTGCGGTGGCTCAGTGGTAGAGCGTTCACCTCCGGTACTTGGGGTCCCGGGTTCGATCCCAGCCCCCGTCAAATGAACTTTGTGATGGACAAACACCTTGTGCGTGGGTTTCCTCGGGGTTCACCCGTTTCCTTCCACTTTCTTCATTCCACCTTTCATTCATTGCTTATCATCAGCGTCTCCTTTAGCCTAACCGGCATAACTGTGGGACGTAAAACTCAAAGGTTTCATTTCATTTTTTCTTAATCTCTTTGGAATCTTGTACTTAGGTTCACAGCGGAAGCGACGAAATAACTCGACTCATCCATTGTAGCTCTCTTCGCAACCAGTTTCCAAAATGTTGGCAATAAGTTTGCGAAACGGGATATGACGACTCCAATTTTGGGTGAAAAGTCGCTATAAAAAATAATAGAGAAATTCATTGTCTATAAGCATTGTTTTAAAGTTGTAGATGTAAACTAAACAATATGTTCTACTCACTGGCGCAAATCCGTGGGGGGGGGATGACGGATACATGTCCCCTCCAATCTTGGAACTGAGGGGGACTTCTCCCCAATAATCCGATTTGAAATGTGTTTTTGGGGAGAAATTTGATTATTTTTGTCCGATTGCTACAAAGGAACGTGAGATAAAATAGATGTCCCCCAGAATAAGCCTCAAATCTGCAGCCTCCCAACGCTGAAAACAACTCTGATCCTCCACAACATTGTTTTTCAACTTCATAAGTATTTTGGACATCGTCAAAAAAAAAGTATGGTAATGGTCTTACCCCCCCCCTCCCAATGTTGAAGACAGATTTGCGCCGCTGGTTCTACTCACATCTTTGTAAATAGGGCGCAACCAATCCTTTAATTCAGGGATCATTTTTTTGTAAAAGAAAAAGTGCAGAATAATTAAAAGACCCCAAAGGACAAATATAACAAACATCATCTTCGCCTTTATTCACGCAATCTATAGCTAATCTTGTTGCTATCGGTAATGATGTATTACGTGTGTTTCTCAACGGAAACTCTGCGAACTAAAGGACATCAAGTTTGTAGTTGTTCTTCGTTAGAGGGCAAGGGTAACATAACAATGCAGGATTGTGGGGCAGTGAGTATGCTGTATTTCCAAACTCTTCATCAGTTGCGCTGATTAAAACAAACAAACAGAAAAAAAGAACGTAAAAACTGTTTTGAACTAATAATGCTTCTCTACAGATGAACATTTTGTTTGGAGCAGAAAGTCGCTAAATGTGTAAGTAGGTAAATCGTCATTTAAAAATCACCCAAAAAAGTCTCCAATCGGAAAAAAATATTTTTTGTCGCTATCGTAGGGCGACCATACGTCCCGTTTTGACCGGGACAGTCCCGTTTTAGTGGCGTGTCCCGGCCGTCCCGTCAGTAGATGGAAAAAGTAGTATTCGTCCCGTTCTATGTAAATGAAAGAAGTAAATAACAAACCCAGTATCTTTACTCCTTTTAAAAGTATTAATAATTAATAATAACAAAGAGGCAAAAATTGAACTGAAATTCCCTATATTAAACATACTCTATAGTTCGCAGTACTGCTCGAAAGGCAGCAGAGGTTTTAGCAGTTGGTTGTGTGTTGAACAAATTTCAACGTGTCTTTCCTTTTTCATAAGTACCCGTTCTGTAACAAAGAGAGAGAGGAGGAAATCTGATATCAAGGCACTGATAAGAACAAAGGTAGATCTAAAAGTCTAGGGTTGCAAGAACCTGTCCCGTTTTTAACTGAAAATTTTATGGTCAACCTACGCTATCGTTGAGGTCGAATTCCCCTTATTTAGCGACTTTACCCAAAATTGGCAACATTGACCCCCACCGAACAACCAGGGTTGAATTCAGGGGGTAGCCCGGGGGAATCTCCCCCCCGAAGAAAATTCATTCCCCCCCGGAGAAACTCCCAAAATTTCAGTCACAAAATGTAGAAATTACTTCACCCAATTATTTGCTTTTCTGTCCGTGTACGTGCAGACGAAATCCGATCTCTCAATATACATATAAATGACGCAGACCCATTCTATATAAATGTTAACATGTAACATCTAAGATAGAATACCAAATAGTGAATAAAACTTGTATTTCTTAACGCTATGACTGAGTTTGGCAGAACATGAAATTGTTAACTGTTGAAGAAAGGTTTGTATTTTAGTAGGTACTATACTCTCGCCCTATATTATATATTAGTAGGTAGCACTAGCACAGGTTGAGATACGAAAGGAAAGATAGGGAAGATCTTTCGATCATTCCATATAATCTCTCATGTCAGCAGACTTCAGTTCTTGAAAATATACAGTTCCTACATTATTTGAAATAGGGCGCCTAAATCCCATTTCTCGCATCGGAAGTAACAGACGTAAATGTGTTTTACGATTGTTAAAGTAAACACATCTTTCTTTAATTAAAAATAATTCAGTTAAAGGGTGAGATTCAGTGGGCGTCATTTAGAGGGATCAGGGAGGAACAGTTATCCCTCCTTGATTAGAGACTTATATAGAATTTATCAATATGATAATAGTATATAAGTGAAAGATTGCTATTGAAGGTGGCCAAGATCCTGCTCAGTGCCGTTCCATGGGGGAGGGGCAAGCGGGGCGACGGCCCCGGGCGCCGAAGTAAGGGGTGAAAAATTCGGGAGGGAAAAAGAAAAAAGAAGGAAAGAAAAACAGAGGAATGAAATACATGTGGACATATATAAAATGAAAGGAAAAAAGTAATGAAAAGTGCTCAAAATCAAGGAAAAGCAGGGTTTACTTTTTAAAATTTTCCCACCTTTGGCGGCTGGTCTGTCGACCTCACTCATATATACGGGGATGCCGTCGTATACTCTCGCGCCAAGCGCTGATTTTCCACGACACGGCACTAATCCTACTGAAGATTTCGTCAACTAAACTATTGATGTATATGCAGTGAAGAAACCAAGGCTAATATGTTTGATTTAGAATCAGAAGTGTGAGAAAGAATGATAACTTTTTATTAAGATATTCCTAAGTATGTTTGTTTTAGGAGAAAAAATATTTCAGTTAATTTAAATCTTTTTAAAAATTTTTACATTAGTAACAAACAGTAATTACTGAATATAGGAAATAATAAAAATAGTTACTGTAAATAGCAGTTAAAGTTTAGTCTAAACTATTTTTGCCAGTCTTTATTTAATGTTTTAGATGAAATCAAACGATTGTTTTCTTAAAATTATAATCTCATTGAATATTTATCAGCAATTAGTCTCAATATTAGGTAAGATGTGTATGTGAATGGAATTGTTAAATATGCTGCTTTCTTGAAAAAAATACAGAAAAATAACCCTCCCCCGAGCAGTTGACATTCCCCCCCGGGTGTAAATGTCTGAATTCAACACTGCGAACAACACCCCGTTATCTTTAGCCTAGCCAGCATAATAGTGGGACGTAAAACTTAAAGATTTCATTTCGAACAACACTCCCAGAAACCTATTGTTATACCATTCCCAAAACACCCTTTTGTACAGTTCTCCCTATTCGAAAAAAAAATTGTAAATAGCAGTGTTCATATATAAATATGGAACTCAATTTCCCTGAATTTTCCAGGTTTTCCAGGTATTAATTTTTCAATTTCCAGGTCTAGTGGAAGAAACTAATAGTACGAGAACACATAAATTTTAAGAATACTATATTTATATATTTGAGAATGGCCACCCTTCTCCCCAATGAACGATTGCAATTAAATATTGAGTCACAAGAAAATAAATAATTAAAATAAATAAAATTTAAGTTGAAAAATATGAAGTTGAGAAACCTACTAAGGGAATTATATAATACTTTTGTTCCATACTTGAATACATTCAAAATATACAAAAATATTGGCTTGGGGAAGAAAAAAGGGCCCGCGAGATTTTAACTGATTCTTATAGTACTCGACAACAGAAATAAATTACTGAAAGAATTTTCAAAATCGGCGCAGGTAAACATGCAGAAAATCGCATTTTCATGTACCGGTTCAAAATGGGGAAGAAAAGACGACCGCGAGATTTTAATTGATTCTTGTAGTACTCGTCGAGAGAAATCGATTAGTGAAGGAATTTTCAAAATCGGCGCAGGCAAACATAGAGAAAATCTCATTTTCATTTTCCGGTTCAAAGTGGGGAAGAAAAAAGGGCCGCAAGATTTTAACTGATTCTTGTAATACTCGACGAGAGAAATCGATTAGTGAAGGAATTTTCAAAATCGGCGCAGGCAAACATGGAGAAAATGGCATTTTCATGTACCGGTTCAAAATGGGGAAGGAAAAAGGTTCCGCGAGATTTTAACTGATTCTTGTAGTACTCGTCGAGAGAAATCGATTAGTGAAGGAATTTTCAAAATCGGCGCAGGCAAACATAGAGAAAATCTCATTTTCATTTTCCGGTTCAAAGTGGGGAAGAAAAAAGGGCCGCAAGATTTTAACTGATTCTTCTAATACTCGACGAGAGAAATCGACTAGTGAAGGAATTGTCAAAATCGGCGCAGGCAAGCATGAAGAAAATGGCATTTTCATGTATCAGTTCAAAATGGGGAAGAAAAAAGGGCCCGCGAGATTTTAACTGTTTCTTGTAGTACTCGACGAGAGAAATCGATTAGTGAAGGAATTTTCAAAATCGGCGCAGGCAAACATGGAGAAAATGGCATTTTCATGTACCGGTTCAAAATGGGGAAGGAAAAAGGTTCCGCGAGTTTGAACCGCTACGATGTATGTTCACGAATGTCCCCGTCTTCTCAAATTTAGTTAATTACTGTGACACTGAAACATGTGACACAGAGTCACATTGTGGATGACTGCAATCGGCAACCACTGCACATATACTCCTCCCGCCCCACAGTTTGATTATTTCGATCCATTCCTCACGTGCTAACGGCATGGTTCAACATCTGCAAGAAAGAGGTAAATGTAACGTTCAATTGGCAATAGCTTTTCACCAAATTAAGCTGCATGAAATCTGATTGCATATTTGACATACTGAGAAAATTCTAGTCCGTGGCCATATGTATCACATATCCCATCAATTCATAAAAATTTTGAACACAAAATTACGGTCGTCCGTGTGACGTACTCCCAAAAGGCCTAATGTGTATCACCCACCTCACATTCAATGAAACCACATCCGTGTAGAATTTAGAAAGGAACTTCTTATGATGTATACAGGATGTCTCAAACGTTCCCTGACATAGGATAACTCTGTTATTATCAGAGTTACAACAAAATGTAAGAGGAAAAACATCTCGAAATATGACGTTTTCAATCTAAAGTGAACACTTTTTTAAAAAAATCGGACGAGATGTTTGTGCTGTATACTCTTTATGCACCCAATTTTAAATGAAAATGCAACGTTGTCATTTACCTGGACCCACAACATAAGTGAATGAAGTTACTGTTTGAAACGGGGGCTGGCCATCGACATGTTAGCGTAAAAGACAGTAACTTCACTCACTTACGTTGTGGGTCCAGGTAAATGGCAATGTTGCATTTTCATTTCACATTGGACGCATAGCGAGTGTACAGCGCAAACGGGTCATCCGATTTTAAAAATTCCTTCACTTTAGAATGAAAACATTATATTTGGAGACGCTTTCCAAAGTAGTATAATTTAGTTTGTTTAAATTTACAATTTAATACAAGTAGATTCGGATTTATATGCGTAGGATTTTGTATGCATCTAACTAATGAATTCTTTATTTTCATGCTTAACTTAGTGACTTGGCTTTGGACTGCAACTGATTATTGTAACCCATTATTGCTTGAGAAGAAACAAGATATCCGAATCTTCATTTGGAGAAATCAAACGTCTATTGGAAAGCTGGGGATTACAATCATTAATTTCTACATTTCAAGGTGCGTAAATTATATATTCTGTGTTTGTTGTTAAATTACTATTACTATTATTGGGTTTAGAATCAATCAAGCACTTCATGATATTTTATGGGGATCAAGATGGGTGCCGGATAGATAAGTATTTGAGCGTCAGGCTCTTATTTCTTTTCAATTTAATATTTAATCAATGATTATTTTTCTCCCTCATTATTCCACCAAATCGTATTCCAAGATCATATATCCATTTTTGATCGATATATCCATATTTTTGATCTCTTTCATATTTCTATATTTTCGATTTTTGATATTGTTTATATTTCGATATTGCTGTATTTTTCGATATTTCGAACAAGTTTCGATAGTTTGTCAATATCGATTATCTATATCTAAATTCGGATATCCCAAAGCCCTATCGAACCCCCTCCGAAATGAAGTTTTTGGCTATGGACCTGATTAGGGATGCGCACGAGACAAGACGAGACAGAATTTTTGTTACGAAATTCGAGACGAGATAGAGCTCTTCCAATAGAAACAGATCCAGTTTTCGAGACGAGACATAACTTTCGCGGCACCTTTTCGAGAGGAGACAATCTCAAATCTTTTCTCTTGCGCATCCCTACACTTGATCATGAGGTATCAAAAAAAAAAAAAAAAAAAAAAGTTAATGAGAAATACCGGTAACATGTAAATACAATATAGGTAGCTAAAACATTTTTGTTTTCATTCTTCAGTAATGCATTATTATTAATCTCAGGGGGGCGCGGTGGCTCAGTGGTAGAGTGTTAACCTCCGGTGTTTGGGGTCCCTGGTTCGATCCCAACTCGCGCCGTGTGGACTTTGTAGTGGACAAACACCGTGCTCGTGGGTTTTCTCGGGGTTCTCCCGTTTCCTCCCACTTTCTTCATTCCACCATTTCACTCATTTCTCATTATCTCCGTCTCCTGTAGCCTAACCGGCATAATCGTGGGACGTTAAACTTAAAGATTTCATTTTTTATTAATCTCTGTATTTTATAGTGTATTCTCAAGCTTAAGGTGATGTATAATTAAATTTTGAATTCAGTTAACTTATTTTGTTTCTCAGATTGTTTTTAAAATGTATGTACAAACGTTTATTTTCATTCTTGAGAGTTTAAAGTGACGTATAGTTATTAAACATAGTATTTAATATTGTACTCTTAACGTGGAAGTGATATACAGTTAACTTTTGAATTCAGTTAACATTTTTCTCTCTGAAATTGCTTTAAAAAGTATGTAAAAACGTTTTTATTTTATTTCTTGAGTGCTAAAAGTGATGCAAAGTTATTAAGCTTACTACTTCATATTGTATTCTTAACCCTAAACTGATACACAGTGCGTTTTTGAATAAATTATGTCAAGTTATTTGAGTGACGAACACTGGTAGAAAATCCTGACTACTACTGGAACATTTTGATTTTAAGGTGACGACTACTGGTGCAAGGATTTTAAAATATTGTTTTTCCTCCAACGGCTACTCCTTTTTTAATTCTAACTACATGGTCATTATAGGAAGGATCAGTGAGTCTTTCCAACTATGGTACAGCTCCGACAGATTCACGATGCTCAGAGAAGAGACAAAATAGTATGTTTTCAACCTTAAAGTGAGAACCACTGGCGTTTTTACCCTGCTATGCAAAAGTAAGTGAGTACTCCAATGGAGTTCCAATGCGGTACTTAATTTCTGCGTTTTAGATATATGGAAATACATGTCTCTAAAATGTAAAGAACTGATTTTTTTTTTTTTTTACTGAAAACTGCAACTCGGTAAGCCTTATGGATACCGAGGTATGGGAAAATAAACTATAGGTATGTGGGGCTTGCATACTTGACGCTACAATTCGGAAATTGAATTAAAATATGACTAACGGCTATCAAGATGTTGTCAAATAAAGGGAGGACCAACACAGTTAAGGGGTTTTCGTGTTAGATGCTAAAATTTCCGAAATCGGTCATGGAAAGTTAATAAACACCAGTAGCAATTTCATCTTAAAGTAATTAGATATCTTCATGGGGTGTTAGAACATCATGGAGTCTACCAAAATTAAATTTTAAAAGCTTTTGAAAATATAATCTGACATTTGTAAACAGTATTTGAAATATGTATTTACCCAAAACTTCCAGCTAGTACATCTAACATCTGGAGAAACACTGTGAAATAAAAGCTTGAAATTTCGGAAACAATTATTGGTCGCAACAAAATTAAATAAGATGGTACTTCTATGGGTTAAATCAGTACCTCAGTACAATTTCGATCGAAAGATTAGTTCAGTCCTAGGTTTTCTTCAGGCAATTCCAAGGGTTCATCGAGCTGTGCATAAGAATGAAAATTCGCTGTCAATATCTAAGATAGTAAATAAGATATAAGGAATTATATATTTTATGACGTGAAAATAGAGATCTTTATGGATTTGTACTTTTGGGTCTTTCCTAAAAGAAAAAATTCAGAAAACTACTGTATATACCTTAATAGACAATTCAGTGGGCGGGGACACAGTAGCTTAGTGGTAGGGTATTTAACTAATCTTTTTTTTTTTTTTTTTTGCAGAAACTATTGGAGTATTCACTTAACCCATAGAAATACGATCATACTTAACTCCCTATTTAATTTTAAAATTAAATAAAAGGAAATATTTCAGTGTAGCGACCCACGATTATGCATTTTAGTCTCAGGGAGATTATGATTAAAGCAAGTGAATGTTGTTGACAGAATTGATGGAATGCAAAGGTGGGAGGAGAGTACCCCGAGAAAACCCACGAATACGATGTCCACTACAAACTGACTTGGCCGTGGATCGAACCAAGAACCCAATACACCAGAGGTAAGCACTCTACCACTAAGCCACTGTGCCCCCGCCCATTTAATTGTCTATTAAGGTATATACGGTTGTTTTCTGAAATTTCTTCTTCTTACAGCAAATACTCAAAAGTACAAATCCATGTGGGTCTCTATTTTTACGACGTCATAAAATACATAATTCCTTATATCTCGCTTGCTATATTAGATATTGACAAAAAATGTTCACTTTATTTCAGAGCCCGATGAACGCTTGGAATTGTCCAAAGAAAATTTAGAGCTGAATTAATCTTTCGATCGAAATTGTACTGACGAGTCTGAGGTTCTCACTTAACCCATATAAGTACCATCTTATTTAACTTTTGTTAGGATCAATAATTGTTTTCTGAAATTTCAAGATCTAATACGCTTTTATTGTATGGTGTCTCTCTAGCTGCTAGATGTACTAGCTGGAACTTTTAGGTAAATACATATTTCTAATACTCTTTACAAATGTCAAAATATATTTTACAAAACTTTTAAAATTTAATCTTGGTAGACCCCATGATGTTCTTAAACTCCATGGAAATACCTAATTATTTTAAGATGAAATTGCTACTGATGCTTATTAACTTTACATGACCGGTTTCGGAAATTTTACCACCTAACACGAAAACCCCATAACTATATGGATCCTCCCTTTATTTGACAATATCTTGATAGTCATATTTTAATTAATTTTCTAAATTGTACTGTCTAATATGCAAGCTCCACGTACCTATGGTGTCGCTTTTTATTTCACCATATTTCGGTAACTGTTAGGCGTACCGACTTGCGGTTTCGGTAAACACACACCTCTAACGTTCTTTAAAACGTTATTAAGACATATTTTAGAATATTTAGAAATGAGAGTTCTGGGAATATCATGGTACCCGAAAACCCCCATCAGGGCGTGTGTGTAGTGTATTTAATTGAAACTACTTTTGAGGTTGTTGTAAGCCCTCGTAATTACGTTTCCGAAACTGCACCATCTAGTACGCAAACTCCACAGTTCTGTAGTGTCGCTCTTTATTTTCCCATATCTCGATATCCATAAGGCTTACCGAGTTGAGGTTTTCGGTAAACAGATGTCAGTTCCTTACATTTTAGAGACATATATTTTCATATATCTAAAAAATACAGACATTAGGTACCCCATGGTAGCCCGAACACCATTGAGGTACCCACTTACTTTTGAATGGTAATACATTTTGAGTTGTTGTTCAGCATCAATAAACACTTCATAGTTTTTCTACGTGCAACCCAAAAGTCCGTACCTGACCTAACAGATTTTGTCCATTTAATCTCAAAAATGTTAAGATACTTTGTATTGTTAAGTACAACCAAATTAAGCACACTGAATATAACATTTTAAATATTTTCTGATTTTTGTTGCAGGTATTTCGTGCATCAAACCAGGATTCTGCTTGAAAGACAGTCAAAAGAAGCAGTGTAGGTTGTGGCTAAAAGTACGCCCTTTCTGAAGACAGACTCAGTTGTACTTACATTATTTTGTACGAATATATAACCCTAATAAAGATACTGTACTACAAATTATTTCTTTCTTCCATAAATTATAATAAAATATTATCTCTGTTTAAAGAAAATGATTGTTAATGTTAAGTCATTTTAATTCTTTTTCTCTGTAATAAGAACATTATCCCTAGCAATATTTTTTATCTTTGTGCTATTGCGATTGGATGAAGTAAAATTCTATACGAAGCACTATTATTTCAGACATGCATTAATAACTAATGTATTGTTCTGTATGTAAGACAATGTGTATACTGAACCTGTCTAGCGAAGGTGTTGTTTTAATACAGAATCTATAACTCAGCTTTTCAGTAGTCAACTTTATTGGGAATCCGAAGAAAGAAGTTAAAAAAAAAAAAAAAAAAAAAAAAAAAAAAAATGTTGGACTTACCAGCGTGTGTGTGTTCGAATTCTGGACTAATCCAAATTATCCAGAGAAATCATTATATATTTCTTTGTTGCTATTTCAGATGTATCCTTTATCCAAGTCGTATGAAACGGAGACTTCATACATCGCTATACTTTGTATGAACTATGTTCCGTATTTACTTAATCACTTTGTAACTTTCTCTAGTGTTGACAAGGCCGCAGGTGTCAATCGAATAGTTTAGTGTTTCACTCATGTCACCTTGTGACTAAGGTACGTCCTGTCGGTATATATATGGTACTGGGTTCAATTAGCGATAAAATACATTTTTAGCGTTAAACAAATGCAAAAATCTATACGAAATGAGATACCGTGATCTCTGACTT